>NC_083409.1:52503317-52807617 GCF_020745735.1 Hemiscyllium ocellatum
AAAAACAGCTTACCTACCACTGACAGCAGTCTCACTGGTGTATAGTTTGCCAACCTCCATTTTTCTGGTACCTGTGCCTATCGATGATACAAACATCTCAGCAAGTTCCTCCTGGCAGGCAGCAGTCCCAGTGGTTGGCACCTGCACAAGCCAAAGCCAAGACTCATTCCTACATAGCTGGACTCCCAAATGCTCTTGGCAACATACTCTGGCTTCTGTGCAATGTCTGAAGGTTTCTATGCCAATACTCTTGAAGCTGAAAGCCTTAACTAATTTTCAAGGTTCTGGAGCTGGCCTGCATTGCCACCTCAGGTAGGAAGATCACTTGCACCGCACCCACTACTTTGAGCCCCTTATTTGTAATGGTGATGAGTTCAGGTAACTGTTCAGAATGTAGTGTGGGTTCTGCTCAATATCTGGGTTGTGCTGCTGCCAAGAAAACTGGACATCCCCCTACAAGATTAAATGCTCAGATAATCTTAAAAAGAAACGTGGGGCAGAGGGGACTTGTGATTTTGGAAGATGGGTAAGTAATAGGAGAGACCGGGTCTGTTGGAAAAACACTCTGGTACGGCAGCAACTGTGGAGAGAAATCAGTTAACGTTTCAGGTCCAGTGATCCTCCTTGAGAACTGCCTGACCTGCGAGTTTCTGTTTCCAGCAAATTCTGCTGTTGTTTCTGATTTCCAACATCTGCAGTTCTTTTGGGTTTTTTTTTGAGACAGAATCTGTGCAAGAAGGAACAGTTCCACTTTGATTCCATCTCCTGCACCCACTGCTGCTTCAAATCAAAATAAATGAGATCCTTCTTCAATGTTTCACCCTTGTCATTGAGTTTTTTGAAGGCTATTGTCTGAGGGAAAAGCATCTACTATCTTTTTTTTTGAACTCTAGAGATCCTTCCAAAATCATTCACGCTTTGAGATTGAGCTTACTATCCATAACAGAACTTTTCCTCTGGTCACTTTAATTGTTTGCTTCGGGGTAAACCATGTTGTAACAGTTTCCCGGATGAGTGTCGGTTTTGACCCCTTTTTTGAGCATGATGTCTGGGTTTGGAAGCTTACAGGGGAAAATTACTTTCAGCATTTCTTCAACTGCAAAAGTTGATTATTTCAACTACTCCGGCTTAGATGTTACAACAGAGGCTGGAAGAGTCATCTTTAACTCAGTAGCAAGATGACCAATTAATTATCTATCTTGGCCTGTAATTTACTTACCAGATTTCTTAAACACCAGTGAGTTTGTATTCAAAACCAAGCTTGATCAATAACGAGGCAATTGCCTTATGTGCCCAGTCAGTAATGTTATTCCTTCATATATCTCCAAAACACATGTGTGTGCATGTTCTGTCTCTCGTCTCCCCCCTCCCCCTTTTCTTAATTGGAGTGGGGGGGAGGAAAGAGGACAAAAAAACCTTCTTTCTGAGATTGGCTATCTGAAAAAAAACACTGGCATATAGGTTATTCTTCAAGGCAAAAAGATAAAGCCTGGTTTATTCCAAAATCTGCTCTGATATTCTGGTGTATTTGGTCATGGTCGTTTCTGAAGCTTTATGAATAAAATATTGAGATGTTCTTTCACTCACCCTTTTTGAAAAGAACAAAGGTTTTATCCTGAACTGTAAAATTGGAGTGATCAGTTGGCCATTGTCTGCAGTGAATTTTCAATGACTTAGTTGAAGCTACTCTATAAAACTTTGAAATAAATTTCTTTGCACACTCTACAAAACACTGGTACTTCAAGCAATATCAAATATTAATCTTCATTACAGTAGAATGATACAAAATGAAGTTGATGCAGTAAGGGAGAGCTTCAGCTTGACGTGGAGATTGGCATTGAGATAGGGTTGTCATGAAGAAAAGTAATTGCATTGAAAGGGGAGAAAAATGCCAGATTTCAGTGGCTGATAGAGCATGTGATTCACTTGTAGAGAGTGGGGTAGGTTAGTTAATGGGAGGATGAAAATAAGAGGGTGGTAACTTTGTCACTCCAAGATTTATAATTAGAAAATCATTTGTATAATACCTTGCTGAGACCGACAGTTGAGAGTTGTGCACAGTTTGGCCGTCTTACTTAAGGATGGACATCCTTGGCATAGCGAGAGTGCATTGGGTGTTCACCAGAACTAATCCCTGGATAGTGTGATTGTCCTATGATTAAACTGGATCCGTATTCTCTAATTTTAGAAGAATGGGTGATTTTTGTTGAGGTGTACTAGTCAGATGCAGGAGAGAGTTTCCCCCTGGTTGGAGGGTATAACGGACATAATTTAAAATTAAGTGTAGGCCATTTAGAATTTCTTTAAATTCGTTAAGTGGTGAATCCTTGGAACTCTCTACCCCAGAGGCTTTGGAGGCTGTTATTGAGTATGTTCAAGACAGAGATTGATCGATTTTATGGATATTAAATGCATCAAGCAGTATGGTAATAGAGCAAAATGGCTTTGAGGTAGAAGATAGCTGTGATCCAGTTGAATAGCATAGTATGCTCAAGATTTTGAGCGACTCCTATTTCCAAGTTCCAATGACCAGTCAAAGAAGCCAAAGGGTAAGTAAAGATCTGATTGATCTGATGAAAAATTCATTATATTTAGTCAAAAATGAGGTGTGAAATAAATAATTAGAAAAATAAGTACTGTGCCAACGTGTTAAACTTAAAAATCTAATACTTCCTGTAAAACATGTCTTGGCCCCTCATCTCCCCATCTTAAGGAAAAATATTCTGTGGTCAGTGTTTGTATTTTTACCATTATGTTTGTGTATATTAATATTCCCTCCAATTAGCATATGAAAGCATACTTGGTCTGAAGATCTCTATGACTGTATCCCTTTGGATGCAAACTTGTGTATCCTATGCTTCTGAATAAAGCCAGGTTTTCTGGGGTTAATGTCAGTTTTCTTTTTGCTAAACTTCTATCTTGACATATATGCAACTTAAAACAAGTTTATACCAAAAACTTAGCAGTATCCATAATGTAGAAAACAAATTTGATAAGTGGTGTTACAAAAAGTCCAAACTCTACACGTGCTACGTTTTTGTTCTAAATATAGTGAGAGATCTGGCTTTTGATCCTTCTGTGCAAAATAGAAGTTTGTAGCAGTGTGAAAAGAGGACATTTCAGTGTTACGTTTTTGTGATCCAGTGCTGCCTTTTTGTGAAATATGAGCATACCTATTCCTTTTATACACGGATGCATCTAAAATAAGAAACTTTACACCACATCTCAAGAATGAGAAAGCATTTTGGAACTATATATATTTTTAAATCAGTCGATGAGGAAAAATTTAAATCCAGAATTCAGAGTTTTACTGTCATCTGTGATTGTTCTATGGGCGGCACGGTGGCTCAGTGGTTAGCACTGCTGCCCTACAGCGCCAGGGACCTGGGTTCAATTGCCACCTCTGTAAAATGGTGCACATTCTCCCCGTGTCTGCGTGGGTTTTCTCCGGGTGCTCCAGTTTCCTCCCACAATCCAAAGATGTGCATGTAAGGTGAATTGGCTATGCTGAATTGCCCATAGTGTTAGGTATATTAGTCATGGATAAATGGAGGGCAATAGGTCTGGATGGTTTGCTTTTTGGAGGGTTGGTGTGGACTTGTTGAGCCGAAGGACCTGTTTCCCTACTGTAACAAATCTAATCTAATCTAATCTAATCTTAAAATTCCAAGCTATAAAAGAAAGACAAATTTCCATTTTTACACTGCTTTTTGTGACCACCAGATGTCTCCATGCACTTTACAGGAGTTTACATTTTTTGCAAGTGTAGTTATTGTAAAACAGGAAATATAGTTCATATGTGCTATTTGAGTTCCCATAAGCAACAGTGGAGTAAGTGTGAAATTGATTGAGGCCATAACCTCTGGGATAACTCCCTACTCACCTTTGTTGTACAGCAGGTATTCCAACATATAGAGCCTTAGTTTGATATCTTGTTGAAGAAAGACAACTTTGAAAGGCCAATAATCCCTCATTTGTGCTCCAGTCCTCGCACGTTATTGTAGTAACTTCAATAAATTTAAGTGTACATAGCAAGTTGCTTTATAACAATGCAAGCTATTCTTCCTTCAAGATATTCAATCGAAGGGAGAAAGGCATGTTTAACAGGAAGTATTAGATTTTTAAGTTAACAGGTTGGTGTTTTATTTTCCTAATTATTTATTTCACAACTCCATATTTTTGACTAAGCTTGCAAAGTCTCCAGTTTTTCCCCTTTTGTGTCTGCAGTCATGAGTTCACAACATTTTTTTTCCTCTGCTTCCAGAGCAAATAAGTAATGTAAGTGAAAACAACAAATGCTGGAGATCAGTGGGTCAGACATGGAGAGTGAGAAAGCTAGCATTTTGAGTCTGCATGATTCTTCATCAGAAGTGAAGTGTGGAGGAAACAGCATTTATGCTGCAGCTTTTGGACTGGTGGAGTGGGCTGGTGGTGGAGTTGATAGTGGGGGGGGTGGGGTTAGGTTATTAATGGAGAAAAGATGTTGATAGTTCAAATTAAGTGATCGGAATGTGGGAATGGCAGAATGATGGTGTGTCTAACTACCAGACTTGAAAGAGAAGGCAGTCCCACTAGGGTGGGAGGAAGGGAAACGGGGCATGGTGACAGAGAATGTAACAAGTAAAGCTAAATGAAAGGAAAAAAATGGGAGTTGGTTCACAATTTTGAGTAGTTGCACTCAATATAAGTTCAGAAGGCTGTAAAGTGCCTAGTCTGAAGATGGGATGTTCTTCCAGTTTGCCCAGTGATTCATTAGAGCACTGCAACATGTAGAGCACAGATCAGTGGGCATGTTAGCAGGATGCTGTGTTCAAATGACCAGCTATGAGAGGGCCAGGGTCATGCTTGCACAGGGCTGTCACCCCATCTACATTTGGCTTCTCCACTGTAGAGCTGGCCACATTGGGTACAGTGAATACAATTCACAGGATTGGAGGTGGTACAGGTGAAATGCTGCTTCACCTGGAAAGACTGCTTAGGCCCTTTGATAATGAGCACAGAAGAGATGAAGGGGCAGCTGTTGCATCTTCTGTGGTTACGTGTGACGGGAAATGGTGTTAGTGGTCATAGAATGGACTAGGGTGTCCTGGAGAGATTTATGTAGAGTGGGAGTGAGGGGATGTTTGGTGGCATTCTGTTTGGATTGTCTGAAATGTCAGAGATTGAACCTTTTGAATGTGGAGGCTGGAGGGGTGAAAAGTGAGGACAAGGTAGACCCAGTCATGCTGTTGAGTGATGGGAAGGAGCAAGGGCAGAAGCACAGGTGATAGGTTGGATGCAATTGAGGGCCTTGCCAACCACAGTGGGTGGGAAACCATGGTTTTGTAAGAAGAGTCATTGCGACTCCATGTTAGATTGCTCTCTCTCTCCACGGATGGTGTTTGAAAACAAATGCTGGGTCAATGTTTCTCAATGGAGTTTGCACGTTCTCCCCGTGTCTGCGTGGGTTTCCTCCCACAGTCCAAAGATGTGCGTGTCAGGTGAATTGGCCATGCTAAATTGCCTATAGTGTTAGGTAAGGGGTATATGTAGGGGTATGAGTGGGTTGCGCTTCGGTGGGTCGGTGTGGACTTGTTGGGCCAAAGGGCCTGTTTCCATACTGTAAGTAATCTAATCTAATCTAATACAGATTCCAGCATTTGCAGTAATTTGCTCCGACAGTATTGTGAGAGAGTGGTGATTTGGGTTGGGAGGAATCCATTGAAACTAAATCCTAAGTGGTAAAAACAAGTTGTGAATTTGAGAGCTGGGGCACTTTTTTGTCTCCAGTTGAATTGCTGCTAATTTAGTTAAACATTTCTGGAAGTGGGCCGGCAATGTTTTTCATCTGACATATATTTATGTTTAGACCCAATTTGCAGATACTGCAACGATAGGGGATAAGGTAAGAATGTAAACCAACTGAGCAGCGGTGTGTATATATAATGTAAAGCATAGATTAAAGCTTTGGTTTAGAAATTTGAAGTTCCAAAGGGAGTGATCTGTTTCACCAATGACCAGGAATAGCACAAATTAAAGTAGGAGGTTGCAAGATTATATTTTCCATTCATTACTTTTATGATACATAGAGATCTTTTAAGATTAGTTTAATAATTTTTCCACTGACCAAGTCGATGTTTCCTATGAGCCAAATAAAAAATGAAACAGTCAATACTTGAACAAGTTTGAAAATTCTTATTTGGTTGCCATAAATCAAGTCCTAAGTGCACGTAACATTTGTAATCATCTTATAAAGCAAAGGTTATGTAATTTGGACTTCTCCTCAAGACTTTGGGCATATTTTCATCATTACACATCTTAATTTAAACAATGTTGTAGAGAATTTTCACCTTTCATTCCTTTTTAGGCATGGAATGAAGACAGATTTATGTGCCATCACCATTGTGACATTCTTTTCCCAAACTTTTTAAGGTTGTCCCTCCAAGCTGATTCATTGATATACAGTAGCATTGTTTAGTAAAAGCAAGATTGCAATTATCTATATAGTGGATGTAAGTTTGCTTGCTGAGCTGGAAGGTTCTTTTTTCAGATGTTTTGTCACCCTACTAGGTAACATCATTGAGCCTCCAGTGAAGCACTGGCGTTATGACACGCTTTCTATTTGTGTTTGGGTTTCCTTGTCTTGGTGATGTTGTCATTTCCTGTTCATTGTCTCAGAGGGTGATGGGATCCAAATCAATGTGTTTGTTGATTAGAGTTCGAGTTGGAACTTCTAGGAATTCTCGTGCATGTCCTAGAATGGATGTGTTGTCCCAGTTGAAGTGGTGTCCTTCCTCATCTGTAGTGAGGATAGTGAGTCGTGTCTTTTTGTGGCTAGTTGATGTTCATGTATCTTGGTGGCTAGTTTTCTGCCTGTTTTGCTACAGTTTTTGCAAGGTATTTTGTAAATGACGTTTGTTTTGCTTGTTGTCTGTATAGGGTCTTTTAAGTTCATTAGCTGCTGTTTTAGTGTTTTGATGGGTTTGTGGGCTACCATGATGCCAAGAGGTCTGAGTAGAAAATGTGTTGCTGGAAAAGCGCAGCAGGTCAGGCAGCATCCAGAGAGCAGGAGAATCGATGTTTCAGGCATGAGCCCTTCAGGATTCCTGAAGAAGGGCTCGTGCCCGAAACGTAGATTCTCCTGCTCTTTGGATGCTGCCTGACCTGCTGCGCTTTTCCAGCAACACATTTCCATCTCTGATCTCCAGCATCTGCAGTCCTCACTTTCTCCAAGAGGTCTGAGTAATCTGGCAGTCATTTCTGAGATGTCTTTCCTGTAGGGCAGAGTGGCTAGGGTTTCTGGGCACATTTTGTCTGCTTGTTTGGGTTTGTTGCTGAGAAATCGGCAGACTGTGTTCATCGGGTACCTATTCTCTTTGAATATGCTGTATGGGTGGTTTTCTTCTGTGCTTCGTAGTTCCTCAGTGCTGCAGTGTGTGATGGCTCGTTGAAATAATATTTTAATGCAGCTTTGTGGGTATTGGGATGATTGCTTCTGTAGTTCAGTATTTGGTCCTATGTATAGTTTCCCGTAGACGCTGGCTTGAAGTTCCCCTTTGACTGTTAACTCTCCCATTGCAATGGGAAAGTGCTGGATGGAGTCAGAATAACAGTATAAATTCTTCGTTTATACTCTTATTGCAGAAATTATGTAACAAACTGGGTTAACTCAGTGATGAGTCACAAAAAAGTAATGGTTATGAATTATGTAAATAATTATCAGTTAATTCTTTCAGTATTCGAAGACAAATTTGTTTACTGTTGATTTTGATTCTCTGAATTTACTTGGGGAATTGGGAGACCCAGTTCTCTTCCAGCCCACTTTTTGATTCAAAAAAAAGCAAAAAGAAATAATTTACATTGACACAGTTTTGCTTTAATCATTCTTTGCTGAGTACAAACTTTAGACTATTACTCTAGTTTTCTCTGAGAATATGTTTGGTTGTTTCTCAGCCAAAAACATTTTTACGCTTATTAACACCGGAAATTTTGTGTTGTGGAAGTACAGGATGTCTGTGTGACATCCAAATGCTGGAAAATACTGAATGGTAGGAAAGATTTGCATTCTAGGGGTTGGGTATGATGTAATGTTTTCTGGATTAATGTCACATTGTTTTAGGATTTTTATCAGCTTACCACAGCACTTCCGAAAGGCAGGAAGACTTTTTCAGGAAATGTACTATGATTTGTTCCTGATGTAATTCATATATCATGAATAATTCTTACATTTAATATTTGCTTTCCATTTAATAGTGAAAAGATTTGAATTCGCACTCATTTTGACTTTGTGCTAAGCACAGTTTTTTTGGAAAACTGAGCACGTATCTCTTTGCTTTGTGAATAAAGATTTTTAAAAAAACACACTTCTTTCCTAACATTATGTAGTCAGTCGCTTGGGTGGCTGATGATGATGCTGAGTAACACTACAGTGTCGGTTCAGTTCCTGCATCAACTGAAGGACATCTTTTCTCATCCTCTCCCTGTGCCTGAGGTGTGATGACCCTCTTGTTCAATCATCATCAATTGTCTCTGTCTAATGAGAGCACAGCCTTATGGTCTGGTAAGACTAATGCAACTTTTCCTTTATGTTGTAAGACACTACATTAAGCCATGGCACAGCCAGAAGACCAACATGGAATTGAGCCAGTTTTTCTTCATTTCTGGAATAGGATTTATAATCATGATCATGCTATGATGAAAAAGAGGTTTTTTTTTGATATGAGAAGTTCAGAGTGCAGGTTTTAAGATTATCATCCTTGTTTTCAAATCCGTCCATGCACACTCCCTTATTCTATCTCTGCAATATGCTTAATCTCCACAGCTTTGATCCTCTATTTTGGTTTCCTACCTTTTCCAGACTTCGATTATAATTGATCAACTTTATGCGGTGGTGGTGGTGGGAGGGGGGGAAGCGTTCTCTGGAAGAATTGTGTAAGGTATAGGGAGGAGAAGGAAGGAAGAAAGGCCATGGTTGAAGATGCTCTTTTGTATTAAGATTTACAGTCAAAGTAGTGCTATAAAGCTGCATAGTAAGGGAGAAACAGTGGATGTATAGTTAACTGTGTCCAATGCTGCAGGGAGATGAAGGATGAATAAAACAGCACTGTTGTTGTCGTCAAAGGACATTTGCAATTTTGCGAGATATTCTAGTGTAGTCATGCAAGTGGATACCAGATTGGATGGATTGCAAAGGACTTTCTGGAAGAGGTGGATACTGAGTTGGGCAGCAACTGTCTAGGAAAAGGAAGGGAGATTGAAGATAGATAGAAAATGGGTTGAGGATTTTTTGGGAATATGGTAATGCTTTTAAAGTTGGGAAGGCAAAAGAAACCAGATAAGAAGGAATCATTGATCACTTTCACCAATAGGAAATGATTTGACTGGCCGAGGAAAAAAAAATCCAGAAATAAATTGAAGACCACAGCAACTTAAGTTTGTGAATTACTTTTAAATACAAAAACACTGTTGGGAACTTAGAGGAGGGCACTTGAGGGTGGATTGTGAAACTGCAAGGTTGAAAATTCAGGTTTAGAACCGACAGAAGGTTGGAGACGAGCAGTTGCTTGGAGGGAGAGAAAACAACTGAGATTGTTTCCCACAAAGAATTGCCTGCAAATGTGTTTCAATGACTTTGGGGATGTGAAGTTAAATTTAACTTTGTTTGGAAATATTGTGTATTTATGCTATAATTTTGTTTTCTTAAAATAAATTGTTTGTTTCCCCCCCCCCCCCCCCCCCCCCCCGAATAAGTTGTACTCTATAATGTTTGGAAGTTTTGGTAAATTATAGGGTGAAAGAAAAGGCGGTGGATGGTAATCTGTTGTAGGTGGCAAATCAGTTAAACTCGTAACTAAGAAGTGATGTGGTGGATGTTTTTAATACTTTGCAGTCACAGGTGATGTGCCAGATGACTAGCCAGGTATAGGCCAGGTAATTACAGACCCAGTTGGTTTGGCATCAGTGGTAAGGACGTTATTGGAACAAATTCTGAAAGACAGGATTAATCAACACGAGGAAAGACAGGGATTGATCGTGGGGGTAGTCTGCATTGGTTTGTTAGATGGAGATCCTTCTGACAAATTTAATTACTTTTTTTTTTGAAGCAGTGACTGTATTGAAGATGGTGTAGTTGATGTGGTTTATATGGACTTTAGATTCTCTACAGCATGGAAACAGGCCCTTTGGCCCAACAAGTCCACACCGACCCTCCGAAGAGCAACCCACCGAGACCCATTTCCCTTTGACTAATGCAGCTAATGCTTGGGGCAATCTACCATGGCCAATTCACCTGACCTGCACATCTTGGACTGTGGGAGGAAACAGGAGCGCCCAGAGGAAACTTGTGCAGACACTGGAAGAATGTGCAAACTCCACACAGACAGTCGCCCGAGGCTGGAATCGAACCTGGGAACCTGGTGCTGTGAGGCAGCAGAGCTAACCACTGAGCCACTGTGCTGACCTTTTGACAAGGGCTCACATGGAAAGATGGTCCAGAGGTAAGAGCCCATGGGATTCAAAATAAGTTGGCTAACTGGGTCCAAAGTTTGCTTGCAAAAAAGAGCCAAAAGGTGATGGTGGATGAATGCTTTTGTAATTGGAAGTCAGTGACCAAACATGTAACAGATCTGTGCTGGGACCCTTACTATTTGTTTACATTAATGACTTGCATGTGAATGTACAAGGTAAAATTGGTAAGTTTGCAGATGATGTGAAAATTGGTGTTGCTACTAAGGAGGATGGTCTTAGACTGCAGTCTGATTGATTAGCTGGTAAAATGGGCAGAGTAATTGCAGAGTTTAATCCCAATAAGTGTGAGGTGATACATTTTGGAAGGGTGCCATGGTGGCTCAGTGGTTAGCACTGCTAGCAGTGCCAGGGACCCAAGTTCAATTCCAACTTTGGCAACTGCCCGTGTGGAGTTTGTGCGTTCTCCCTCTGCGTGGGTTTTCACCAGTGTTCCGGTTTCCTCCCACAGTCCAAAGATGTGCATGTTAGATGGATTTGCCATGCTACATTACCCGTCATGTTCAGGGATGTGTAGGATAGGTGAATTAACCATTGTTCAGGGGTTGGTGTGGACTTGTTGGGCTGAATGGCATGTTTCCACTCTGGGGATTCTGTAATTAAATGAGGGAAGGATAAACACAATGAATGGTAGGTCCCCTGCTGTATACTAGGAAACAAAGCAGCCTTGACATACAAATCTGTAGAACCCTGAAGGTGTCAGCTCAGGTATGTAGTAGTGAAGAAGGCATATGGGAAGCTTGCTTTCATTAGCCGTAGCATAGAATATAGGAGTGAGGAAGTCTTGATATAACTGTATAAAACATTGGTTAGGCCACAGTGGAATACTGTGTGTGCAATTCTGGTTGCTACATACGGGAAGAATTTTGTAGAGGGCGCAGAGGAGATTTAGTGGATTGTTGCCTGGGCAGGAAAATCCTGGGAAAGATTGGATCAGTTGGGTTCATTTTCCTTAGAGCAGAGAAGGCTGAAGAGGATCTAATTTGATGTATAGAAAATAACAAGGTATTGATAGATCTTCACTGTCTACTCTATTTCCCCTTGGCAGATATGTCTAAGAACAGAGGGCATAAGTTGAAGGTGAGGAGCAAATGGTTTAGAGGAGATATGAGAGTGAGTTTTTTGACTCAGAGGGTGGTATTCAGATGAAGTGTACTGCCTGAGAGGGTGGTTGAGGAAGATACTTAACAACATTTAAGTACTCCTCCCAGATGTTTTTTAAAATAAGAGCATAGTGGGCTCTGGTCCAAGTGCAGGTAAATGGGATTCACTTAGTTTAGTATTTGTTGGTCGGCATAAACGTGGTGTATGACTCAAAATTCTATAATTGATAAGACTGTTTGTTTGATTAACAGGTGGGGTAAACTCTATTTACTTGTGGATACAATCCAGCTAGGATTTGCTGCTTGAAGATATTTTCTTTAACTCTTTTATTGCGAGACAATTGTACCTATTTCTGGACCAGTTTTGTAGACCATAAATCCAGGCTGACAATTATAATTTTAAAAAGAAGGATCAGAATGAATGAAAATACATATGCTGCAGTCTCCTTACATCCAGGACTACTATTAGTTGTTTGAGTGAAAATTCTGACATTTTTAACTAAGTATGTGCAAACCTTTTAATCCTATCCTAATAATGTTCCTTTCTTTTGAGGTGGTTTTCTTTCTAGTATGCGTAAACTTAGCATAGTTAGTTGTTCTTCCTCTGTGTGGTATTTCTATTCTTTTACAATTTATTTTTGTAGAAAAATCATGTTTTATTGAGCAGACATAGCTTTTAAAGAAATGTCCAAAGCAGGTCTTATCTTGCATGTCTCCGAATGCTAAATAAGGTGTTTTAGTTGATGAATTGAATTCCTGAGCACTTCACTTTCCTTGAAAGGAGGTTTTATTTCTTCAGTTATACAGAATTGTGCTAAGTACATTGTGCACGTGTGGACTGTAGCCTGAGAGCCAAAAAAATCCTTTATGCTGAAAATACTTTGCCATAGCTAAAGTCAAGTGGTTGAAATTCTGTACTTGATCCAAATACATACCAAAGGCTTTATATGACAGTGCTGCAAAATAGAGGTCTGTGCTGAATTCTATTTGAGTCTTAAGAACAGCTTCTCTACTGTTATCACACTTAGGAACAGACCTCTTTAATATTAGAGTTGATCTTCCTCTGCACCACCTTTGTTGCTATGACATTATATTCTATTCTAGTACCCTGATATGCTTTGTGTAAAGTATGATTTGTTTGGTTAGCATGCAATACAATACTTTCCATGGTATCTTCTACATATGACAATAATAAATCAAACCAAATAAAGAGAGGTGCTAGATTTAATTCAGGATGAAGTTATATTTCTAAATTATATAAAAAATAATTACATTATTTCTAAAAATCTGGGGTACAAGCAAAGTGCTGGAAAAACTCATCAAGTCTGTTAGCATCTGTAGAATTGGAAGCAGAGTTAATATTTTCAGTCTGGTAGTGCATCATCAGAAATATTCTGGGAATGTTTAATGTTTTCTACAAAGGACAGTTTGTTGTAGCATGCTTTTGAATGCATGCCTTTAGGCAACCCTTTTGCACAACAGGCTTAATTGTGTCAGTATCCAGTAGGAAGCAGGACAAGAAAATAAATCCTAATTTGACCTATTTCTGAATGAATAATTACTGTTAGCAGTGTGGTAGCTGTTGTATGATTATCCTGTTCTATTGAACAATTCAAAGAACTTTAGCAGCAGGCTGTGCTCAGCTAATTTCTGTGTAGGATGTGATCCCCTGGAGTTCTAGTTTCAGAACTGCAACATCAGAAGAATTTTAAGCTTGGGGGGAAAAAGAAGATTTTTGAACTAAATTTTTGATTTGCAATTGGGGGTACATGTGACTACAACTCACTTGCTTTCTGTTAACTGTATTGTATTTGGGGAAAATGCAGTACCCTGTCCAGTAAATGTTTCTTTCTTTAGTGCTGAAGTTTTTAAAACTGGAATTATGAAATTCTTCAGTTATCTTTCTGATCCTGTTTAACTTTTGAGATTTTAGTAAATGGGGTGGGAAGTTGGATGGAGGAATGGGGAGGGGGAAGTTGTTCATTTTATCTTGGTAAAATTGTCTTGTTATCAGAACTCACCCTTTTAAGCTATAACATTTAACGTAATAAATGCATCATAGTTTAGAAAAAAATCACTTTCTTTATCCAACCCTTCAGTTAAAGCATTCAACAGACTTGTTCCCTTATGCATTTTTCTTTTGTTTCCCTTCTAAAGGCTCTAGCTTATGCTGGAACTGTATTCCACGAAGGATAACAATGGATAAGTATGACCTGGTGGAAATAACTATTCTTTGATATGCTAATATAGACAATGAGTATCTATTCAATTTGGGAAGAGGCATCAACTAAAATCAAATTTAAATCTGCTACAATGCTCCATGAACTTCCTTCTACATATAAACTACCCATATTCATGACCCCACAGTGTCAATTGTGTAATAGCTTATATGCACTCCGATCCTTTCAGTCTTCCATTCATCACATTTACCTAAATCATTTCCTGGTATTTTGTTAATTGATTGTTTTAATGACCTGCTAGTTAGTTTATTTTATCCAAAGTTGATAGTTTCTTGTATTTATATTATGAAGTGTCTCAAATGTTTGATTCCTCCTTCCTTTGAATTTTGGCATTCTTGCATATGTCCTGATGAAAAGCTTTGATATGTGTCTCTTTTTTTTGTCAGCATACCCAAATTATTTAAACTCTGTAGATTTGTGGGTTTCTAAAAAAAATCCATTTAAAAATGTTTGAAGTCATCTGCTTTCATAATCAGGCAAACTTATAGTTTGCTTTCTTTAATTTGTGTCTTTTTGAAAAGATAGAGCACAAAATTAATTTCCAGTTTGTGATGTAGACAAATGTTTTGCTGATTATTGGCTAACGCTCAATTATAATAATGTCATCATCTTAAATATACTTGTGTGCAAAATTCACTTTAATGTTGAAAATTTGGCATTTGTATACTGATATTCCTTCCTGCCACTGATGCAACTCCATCTGTTTATGATTGATATTCAAACTTTCTGAAGCATTACCTACAAATTTAGGTTAAAGATTTAGTTATTTTAAATCTGTTAAAACCACTGGGACTTTCAGCTCTTGCATTACTAGCTTGTAAAGTGTATATATGGCTTGAAAATATTTTAGAGAGCTTTTAACATGTTTGGGAAGTTCGCAGACAATGTCTACTGTCTGTCCTCCGTCGATGCAAGAGTGTGGGAACTTTTACTGTATATCACATCACTAATGTGGTAATTACCAGACACTTTCTGTGTGATGGTGTTAAGGGTAGTTGTTAGGTGCAACCCTTTCCAACCATACTTCAAAGAACCCACTTGTGACACCTTGCTGCTTTCCAGCTGTTGCAAATTGCACGAGACATACTTAATATGGTCTGATAAAGTTTGGACTTTAAAAGCTGTTATTTCACAGTGGTGCTAACTGCAGTTATCTGGTTATTGTCCGGTTATTACATTTTTTTGTTGTTGTGGTTCTATTCGCCGAGCTGGTAGTTTTTGTTGCAAACGTTTCGTCCCCTTTCTGGGTGACATCCTGTGAAGCGCTTCTGTGCTGTTTCCTCCGGCATTTGTAGTGGTTTGTCTCTGCTGCTTCCGGTTGTCAGTTGTTGTCCACTACATTGGCCGGTATATTGGGTCCAGGTCGATTGTGTTTGTTTGTTAGAATCTGTGGATGAGTGCCATGCCTCAGGAATTCCCTGGCTGTTCTCTGTTTGGCTTGCCCTATAATAGTGGTGTTGTCCCAGTCGAATTCATGTTGTTTGTCATCTGTGTGTGTGGCTACTAAGGATAGCTGTTTCGTGGCTAGTTGGTGTTTGTGGATGCGGGTTGTTAGCTGTCTTCCTGTTTGTCCTATGTTTTGTGCAGTCCTTGCATGGGATTTTGTACACTATGCTGGTTTTGCTTAGTCTTGTTTGTGTATTTTGAATTTTAAGACCAAAACATTCTTAATGTTTAACATTTGCTTTTAAAGGTAGAAATGTAGTTTAGAAAAATATCTACTTGATGTTTGCTGAGAATGGATAAAATATTTGATAAATACTAGATAAAAGTTTGGGATCCTTTTTACGTTCTTCCTTAAACTATTGCGGGCAGTGTATTATACATCAGCGCCCAAAAGCTGGGATACCAACAGGATTGCTACCTTAGTTAAAAGACAGTTTTTGAAATTTTCCAGCTTGAGCAACCATCCAGTGAGAATGACCTCTGTTATTTACCTGCTAATGGCACCCTTTGGCCACCACTTCCTGTTGGCCTTTTGCAAGTCAGCCAGACAAACTCTTTGAACAGAGTTCACTTCCCAATTAAGATCATTAAACAATGTAAATTTGTTACTGTATCTGTCACCAGGTTTGCTCCTTGCCCTTTCTCAAGGAATTGCACATGTCTGTGCAAACTCCTGTAACAGAACATGCCTCTGGCAACAATCCAGCATTTTTAGGAATCTCTTTCACTGGCGTTTTATAATTGGACATTCCTTTGGAATATGATTACAAAAGAAAGTTGCCAGACCATTTGTCCTTACAGTGATTTAATATAAAAGTTATTTTCGTATTATATTGAAAGAGTGTATTACTTTTGTTCAATGTCATGTTTTAAAGTGAAATGTAGTCAGGGAAGCTGTAAATAATTTTGTGTAAACAGTTCAAAATTTCAAACTTTTTCTGGATACCTTGCATTGTTGTCATTATCTTTTAGTGTCATAGCTTCATTGCTCCATTTCTCTCCTATTCTTTTTTTACTTAAAACACCTTTTGGCGATTTTTGAAATTACTAATCGGTCAATTTGTATATCAACATTTGTCTCAACACGTCAGCACAATTTTAAAACCTGTTTGCTTCCTTATGGGAGCATCAATTGATTTGTACAGAAAACAGAGGTTGGAGGTTTAGTTTTTTGAAAAAAAATAACTTCAGCTCGGCAATGAATTTTGATACATGTGGATAGTTAGAGTCAGAGTTTAGCTGATTGAACAATCCAGTGCAAATTTGTAGTATAGCTACGGTATTGGGTTGCTCCTGCAAAGAAACAATTAATTATAACCTTTTATAAGACCATTTTGATTAAACCACTTTCTGCATGTTTCAATCTATATCATCTTACAGTTGATATGCTGGAAACCCAATACTTTGCTTGCAGCCATTTTCCGTCTAATGTCTGTGCATATATAAGTGTTTTGTAATATCTGCCGTCCATCTTGCTGTTCTCTCTATTGAGGAAGTGTAAATAAAGTTAGTTTAATAGTTGCTGCACTTAAGCATGTGTAGGTCTTTCTTAGTGCAATACACAACAGGCAGGTTATAAAGATCTGAAATTCTTTTTGCACTTCATTTGAGAAATTTAGGATTGAAGAACATCTTGACACTTTCGAAACTTCCAAGGTCAATTTGGAGGAAGTTCAATTGGTTTGAAAGATTATTCCATACATAGTTATATTCATGTCCATTGAGTCAACTAAGGATTTTGTTATTTGCCCTTTGTGCTGCCCTATCTGTTGAAATGTATATAAAGTTAGTTCAAAAATGGCTGTCTGCAGCTGAGCATGTTAGTTTCATTCTGAAATATACAAGTCTTGTCTTGACGAGTGGACACCCATCCCAAGAGTACTTTTGGAAAAGTACTGTAACTGTCTGGAGGAAATGCAGTCCAATTTTGTACTTCAGTCATAATAATGCTGCAAGTACCTTCAGTTTGAAATGATGCTAAACGGCAAAACCTGAGTAACTCGAAGTTCATTTGAGTCCATTGAACTCTATTTTTATTAGATCACCATCTTTTTTTCTCTACAAAGACGTTTTATCCAAAGCTTTTAAATGCGTTTTTTTTCCTCCAAAATTGGATAGATCCAAATTTTGGTTTAAGTGGTTAAACAGGAACATTTTAGTTTTAAAGGGATTTAAGGAGTGCATACACATTAATCACAAAACTGTGATAACCTCGTACAAAATAAGCAGAAATGTGAAAGAAAAGTTTGGTTTGATTTTGATTATTTAGTGTGGAAACAGGCCCCTTAGGCCAACAAGTCCACACCGATCCATCGAAGCGCAACCCACCCATACCCACTCCCATACATTTACCCCTTCACCTAACACTACGGACAATTTAGCATAGCCGGTTCATCTAACCTGCACATTTTTTGGACTGAGAGGAAACCGGAGCACCTGGAGGAAACCCACACAGACACTGGGAGAATGTGCAAGCTCCACAGTCAGTCGCCTGAGGCGGGAATTGAACCCGGGTCTCTGGCGCTGTGAAGCAGCAGTGCCACCGTGCTGCCCATAAAAGTTGATAAATAGAAGTTCTGACCAAAGGCCATAAACAGATCCAAAAATACTGCTTGCCTTGCTGAATATTTGTTTATTAATAGCAACATCTGTAGTACTTTTGCTTTTGTGTGGGAAGTATCTGCATTACAACTAGTTTAATGTTCACCTGGTGAAGTGTTTGGTCTTGTCAGCAACTATGTAAGTAAGGCCCTTACCATTTACTCAACTACAAGCCCAACACACACAAGTGCAACATAGGTAACCTGCAGGATAGTCGCATTTTTGATCAGATTGTTGTTCGTTGCATATTGCGCAAACTCACAAATGGGCCAAAGGCAGTCACCGTTTGCCCTTGAAAAGTACCTAGTATGCCTCCAATTAGCTAGAAAGGCAACATTTGAACAAGTTTACAAAAAACAGAAATGAACTGTTAATGGACAGCATACAGACTGTGTGCATTACCAGCTATACTTGCAAATGCCAAAGCTAATTTTAATTGTTAGATGTGTTTGGGTGGTACTTGCTGAATAATCCTGAATACTCTGGTGAGTGTAGCAACTGATTTAAGACCATCAGGTAATATCTTTACATGTAATGTAAACTCTAAAATTTATATATAGAGGAACCTTGATTACCCGAACGAGAGAGGCAGGCACTATTTCGTTCGGATAATTGATTATCCAGTTAATTGATTTTAATGCCTGTCCTCTGGAGCTTGGATTTTTCTGAATTTTCCTCTTACCTCACTCTGCCTGGCATGCTCTCTATCTCTGTCTCAGGGTTTGTTTCTGAGCTGACAGACTTTTGTGTGTATGGGACTTGAAAAATTGCTGAGGTCTTCTCTCTCTTGACACAGCAAGCACTTGGTAAGTCCACTCCCTGTTCAAGAGATTAGGCAGCAGCATATCGACATCACCCCCCAGCCCCATCTGCCCCTGGGCAGCCAGACTCAAAATAATGCACGAGCACAATGTTTTACAATGTTTGACATGTTCGACCATTGGCCTGTACAGGCCAATGTTGGAGAGATTATCTGGGGAAAGGGGGGTGGTTAGGGTGCACGCCTGAGTAGAACTCCAAGGAAAGTGTGCAGAGAGAGAGGGGGCAGGTGGTCTGTCATCTGGAGATGGTGTCTGGGCTCCCATCTATGTCCAGGACTGTTCTTGGCAGCATCTCAGTAAGCTGAGTTCATTTTTAATCATTGTAAACAAAAGATGCGATCAGAAACACCTCCTTTGATGTAATGTTTCTATCAGGACCTTGAGATGTTCAGATAATCTGAAATTTAGATAATTGATATTCTGATAAACGAGGTTCTTCCTTATACAGTTTTCAATGTCATTTGTGATTTTGTGTTTCTGGTTTCGAATTAATAACTGGTGGGTTTTGTGATTCTGAACTTAATCCACTTCTAAATGTTACTGTAGATATGGTAATTTTTAAAAAGAAAGGTAGTTTTGAGGACCAGCTTTAGATTGAAAGGGTTTTGTTCACTGCTCAATTCAATTTGAATTGTTTTGTGACCCAGCAAGGCAAACAATGGAGTTTCATGGTATACTAAGCGTCATGAAATTTTTTTTTAAACTTTAAATGAAATGCCCATAGCTGAAAGAGAAATACATTTATTTTATCGTTTTGACTTTGAGTGGAACTGCATAGAAAACTGCATTTGAGAAAGATTCATAGTGAGCTAGGTTACTTTAGAATGAGAAGTTTGTGTTAGTCCCAGACTAGAAGTGTTGGGATAAAACACTGAAGATGTTACTGAAGGCTAAATTTATTTCATTTAAGCAGGTGGGAGACAAACCCAGAAAACAATAAACTGCAGTTTCATTCTAAAATCTGAAGTTGCAGTGACTTCAATCTCCGGAGGTATTAGATACAGACCCTTTGGTCCAACCTGTCCGTGCCAACTAGTTATCCTAAATTAATCTAGTCCCATTTGCCAGTACTTGCAGATTCCTCTAAACCCTTGCTATTCATTATACCCGTGAAGATGCCTTTTACATATTGTAATTTTACCAACCTCCTCCACTTCCTCTGGCAGCTCGTTCCATACACATACTACCCTCTGTGTGAAAAAGTTGCCCCTTAGGTCCCTTTTTATACCTTGCCCCTCTCCCCTTAAATCTATGCCCTCTAATTTGGGCACCTCCCACCTTGGGGAAAAATACCTTGTCTATTTATCTACGCCCCTCATGATTTTATAAATCTCCCTTAAGGTCACCCCTCAGCCTGTGATGCTCCAGGAAAAATACCCCAGCCTGTGCAGCCTCTCCCTTTAGCTCAAATCCTCCCATCCTGGCAAAATCCTTGTAAATCTTTTCTGAACCCTTTCAAGTTTCACAACATCTTTCCTATAGCAGGGAGACCGGAATTGCATGCAGTATTCTAAAAGTGGCCTAACCTATGTTCTCCACATCCGCAACATGACCTCCCAACTCCTGTATGCAATGCACTGACGAATAAAGGCAAGCATATCAAATGCCACCTTCACTAGCCTATCTATGTGCAAATCTGCTTTTAAGGAACTATGAATCTAAGGTTTTTAATTGAGGAATACTCTCCAGGACCTTACCATTTAGGTATATACGTCCTGCCCTGATTTTGTCTTTCCAAAATGCAGCACCTCATATTTATCTGAATTAAACTCCATCTGCCACTCCTCAGCCCACTGGCTCATCTAATCAAGATCCTGTTGTACTCTGAGGTAACGTCCTTCGCTGCCTTCTACACCACCACTACACCACAAATTTACTAAACATACCTCCAATGATCTTTTGCAAATCATTGATGTAAATGACCAAAAGCAGTGAACTCCGCATTGATCCTTGTGGGAAATTGCTGGTCACACACCTTCCAATTTCAAAGGTAGACCAGCAAGAGGCTGGACAAACACAGCAAGCCAGGCAGCATCAGGAAGTGGAAAAGTCAACATTTTGATGTAATCCCTTTTTCAGGAGTGGGGGTGAGTGTAAGGGTAATTGCAGGTAAAGGGATGGGGGTGCTGGGTGGGTGAGGTGGGGATAGGTGAACATAGAGGGTACGACCTGATTGGGAGGAATGAATCTGGTGGGGAGTTAGGTGATGGGAAGGGAGGTTATTTAAAATTTGGAGAACTCCATGTTGAGCCCTCTGGGCTGTAGGCTGCCCAGGCAAAAGATGAAATGTTGTTCCTCTAATTCCCATCATTGCCACAACAAATCAGACCACAAATTGAGTTCTCCAATTTCAAATAAACTCCCTTCCCATCCTACTTCTCACTTCCCAGCCTCTCCCTCTCCTTTCCGCTCCTCCCCAGCCACCTACTGCATTCATTCCTCCCATTGACCAACCTGGTCGTGCTCTCTACCTGTCTTCTATTCCCCATTTCGCCACCCCCCCCTTTTTTTTTTGCACCTCCCCCTGCATCAGGCCCCAGCCCTGAAGAAGGGTTACATCCGAAATGTCGATTTCTCCACCTCTTGGTATTGCCTGGCTTGTTGTGTTCTTCTAGCCTCTTGCCTGTCTACGTTGGATTCCAGCATCTGCAGTTTTTTTGTCTCTAATTTTATTTTTAATGTCTATAATGAAATGCTCATGTTTTTCTGCAATATTATATGGTTTCACAAGATCAGAATTCACTAGTTGGGAATTTTAGATAACTACATTGCATAACCTCTTAGATGGCCTTGCGGTAGAGTGGAAAAGAAGCCTGTCCTGGTTTTAAGCTTGTATCAGATAAGATTGCGCGACTTTAAAGACTGCTGAAGCAATGCTCTCCATTCACCGGTCCAGACATAACAAAGCTGTGAGCTAAACTGTTTTGTGCTTGCTTCCAAAAAGCACTGTAAGGCAAAAGTTGACATAACTGCTTTCATCTTGCGCAGATTTTCATCAGGCCTTCGTCTACATCTTACCTAAAACTTTGATGCTCCAATACTATCTCTTTACTTGTTTCCTGGCTCCAACCAGCTGCAGAGTGAATAAACAAACTTTAACTGTCAGATGCTGCCTTCTGGGAAATAGCACCTGCTGTAACTTCACTTTTAGGACAACTACTGAGAAGGGAACGGAGGCAAATTTAAACAATGGATCTTTTTTGATTGCAGAGATCACTTGCAAATTTTGATTGTTCTGTATTGAACAATTTTGCAGCTTTTATTGACATGGCCATGTAAGGTTGGGAATGTAGATGTCACTGTTGAGAATTTGGACCTCTTAACTATTTAGTTGTTGCAGGTGTGTTAGTGCAACATTAAATCACTAGTGTGGAACTTGTAGTCATGAATTTGTTTTGCTTGCACTTTGCTGATTTTAAAGGTAATATTTTCCTTTATTTGTTTGAAAATTAACACAAATATCCATTATTGCTACTTAAGGTTTTGAAACATTGACATTTTGCATTCCTTGGGATTGAAAAGAGCGTGTGGCCATAGTGCAGAGTTGTTATTTAGCTTGGCCACTGAATTTTAATCTCTCTAACTTTTTTTTTTGTCTGAAATTGCGTGGTTGTTATTGAATATTGCGTCAGAATAGATACGTTAAAACCCAGGCATGTGCATGGTGTTTAACTGGCTTATCTTGTATAAAGGGTCAGATTTAGAATGTTTAACTTAAAGATAATTACTTTTGTTCTTGCAGACTGGAATACATAGTAAAACTTTGGCTCACCTTCATGTAGAAAACTGGAGCCAGTATATTTAATGGTATCAAAACTTTTATTCCTTCCAATTTGTCTGGTATGCTCCCAGTTTGGTGGATTTTCTGTAATGTGATATTCTAGTTTAATGTCCCATGCATCCATGTCCTATTCTTCCTCATTTCTTTCCCATTGCTTTCTCGTTGAATAGTTGGATGTAAACCGTTAGCAGTATTATCCTACAAGATTTTTGACACTTGCACAGTTGTTCTGCTAAAGTAGTGCTTGTTTTACTAATGTACAAAATTTTACGCTTTCAAAGTTGTATTCAGAAAGTGCCTGACAACTTGGATTTGAATTAGTGTAATTTAAGGTGCATGTTGTTTAGCTTAGATGTTGAGAGAAGAGGTAGGGTAGATATATTCCTTTTTCTAAAGGACAACTTAAGGGTGACAAGGTTTTAAAGAGGTTCTTGAAGAAAAGTTCACAATGTGGAACCTAAGCACCTGACAGTAAAGCCGACAATAGTAATATGAATGAGGGTTGGTGGTGCACATGAGATGAAGTACAGTCAGTTCTGATATAATGTGATAGATCTGTTCTCATAGGATCTTTTATTATAAGAAAATCATGCAATAGCCACGCCATTTAAACTAATGGGCTGGAATAGCGTTATAGTTGAAAATGTGTTGCTGGAAAAGCGCAGCAGGTCAGGCAGCATCCAAGGAGCAGGAGAATCGATGTTGTTTCGGGCATGACCCTTCAGGAATTCCTCATGCCTGAAATGTCAATTCCTCTGATCCTTGGATGCTGCCTGACCTGCTGTGCTTTTCCAGCAACACATTTTCAGCTCTGATCTCCAGCATCTGCAGTCCTCACTTTCTCCTGGAATAGCGTTATACCCAATATAGGTAGAACACAAACTTTCCTTGTGAATAATGGTCTGAATTCTTCAATTGCGTCAAAGCCAATTACAGTTTAAAGCACACAAGTTATAATTGAACTGATTGAGAGGGAGCATTTTGGCAGAATTTGTTTGGTGCATTTGGAGTACTTTATTAAATTTGAGCTGTTTTTGCTGCTTTTGGTCACAGCAGAAATATCTGGTTCCAGTGTGGAGCATTGCTGTCAACAGCACTGACTTCCTGTTGCATTGACAGGAAGTAGCGATTTCCACTATTTAGTTGAGACTGGATCTTGGGTCTCCATATAAACTAGCACAAATAAAGTCTTTTTACTTTTTTTGATACTCTTCCATATGGTTGAACTTGTGTTGGATTATTAAGATGCAGTTTCTTATATAAGTCTACCTTAGATGTAATGTTACAAGAATTTGTATTTGGAAGAGTTCTGCTTCCTGGGGAACTTTTGAGTTGCTTTAAATCTGTCAAACTATTGTACTGTAGATTTAATATTAATTAATAGGTTCTCAGGGGAGTGTGCGGTAACATTAGTGTACTACTAGGTAGTACAACAAGATCAGCTTGGCAACAGGTCTGCTGCTGTGCCGCTGCCTTACTAAATCTCTACACTATAATCAGTTAGGCAAGCGGGCAATGTTGGATTGTTAGTTGGATTATTTCCAAGGCTACCCTTTTTCATGTTTTTTTTTCCTTATTGTCAAATTGAGAAATCACTCACCAGCATTACCACCTTTCTCCTAATGTTCTAAAACCTTTACAGTAGTGTAAAAGATTTGAGTACACACCCAATGAGAAGAGTGTTTGAATATAGCTGATGATGTTGATTTAAGTGGGGAAAAAAAACAGTGGATGCTAATAATTTGAAACAAAAGTGGAAATAGCTGGAGAAACTCAGCAGGTTTTGCAGCATTAGGAGAGAAAACCGAATCAATGTTTCGGGTCCAGTGATCCTCCTCTAGAAGATTTAATATTCTGGACCAGGGTCACTGGACCTGAAACATATTGAAAGCAGAACACTAAATTTCTGAAGAAGGATCACTGGATGTTGTTGTTGACTCTGCTTTCCCTCCATGGATGCAGCCAGATCTGTGGAGTTTCTTCAGCAATTTCTGTTTGTTTGTAATAAAGTAATTATCTTTTTTATAAATGGTCACATTCCAGAATACAGTTGATGCTATAAACCAAACATAAAAAATAGAAAATGCTGCAAATACTCAACAGATTATGATAGCATTTGTGGAAAAAAATGGGACTATCATTTCAACCCTCTGACCTTTCAAGCATTAACTGTTTCTCTTCATTATCATTTCCATAATTTGCTATTTTATGTATTTTCTGTTTTATGATGGATTTCAGCTTTTGTGGCTTTAAAGTTGAGTAGAATGATGCATCTTATGATGCATTCAGACTTTGTATAAGGTACTTTTAGTTTTTATTGTATTCTAACAAGAGAAAAGAAAAGGAAAAATAGTTTTGATTAAAGATTTTAGGAGAAGGTCGAAGAAATGTCAGCTGGCCAGGTCTCCAGAATAGGCTCCTAGTGAGAGTGAATTACTCTATTGCTGTTTAAAAGTTATTGAAAACTGTACTAAGATAAAGTTTGTGACCATAACACCACTCTTGAATTTTTAACTCCTTTTTGAGTCTTTTCCAGTTAGAAAAGTCAAAACCATCTTAACATGTGTGGATTGTAAATTATAGATCCAGACCAGAGATCAGTTTTCACAATGTGTCAGTTGATTATAATTTGCATTCATGTTTATGCCAGGTGCACTATAACGTGAATTTGGCAATTCACTCATCATATCTAAATGGGTTGAAGCTTCTTTAAATCATTGTTAGCTCTCAATTTCACCTAGTTTTGTTATGTGAAGACTTTGGATGAAAACAAATGTAATATTTCATTCATTGATAAACACTGAATAGCTGGAGCCTAAATGCACTCACTGCGATACTCCACTTGTCCTGCTTTCCACTCCAAAAAAGAGCCATTTATTCTTACTTTGTTTCCTGTCTGCTAACCAATTTTCAATCTATGATGGCAAATTACCATCAATCCTGCATGCTTTGATTTTGCACACTTGCCTCTTTTGGATCTCTATCATAAGCTTTCTAAAAATTCAAAACAACTGCATCAGGTGGTTTTTCTTCATCTGGTTTTCCTTTCATAAATCCATGTTGATTTTGTGAAATCCCATTGGTATTTTCAAGTGTCCTATTACTGCATCCTTTATAATAATCTTCAAGGTTTTCCTTATGACTGATGTTTGGCTAACTGACCTGTAATTGACTGTTTTCTCCTTCCTTTATTTAAATAGTCGAGTTACATTTGTAATCCTCTAATCAGCCAAGTATTTTCCCAGAATCTATAGGACTTTGGAAAATGACGTACACCCAACATTTCTATTTCCACCACTTTTACTGCCTGGGATGTAGATTATCAGACCCTATTCTGCTTTATGATTCTCATTTCAACCTGGAAGATAGAGAGAGGATGCCATTATGAATGGTTTCCTGAGGGTTAAGATTCATAATCCACACTTTTTTACTGTTCGTTATAGTGAGATAAATTAACTGCAATTATACTACCAGCTTCCATAACAGAAGGAAGATGGGTTTTTCACAAGACCTTTCTGGCCACTGTGGGAATTGATATTGGTAAATGTGGTGGGTTGCAGTTTTGAAATTGCCATTCCTTAGCCTTTCTATTATTGGTATAGTGATGTTGCTTTCCAAGTGTTGGTCAAAATATCATCACAATCCCAGTAGAAGTATTGCATGCTGCTGCTCCTCCCATGCAAACAATTCACAGGAAGAACCGATGCACATTGAAAAATGAGCTAATTTAGCCATATTTAATTTTCTAACTAACTATTAACTAATTTCAGGATTGACACCTGAAATTTTCAATCTATGTTCTCTTTAATTGTATTGCTAGGTGAATGATTTTAGATTAGAGTGGTGCTGGAAAAGCACAAAAGATCAGACCGCATCAGAGTAGCAGGAAAATCAACGTTTCGGGCAAAAGCCCTTCATCAGGAATGAGGCAGGGAGCATCCAGGGTAGAGAGATAAATGGGAGGGAGATGGGGTGTGGATGGGGGAAAAGGTAGCTAAGAATACAATAAGTGGATGGAGGTTGTTATGAAGGTGACAGGGTGGAGAGGAGGGTGGAGCGGATAGGTGGGAAGGAAGATTAGCAGGTGGGACAGGTCAAGAGGATGATGCTAAGCTGGCAGGTTGGAACTGGGGGAAGGGGAAATGAGGAAACTGGTGAATGTTGACCTTCGAAATTCCAGTTGTGTATAGACTATACTGTGAGCTGTAGAATGATAGAATAAACACTTTTTAAAAAAAATTTGTTTGTCCTTTTATGGTAACAATGGAGTAGTTTAAAGAGCTTAGATTCTCACCCATGGCATATTTTAAAATGTGAAAGAATAAAGTAGATTTTTCTGGGTGAATGGATATGAACAAATGTCATGACTGCTTTGGAAATCTCGACCAAGTATCAGTAAAAGTTGATGATCCTTTGATTCTTTCTTGCGAAAGAGCAAAAATGTTTCAGAGTGACACTGAAGGACTTGCCTTTGTGATCAGCAGACCTCTGATACATTTCTGTTGATAAGGTGCTCGCATGGTCAGGACATACCAGTTTTGGGAAAAGCAGTTGAACTGGAGACCCCTTCAGGAAATTCAGTCATCTGAAACAACAGCTTGTGTTTAAGCATCATCTATGACTTAGTAAACAGCTGAGTTCACAATTGTGCAAGTTATGCACAAAGTCATACAGGTCTTTACAAATTAAATCTTCCCTTCTTGTGAAAAGCGAAGACTGTTGAATCTAACAGTTTATTTTGATAGTTCACCTCATAGAGCACTATTTACTAAGAATATGTCATGACAAACGACTCCTGTAAAAGACTGTACATGCAGCATACCAGAAAAGCCAAGCCTGATTTAAAGTTGCTCTGACAGGCCAGAGTTGTCTAGAGCTATTTCTACTTCTTGCCATATAAGCAGAACATCTAAACTATTCACTGCAGTCATTGGATCCTGCTGTTTTGAGAGGAGCAGTATTAAAAAGTCTTCAATTTAATTTCTGCTTTCAAACATATTCCAGCTGTGTGAGAGTTACTGAATATTTGCCTCAACAGTTTTATTTACTGCCTGTTTCTTTGGTCCCTGTTGATTTATATTTGTTTTAGCTAAAGGAAGAATGTTGACTTGGATTGTTGTTCCTCTCTGCATGAAGCCATTTGCAGAAAATGTCTGAATGTGGAGGATTTTACCAGATTGTATAATTTTTTTTAAAGTCCTGGAGGTATCTTTGTTTCCTATTCCAACAAGGGCAAGTTTTGAAATTGGTTAGCAAGTGTGATTGTACAAAACGATAAAGTTCCACACTTTTGGTATTCTCTGTCTCTGTATGCACGTGCTCATGCATGCTGAAGTCCAATGCGACGTATAAGGATCCAGTTAATATTGGTTTGCTTCTGTGATGTAGAATTCTGTCTTGACTTATTATTCATTATCTGTAGGTAACAAATACTATGGAATTGAGACCTGGAAAACAGACAGTCTGCATTATATAGTGTGTTAGAAAGGTAGATGAGCAATGTCTACAAATAGGTATTCCTATTAGTTTTTTCAATGACTTGGACGTTTGGATTTCTCAAGCATATGTTCCAGGACAATCTTGCTTGTTCAAAGAACCATTTAAAATAATAAAAGGTCCCTTGAGCATCGTCAACTTTTAGACCAGATATTGTCTATATAAGTATTTGTTGAGTATGTGATTTTGGATAATTGCTCAGCAAGTTGGAGAGGAAAGATTAAAAGGGAACCTGAGGGGAAACTTTTTTTATGCAGTGGTACACCAGTGGAAGTAGTTAAGGTGGGTACCTAATATTTAAAAGGCATTTGGATAGGAAAGGTTGAGAAGGGTATGTGTGAAGTGCAGGGAAGTGGGATTAGTGTGGATGGGCATTTTGGTCAGTATGGACCAGTTTGGGCCAAAGGGCCTGTCTCTGTGGTGTAGGACTGAGTTGTCTACTTTTTTGGACACTATCTGACCGAGATATGTCTAGAATTCCGTTTTGCTATTTTCTATCCCTTGGAGTCATAATGCTCTCTGGAAATCCTCTTACTATGCAACAGTGAAATAATCTATTGTTGTTAGTTAATTTTGGATTAAGTGAGAGTAACTAGATGTTTTGGAGGGGTAGTGGTAGTTTTTCCAACTAGGCAAAAGATACTTGAACATGGATTTATGCCAATAATGTTAATTGGGTTGAGGATAGGCAGGTAGAGGGCATTGATTCATTAGACACCTTGACTAGATATAAAGACAGACTTTTGGACACTTGTAGTTGATTAGGGAAGAGACAAACATTTATAATGCTTTCTCTAAATTTAGTATTGCAGAAAAGATTGGCATCTAGTTGCCTAATTCAGCATCTGGCTTCAGAATGAATTAACAGATGGCAGAAGACTAGGATGAGAACAGGTCATAGAGGTGTTAAGGTGCATAAAGACCATTTGGCTCCCAGATGTTCATTTTCTTTCCACTTTATTCCTTTATTTATCTTATTTAAGCTTTTTTAAAAAAGAGTTAGTTATACAGCATGGGATCGGACCTTTTGGTCCAACTTGTCCTTGCTCACCAGATATCTGTAATTAATCTAATTTGCCAGCATTTGGCCCATATCCCTCCAAACCCTTATTTATGTACTCCCAGATGCCTTTTAAATGTTGTAATTGTACCAACCTCTATTACTTCCTTTGGCAGTTTATTTCATACATGCTCTACCCCTTTGCGTGGAAGAAGTGCCCTTAGGTCCTTTTTTTTAAAAAAATGTTTTCACCCTCTGACCTTAAACCTATGTCCTGTAGTTTAGGACTCCACCCCACTGAAAAACAGCCCTAGCCTATTCAGCCTCTCCCTATACCTCAAACCTTCCAACCATGGCAACATCTTCTTCGTAAACCTTTCTGAACCCTTTCAAGTTTCAACATCCTTCCTATAGGAGGGAGACGAGAATTTCCTGTGGTACTTCAACATCCTTTATAGCCGCAACATGACCACCCAACTCCAACCCTTAATGCACTGGCCAATAAAGGCAAGCATACCAAATGCCTCCTTCGCTTTCTTATCAACCTGCAACTTTACTTTCAAGGAACAATAAGCCTACAATCCAAGGATTCTTTGTTCAGGAACACTCCCCAAGACCTTACCATGAAGTGTATAGCTCCTGCCCTGATTTACCTTTCCAAAATGCAGCACCTCGCATTTATCTAAATTTAAATTCCATCTGCCACTTCTCAGCCCATTGGCCCACCTGATCAAGATCCTGTTATCTCTGAGGTTACCTTCTTCAATGTCCACTATATCTCCAATTTTGATGTCACCTGCAAACTTACTAGCTATACCTCCTATGTTCATATCCAAATCATTTATATAAATGACGAAAAGCAGTGGACCCAGAACTGACCCTTGTGGCACGTCGCTGGTTACAGGCCTCCAATTTGAAAAGCAATCCTCTGACTACTAACTTCAAGCCACTTCTTCTGTATCTAAATAGCAAGTTCTCCCTATATTCTGAGAGATCTAACCTTACAAACCAGTCTAAGATTTGATTCTCTACTTGGAGTTATAGTTATAGAGTCAAAGCTTAGAAACAGGCCCTCAGCCCACCATGCCTATGCTGACCAATAAACACCAAGTCGAGCACTACCCCATCTATAGTAGGACCATCTACATACTGGCACAAAAAGCTCTCCTGGATGCACTTTAAAAACTTCACCCTGTCTGATCCTTTCACGCTAAGGTGGTCCCAGTTGATATTAGAAAAGTTGAACACTCTGCCCACCTTTGTACTCATCCCTCCATTCTATTTCCTATTCCCATCACTGAATTGCACTAAATTGTGTACCAGTCAACTTCTCTTCCTTAGCCTCATGTTAGCAAATCCTTCCCTTTTGGATAATGTTCCCTTCCTTTCAAAACCACACTCTGCATCCACCTGTACACCCCGCGCTGGCCTATTACCCGCCCTCGACCTCTTCATTTCCAACTGCGGCCAGGACATTAACCGCCTCAACCTGTCTACTCCCCACCCCACTCCAACCTCTCACCCTCTCAACGGGCAGCCCTCCAATCCCTCTGCTCCGATCCCGAGCTCACCATCAAGCCAGTAGATAAAGGGGGCACAGTGGTAGTCTGGCGCACTGACCTCTACACCACTGAAGCCAAACACCAACTCGAGGACACCTTTTCCTACCGCCCCCTCGACCATGACCCCATCCCCCCCATCACCAAAGCATCACCTCCCAGACCATACAGAACCTCATCACCTCAGGAGATCTCCCACTCTCAGCTTCTCACCTCATAGTCCGTGAACCCCGCACTGCCTGGTTCTACCTCCTTCCGAAGATCCACAAGCCTGACCACCCTGGCCGACCCATTGTCTCAGCATGCTCCTGCCCCACTGAACTCCTTTTCTACCTATCCCCCCTAGTCCAGGAACTCCCCATATACATTCGAGACACCACCCATGCCCTCCACCTCCTCCAAGACTTCTGTTTCCCCGGCCCCCAACACCTCATCTTCACCATGGATATCCAATCTCTCTACACCTCCATCTGCCATGACCAGGGCCTCCAAGCCTTCAGTTTCTTCCTCTCCCGACGTCCCCAACAGTACCCTTCGTTTGGCCGAACTGATCCTCACCCTTAACAATTTCTCCTTCGAATCCTCCCGCTTCCTCCAGACCAAAGGGGTAGTCATGGGCACACATATGGGCCCCAGCTATGCCTGTCTCTTCGTTGGCTACGTAGAACAGTCGATCTTCCGTAATTACACCGGCATCCCTTTCCACCTCTTCCTCTGCTACATTGATGACTGCATTAGTGCTACCTCGTGCTCTCGCAAGGAGTTTGAGCAATTCGTCAATTTCACCAACACATTCCACCCTGACCTTAAATTTACCTGGACCATCTCTGACACCTCCCTCCCCTTCCTAGACTTCTCCATCTCCAATAATGACGACTGACTTGATACCGACATTTTTTTTTACAAACCCAACTCCCACAGCTACCTGGATTACACCTCTTCCCACCCCACCTCCTGCAAAAATGCCACCCCGTATTCCCAATTCCTCCGCCTCCACCGTATCTGCTCCCAGGAGGATCAGTTCCACCACACAACACACCAGATGGCCGCCTCCTTTAGAGACCGTAGTTTCCTTTCCCACGTGGTTAAAGATGCCCTCCAGTTCATTTCGTCCACATCCCACACCTCCGCTCTCAGACCCCACCCCTCCAACCGTAACAAGGATAGAACACCCCTGGTGCTCACCTTCCACCCTATCAACCTTCACATAAACCAAATCATCTGCCAACATTTCCACCATCTCCAAATGGGCCCCACCAGCAGGGATATATTTCCCTCCCCACCCCTTTCCACCTTCCGCAAAGACCGTTCCCTCCATGACTACCTGGTCAGGTCCACGCTCCCCCTTCAATCCACTCTCCCATCCTGGCACCTTTCCCTGCCACCACAGGAATCGCAAAACCTGCGCCCACACCACCTCCTCCATCACCTCCATCCAAGGCCCGAAAGGAGCCTTCCACATTCATCAAAGTTTTAACTGCACATCCACCAATATCATTTATTGTATCCGCTGCTCCCGATGCGGTCTCCTCTACATAGGGGAGACTGGACGCCTCCTAGCAGACCGCTTTAGGGAACATCTCCGGGACACCCGCACCAATCAACCTCACCACCCTGGCTCAACATTTCAACTCTCCCTCCCACTCTGCCGAGGATGTAGAGGTTCTGGGCCTCCTTCGCCACCGCTCCCTCACCACTAGACGCCTGGAGGAAGAACGCCTCATCTTCTGCCTCAGAACACTTCATCCCCAGGGCATCAATGTGGACTTCAACAGTTTCCTCATTTTCCCCATCCCCCACCTCTTCCTAGTTCCTAACTTCCAGCTCAGCACTGTCCCCATGACTTGTCCTACCTGCCTATCTTCTTTTCCAACTATCCACTCCACCCTCTTTTTTTTTCCCCCACACCCCCTCAACCTATCACCTTCATCCCCACCCCCACTCACCTATTGTACTCTATGCTACTTTCTCTTCACCCCCACCCTTCTCTCACTTATCTCTCCATGCTTCAGGCTCTCTGCCTGTATTCCTGATGAAGGGCTTTTGCCCGAAACGTCAATTTTACTGCTCCTCGGATGCTGCCTGAACTGCTGTGCTCTTCCAGCACCACTAATCCAGAACCTGACCCGTAAGTGACCTTGACATTGATGACATCCTCAGAGACTACAACTCTACTATCAATCCTTGACCTCACTGCAGCAAGACCCTGCACAAGATTGAATTTGGGCTGATAATGACAAGGAATATTTGTGCTACGCAGTCCCAGACAATGACCATTTCTGAGGACAGAATTTAACTATTGACATTCATTTTATCATCAACGATGTATCAAAGTTCGTGGTCATGCGTCAGGCCCATTCAGAAGGAAAAAGAATTAGTGGGTACACTGATTATAGTCATTGAACCATTCACCATCAACATATTACAGGTTGGGGATCCTTTTAATTTGGAAACGTTGGAATCAGTTGCTTCCCGGAAATCGGATAATTTTGGTTTTCAGATATAGCCTACTATTGATTTACTCCTAGTTTCAACTGACTTTTATTACCTGCTGCTGAAGGCATTGACTCCTGCTGGTGTATTGTCTTGCACTGACAACTTTCCTAAGCCCATGTAATATCATAGTTTCCTCCTTTTAAAAATATTTCTGAACGTTGAATTTTCAATCTCTTGGCTCCATTTGAGTGTGTCTTATTCTGCCTGTTTAGTGTGTTATTTTTGATACAACCTTTGGCATTTAGATCTTTTCAGACATGTGAATAAAGAATACCCAACTTGCAGTAAGTAGAAGCTTAAATGGGTCAGGTAACTATGTTCTGTGGTTATTTGAGCAGTTCAAGCTGAGAATTCTGTGGAGTGCAATATATCTTCTGGTTTCCCCAGTGTTTGTGTCATTTACAAGATGCATGTTAGGTTTGTGAAGGAATACAACCTACTTGTCTGATGAGTGCAGAGGCAAGAACACTCAAGAAGCCCAACACCACTATAAAGCAGCCTGCTTGATCGACATCAGTCAACTCATGTAAACTTTTGCTTCTTTCACTATTGGCATATAATAGCACATTACATTTCAGCAATTTGGCAATCTTCCTTCATTTAGTTCTTTTTAAATGCACAACTTTGAACACCTAGAAGGACAAGGGCAACAGACACAGGGGAACAACACTGTTTTCGGGTTCTCTTTCCAAGTTACATACCATCCTGACTTGGAATTAAGAATGCTGTTAATGTACAGTCACTGTGTTTAAAAACCTGGAGCCTCCTCCAAAACAGTAACTGTATATACCTACATCATGCAGATTGTGGCAGTTCAAGGACATGGCTCTCCATCTTCTCCAGAACAATTGGGTTTGGGCAACAAATTTTGTCATTGCCAGTGATGCTTGCATCACATGAATAAATAAAACAGCTGAGTGACCCAGAGTGAAGAACTAAAAAGAAAGTTTTGACGCATTGAACATCAAAATCATACCTGAAATCCAGTATCATTTTTCTTTGCAATATCTTTTGGCTCATTCAGTGGAAGCTGCTATTTAAGTTTTGCTCCTCTTTGCCTCTGGAAAATTGTTTTTAATTCTGCAAAAAAGTACAGGTTAGTTCATCTATTTGGTCCTGAAAGACTGTCGCCATAATGCAAGAATCACACTACTTTTATGAATGCCAATTATTTTAGATCTGTTGTCCAATTGTTGATCCTGGCTCAGAATGGCTACCATCTGATTCCCATCAATGAGCTGCTGTTCTTTGGCGGCAGCAGCAGGGCAGTTCTATGAAAGAGAGTGCAAAGGAAAACTGAATGAAATAATGTCAACAAACACAAATGGATACAATGAAGAGTGACTTCAAGCTAATTTACTTAACATTTTGTATCAGCCATTATTAGCGAAGTGATGAGAGATTACATTCTTTAATTTTGACCTGCTTTGTGAGTTCAGTAAATGGCTACTTTGATCATAAACATTTGTTATTAATATTAAAGATTTGTGTTCATAAGCTTTAGAACTATACTATTTTATCAATTTTAATTGACTACAATGATGAAAGGAGCAGCTGTAATATGTTTCCATTAATAGTCCTACGACCAGCTGAAGGATATTTGTGTACTGGTCTGCCAGCATAGGGCAAGAACTAGGCTGACTGTGGCCCACAATGGAGTCTCAATCAAATGTTATGGCAGCTGTCGAGGTTCTGCTCCTCAATAGTGAACTCTTAAGAATAAAAAGAAAAGTCTTTTTAATTGGAAGGAAAGATGTATGTTAGCATAAAGTGCATGATCTGTTTTGGACCTGTAATATAGTTGTAACATTGGTCTAAAATCTTTTGAAAACCACCCTTCAGGTTTTTTAAAGTCACTGTTGTAGATTTGTCACTTATTCTTTATAGATGAAAAGAGTTACCATGTGATCCACATAATTGGTGCTATTGTTTTAATGCATCTGAAGATTTAAGTAAGACAGGACTAGCTGTTTGCTGGTTAAAAACTCTCCTCTTTGCATAATTTGATATATTGTCCTGTTGACTGTCACCCTAGGGGTTGCACTTGTAAACTTGTGGCTGGGAATTTATGGCTTTAATTACTTGCAATAACGAGTTGGCCTTTTCACCACAGCAACAGTAAGTCAGTCAGTGGTTTGATGCTATATAATTTCATGTAACTTGCACTCTTGTCTGCACTACAAATAGGGAGAGGATTATTTTGGTACATTTAATTTATGGATCTGCTCATCTACTAGATGTAAACTGTCTTGTGAAAGATAATATCAAGCAATTACATTACATTTTTAAAAGGGCTGTTTTGGAAATTCCTTGTGTAGGATTCCTACAAATGAGCCTTGGGAGCAACTATAGCAACTACTTGAACATGTATCTACTGCCTTCAAGATACGTGTTAGGTTTGTGAAGGAGTATGACCCACTTGTCAAGATGAATGCAGCTGCAAGAACACTAGAGCTCAACACCACAATAAAGCAGTCTGCTTGATCGACATCAGTCAACTCATGTAAACTTTTTTTTGTTTCTTTCACTATTGGCATACAATAGCATGTTACACTTCAGCAATTTGCCAAGCTTCCTTCATCAGTTCCTTTCAAATGCGCAATCTTGAACACCTAGAAGGACAAGAGTGGCAGACACACGGGAACAACGCTGTTTTCGGGTTCTCTTCCAAGTTACCTCCATATAGAAGGAGGATAAGTTTTGTTCTTTGTTCATGAAATAATATTGTTCAATTCTAGTTGTGGTTACAAGTGTTATATAAAGGTATGTCACTTAGCAGCATACACTTGTTGCTCCCGTTTCTGATACTTGTACTCACAAATGTAAAGTATATGGAATATTGAATTTGTCTAGTTCTTAACACTAGCTCAGGATCATGTTACTTTGTTCTGATTTTTCCAGTTCACGTACCTGCTTGAGGAAAACCGAAAGCTAGTATGAATTTGTGATCTATTTTGTTGGACTTCTGTTTTCTTTAAAGCACAAGTCATGATTTAAGGCTGATGTAGTATGCATGTTATTTTTGCAAAAATTGGTGTAAGTGATTAGGCAACTATGATGGAGGACTTGGAACAATTCTTAGGAAGAGTTGTGGATATCAGTTTTGAAAGTAACTGAATTTGTGCATAAATCACCATGTATTGATTTTTGAAAGTAGAGCAGTAGGGCAAATTAGCCAATGCTCACTTAATGTTGACAGGATCAGAAGCTGAATTGTGAGTGGTCTGTCAACTGCTGAAATCTTAGCATCTATAATCCATGGTAACATAATCATTTAGAGATGTACTAAGCACAGATTTGTTATGACAAGTAATTTGATTGGTTTTTAAAAATTGCAGACCATGTATGTACATGTTTAAAGGATATTGCATAAGTTTTATCATGAGCGAGGTTAGAAATGTTTGGTTTTATGGTATAGCTATGAGGGGCAGCAGAACTGATTGTATGTACTTGTTAGGGAAAGTGTATACATGACAAAGACTTAAGTGTTCAAATGCATTGTTTCTTTTGTCTGTTATATTTTGCTGCAAGACAGATTCGAACTGAAGCATAATGAAAGTTTTGAGAAATGTCAAGGAAGTCTAACTGATATGGTTTCTTATTGCCTTTCTCAGAGCTTTTAATCTTCATAGTACCCTCAATTGGGTTGGTATTTTCTGATCTATCTGTTCAATTATGTTATTACACACCCCTGGAGCAAATGGGACTTTAACCCGAATCTCATAGCTCAGTAGAGACACTACCTTGTACCTTGCCCCTCACTTGGGTGAGCTGCAACCAAGGCGAAGAACTCCACCTATGCTTTTAAACTGGAATGGCGCCATAATGTAACATTGGCTAAAACATCCCACTGGACATAATTTGGAGAGGAGCTTAAATTAGAGTCTTATATTGACACACACTCAAGGTTTGAGCACAAGCAGAAAATTCTATAAATTTCAGCCAGATGAATATGGAAAACTTTGCTGAAGGACTGGTTGAAACAGAGACAATTGCATTTTTAAGGAATAAACATTTACAAAACAAAATGATGCAAGGTAATGGAGTGACCACAAGGTAGTGAGATTAGTTTTAAATTGCTGTAGTAAAGCATTGAATGTTTTAATGGGATCCTTCTCTGCTATAATCTGCTATATTTTGAATATGTTTAAAACACTTTCCTAAAAATTGAAAGAACATCTAGAAGTTTAGATATCCAATCTCCTCTATCCTTTTCTATTTTAGAATCATGAAATCTTACAGTATAGGAGGCTGTTTGACCTGTTGTCTGTACTGGCTCCCAAAATTATCTACACAACAAGTCTCATTTTATCTCCATGACCCTCATAATTCACTGTCAAATATATATCTAGCTCTCTCTTTTGAAGCCTCCTGTGGAATCTGTCTCAACTACTCTCCCAGGCAGCGCATTCCAAATCCTAATAACTGAGGTAGAGAAGTTTCTCCTCACCTCACTCCTGGCTCACTTGCTGACTATCTTGAAATTGTGACTCCTAGTTCCTGACATACAATCTAGTGGAAACAGAATGCCCTTCTAGATCATGTCCAAATTGCTCATAACTTTAAACACCTCAAGATCACAGCTTACTCTTTGTTGCAAGGAGAATAAACTCACTATTTATTTCTAATATTTCTTTCCTTGCATCTACAGTCCCTCCATTCCTGATTATCATTCTAGTAAATCTCCTTTGCGCACTCTGCAGGGTTTTAACAAACTTCCTTAAATAAGGTGTACAGAGTGAACACAACACTCTGTGGTCTGACCAGTGATTTGTCACCTCATTTTTGTTTTTATTTTCATACTATATGCCTCTCTTTCTAAACCCAAGGATCCTATAAGGCCTCCTTAACAACTGTTTGAACTTCCCTGGCCACTTTCAGAGAATTATGCACTGGAATCCTAAGGTTCCACTGTTCCTATACTCCATTCAATGTTATGTCACTGAGCCTGTGTAGTGGCTTCATGTTTCTTCCACCAAAATGCTTTATTTCTCATTTCTCTGCATTTGAAACTCATCTGAGAGAGAGTGAAGACTGCAGATGCTGGAGAGTAGGGTCGAAAAGTATGGTGCTGGAAAAGCACAGCAGCTCAAGCAGCATCAGAGAGCAGGAGGTCCATGTTTTGGGCATAAGCTTCTTGGATGCTGCCTGACCTGCTGCGCTTTTCCAGTGCCACACTTTCTGACATTGAAATTCATCTGCCAGGTGTCTGTCCATTTTGGCCAGTTTGCCAGTGTTCCTTTCAATTCGCTCAGTGTCATCTCTGAATTTGCACATGATAGTAAGATGGAGAGAATTGAGAGATTTTGCGCTCTCTACGCCTATTTCCAAATCAAATCATTTATATGAATTGTTAAAGCAAGGGCCCCAATACCAATCTGTGAGAACACTGCTTTAAACTTGTCTCCAGTCTGAGAAATGCCCATCTATACTTACCCTCTGTAACTTATCTATCTTTTAGCCAACTTCTCATTTGTGCTGTCGAGGATCCTTCAATTCCAAACATTTCTAACTTGATACTTTTCCGCATGGTAGGTTGGTTATCAGATGTTTTCTGAAAGTCCACATATGCAATATCCACTACTTTACTCTTAATCAATGTCTGTGTCACCATGTTAAAGAACTCAATCAAATTTGTCTGACATAAACTGCCCTTGACAAAGACATGTCGATTGTCTGATATTAACTTATTTTCCACCAAGTGTACTTTTACCTTGTCCTGTATTATGCCTTCATTAGTTTCCCCACTATTGGTGTCAAGTTGACAGATTTATATTTGCATTGTTTCTCTCTTGTCTCTTTCGTTTGTCTCGATTACTCACCGCACCAGGGTCCCAGGTTCGATTCCAGCCTCTGGCTACTGTCTGTGTGGAGTTTGCACATTCTTCCTGTGACTGTGTGGGTTTCCTCTCCGGTGCTCCAGTTTCTTCCCACAGTCCAAAGATGTGCAAATCAGGTGAATTGGCCATGCTAAATTGCCTGTAGTGTTAGGTACATTAGTCAGAGGGAAAAGGGACTGGATGGGTTACTCTTCAGAGGGTCATTGTGGACATTTTGGGTGAAGGGCCTGTTTCCACACTGTAGGGAATCTAATCTAATCTACTCCTACCCTTTTTTTTCTTCAAGCAGAATGTCATTGGATCAGTTGAAGTGTGGCTTCTCTCTTCCTTTTTCAGATGTGGATGCTTTGAAGCTGTTATTCTCTCATCTTCAGAACCATTTGGGCAAAGTACAGTTTGCACTTCTGGGGCCAGTAGAGAAATGGAAGTACCGTCCAACCTTCTCATCCCCACTCTTCCCTCCACCACCTCCCCCGCCTGCCCCATTCATCCACCAAGTTGTATTCTAATTTGTTGTTAATATTAACTTTAAAGAAGTATTAGCCTAGGTTTGTGTTTGATTCTGTGATACTTCATCTCATGAATGTGGTTCAGTTGTCTGGATTATTCTAATTCATGTAGGATTTTCAGGCCTGCCATTCTCATTGTATCCTATAGATTTGCATACTGAAGCAATGTCAGCAGCAACAACTAAGTGTAAACATTCTGAATGAACATTTACAAAATAAGGTCAGATTGATTCATTTGTCAAATACTTTGATCTATTGAAATCTGAGTGAAAATCCGTATTTTATGACCGTATTTGCTGTTATGTACAATGTAGTTGAGGCTTATTCAAAAACTCCATTAGACATGAGTTATTTGCCTTTGATGTTGCCTGCTGTGGTAACTCAAATTGTGCGCTACTTTTGCACTGACCATTTGAATGAGAAGAGCTTGTATTGAGACAGTCAATGCCCTATGGGCGTCCTAAGTTTTTCATTTTTATATCTTGTGGTTAGTTTGCGTGTGGGATATGTTTTGGTTCATCTTCACAAGCACTTTACTATTCTTTTAAATTATATTCTTAGAAGGACAGTTACTGGGAGGATTGTAGAGAAAACAAAAGACTTAATCTCAGAGTTAGTACCATATAGATCCCGTAGTTCCTCTAACCCAAGAAGGAGAATTATTAACTTTGAATCCTATTTGAAGCCCCACACCTTTTTTTCATATTTTAATAAACTACCAATCAAGATTTTGTGATAAACCAAACAGAATGATAATATCTGATTGCTTATTGCAAAGAGCGGCCTGCAAATATGTTTCAATTACTTTGGAGATGTGGAGTTAAAATTTAACTCTATATGGAAATATTGAATGTAGTGTATTTATGGTATAATTTTGTTTTTAAATTGTTTGCTGCAATCACTAATGGCTGCAAACTCTTGAAATGAATAGTCATAAAGATGTACAGCACGGAAACAGACCTTTTGGTCCAACTTGTCGATGCCGACCAGATATCCTAAATTTGCCAGCACTTGGCTCATATCCCTCCTATTCATCTACCCATCCAGATGCCTTTTAAATGTTGTAATTGTACCATCTTCCGCCACTTCCTCTGGCAGCTCACTCCATACATGCAGCACCCGTTGCATGATAAAGTTGCCCCATAGGTCCCTTTTAAATCTTACCCGCCCCCAACCTAAACCTATGCCCTCTAGCTTTGAACTCTCCCAACCCAGGGAAAGGACATTATCCGTGTCCCTCATGGTTTTATAAACTTCCTACAGTCACCTCTCAGCTTCTAATGCTTCAGGGAAAACAGCCCCAATCCATTCAGCCTCTCCCTATAGCTCAAACCTCTAACCCTGGCAACATACTTGCAAATCTTTTCTGAGCCCTTTCAAGTTTCACAACATCTTTGCTATAGGGAGGAGACCAGAATTGCACGCAATATTCCAACAGTGTCCTAACCAATGCCCTGCACAGCCGCAGCATGACCTCCCATCTCGTGTACTCAATGCTCTGACCAATAAAGGAAAGCATACCAAACGCCACCTTCACTATCGTATCTACCTGCGACTCCACTTTCAAGGAGCTATGAACCTGCACTGCAAGGTCTCTTTGTTCAGCAACACTCCCTAGCACCTTACTATTAAGTGTATAAGTCCTGCTAAGATTTGCTTTCCCAAAATGCAACATCTCACATTTATCTAAATTAAACTCCATCTGTCACTTCTCAGGCCATTTGGCCCATCTGATCAAGATCCCATTGTAATCTGAGGTAACCACCTTCGCTGTGCACTATGCCTCCAATTTTGCTGTTATCTGCAAACTTACTGATTATACCTGTTATGCTCACATCCAAATCATTTATATAAATGATGAAACGTAGCGGACCCAGCACCGATCCTTGTGGCACTCCACTAGTCACAAGCCTCCAGTCTGAAAAACTGCCCTCCACCACCATCCTCTGTCTTCTACCTTTTTGAGCCAGTTCTATATCGAAATGGCTACTTCTCCCTGTATTCCATGAGATCTAACCAGTCTCCCATGAGGAACCTTGTTGAATGCTGTACTGAAGTCCATATAGATCATGTCTAACTCTCTCTGCCCTCATCAAACCTCTTTGATACTACTTCAAAAAGCTCAGTCAAGTTTGAGACATGATTTCCCACGCACAAAGCCATGTGACTATGCCTAATCAGACCTTGCCTTTCCAAATACATGTACATCCTGTCCCTCCGGATTTCCTTCAACATGCCCACCATCGACATCAGACTCGTTGTTCTATAATTCCCTGGCTTGTCTTTACCACCCTTCTTAAACAGTGGCACTACATTAGTCAACCTCTAGTTTTTCTGCAACTCCTATCAACGATGCAAATATCTCAGCAAGGGACCCAGCTTCCCACAGAGTTCTAGGGTACACCTGATCAGGTCCTGGGAATTTTATCTGTTTTTATGCGTTTCAAGGCATCCAGTATTTGCTCCTCTGTAATATGGACATTTTTCAAGATTTTGCCATCCATTTTCCTACATTTTATATCTTGCATGTCCTATCTCGTAGCAAATACTGATGCAAAACACTCATTTAGTATCTCACTCATCTCCTACAGCTCCACACACAGGCTTCCTTGCTGATCTTTGAGGGCCCCTATTCTCTCCCTAGTTACCCTTTTGTCCTTAGTATGTTTGTAAAAACCCTTTGAATTCTGCTTAACCCTATTTGCCAAAGTTGTCTCATGTCCCCTTTTTCGCTCTCCTGATTTCTCTCAAGTATACTCCTAGTGCCTTTATACTCTTCTAAGGATTCACTCCATCTATCCTGTCTATACCTGACACATGCTTTCTCCTTTTTTCTTAACCAAACCCTCCATTTCTTTAGTCATCCAGCATTCTCTACACCTACCAGCCTTCCCTTTCACCCTGATAGTAATATACTTTCTCTGGATTCTCATTATCTCATTTCTGAAGGCATCCCATTTTCCAGCCATCCCTTTACCTGCGAACATCTACCCCCAATCAGGTTTTTGCTTAATACTGTCAAAATTGACCTTTCTCCAATTTAGAGCTTCAACTTTTAGATGTGGTCTATCCTTTTCCATCACTATTTTAAATCAAATAGAATGGTCGTTGGCCCCAAAGTGCTTTCCCCACTGACACCTCAGACACCTGCCCTGCCTTATTTCCCAAGAGTAGGGCAAGTTTTGTACCTTCTGTATTAGGTATATCCATATACTGAATCAGAGAGTTTTTTCTTGTACACCCTTAACAAATTCCTCTCCAGCTAAACCCTTAACACTATAGCAGTGCCAGTCTGTTAGGAAAGCTAAAATCCCCTACCATAACTACCCTATTATTCTTGCAGATAACTGAGATCTCCTTACAAGTTTGTTTCTCAATTTCTCTCCGACTAATAGGGAGTCTATAAATACAATTCTAATAAGGTGATCATCCCTTTCTTATTTCTCAGTTCCACCCAACTAACTTCCCTGGATGTATGTATTTCTGGTAATATCCTCCTTCAGTACAGCTGTAATGCTATCCCTTATCAAGAATGCCACTCTCCCTCCTTTCTAGACTCCCTTTCTGGAGCATTTGTATCCTGGAATATTTAAACTGCCAGTTTATGTAATTGCTATGGTATCCCAGTCCCATGTTCCAATCATGCCCTAAGTTCATTTGCCTTCCCAGTTAGGCCTCTTGCATTGAAATAAATGCAGTTTTAATTTATCTGTCCTACCTTGTTCTCTGCTTTGTCCCTGCCTGCTCTGACTTTTGTTTGACTCACTTCTGTTCTTGACTGTACCAATCTGATTTTTTTTTTCCTCACTATCTCCTTGCCCCCCCACCTTACTAGTTTAAATCCTCCTGAACAGCTGTAGCAAATTTCCCTGCCAGTGTATTAGTTCCCTTCCAATTTAGGTGCAATCCATCCTCCTTGTGCAGGTGACTTCTAACCCAGAAGAGATTCCAATGATCCAAAAATATGAATCCTTCTCCCATACACCAGCTCCTCAGCCATGCATTCATCTACTGTATTCTCCTCCTATTCCTGCCCTCACTAGCTCATAGCACAGGGAGTAATCCAGATATTACTACTCAAGGACAATCCTTTTTAAATTCCTGCCTAACTGTTTCTAATCTCCCTTCAAAATCTCAACCTTTTCCCTTCCTATGTTGTTGGTTCCAATGTGTGCAATGACCTCCTGCTGGCCCCTCTCCTCCTCAAGAACATTCTGCACCCTCTCAGACATCCTTGATCCTGGCACCAAAGAAGGAACACAATTCTGATTTTTTTGCTGCTGGCCACAGAAACGTCTGTCTATACCTTGGACTAGAGAGTTCCTTAACACAATCAAACGTTTGGAACCTGGACGTATCCCTCATTGCATTTTAGCCAGTCTCAATACCAGATACCCATTCCAAAAGTGGCCTTACGCATGTCCTGTACAGCCGCAACATGAGCTCCCAACCCCTGTACTCTATGCTCTGACGAATAAAGGAAAGCATACTAAAATGCCTCTTTCACTATCCTATCTACCTGCGACTCTACTTTCAAGCAATACTCCAAGCTCCCTTTGTTCAGCAACACTCCCCAGGACCTTACCATTTAGTGTATTAGTCCTGACCTGATTTGCCTTTCCAAAATACAGCATCTAACATTTATCTAAATTAAACTCCGTCTGCCATTCTTTGGCCCATCTGATCAAGATCCTGTTGTGCGCTGTGGTAACCTTCTTTGCTGTCCACTACACCTCCAATTTTGGTGTCATCTGCAAGCATACGAATCATACCTCCTGTGTTCATATTCAAATCATTTGTATAAATGACGAAAAGCAGTGGACCCAGCATTGATCTTTTGTGGCACACTCCTGGTCTCACGTCTTCAGTATGAAATGCAACCCTCCACCACCACCACCCATCCTCTATCTTCTATGTTCGAGCAAGTTCTGTGTCCAAATGACTAGTTCTACCTGTATTCCATGTGATCTAATCTTGCTAACTAGTCTACAGTGAGGAACCTTGTCAAATGCCTTACTGAAGTCCATGTAGATAAAGTCCACCGCTCTGCCCTAATCAGTCCTCTTAATTACTTTAAAAAATTCAATCAAGTTCGTGAGGCATGATTTCCCAGGCACAAAGTCATGTTGACCATCTCTAATCAGTCCTTGCCTTTCTAAATATATGTAAATCTTGTCCCTCAGGATTCTTGCTAATGACTTGCCACCACCAATGTTAGCCTCACCGGTCTGTAGTTCCCTGGCTTTTCCTAACTACCTTTCTTATTCAATGGCACCACGTTAGCCAACCTCCCATCTTCCAGCACCTCACCTGTGACTTTCAAGACCTAACTATCTCAAGCCAGAGGCCCAGCAATTGCTTCTCTAGCTTCCCACGCAGTTCTGAGGTACACCTGATCAGGTCCTGGGGATTTAACCATTTTTATGCATTTTAAGACATCCAGCACCACCACCTCTGCTACATGGACATTTTTCAAGATGTCACCATCTGTTTCCCCACATTCCGTACATTCCATGTCCTTCTCCACAGTAAGTACAGATGTAAAATACTTGATTAGTATCTTGCCCCATCTCTTGCAGTTCCACACATAGTCTGCCTTGCTGATCTTTGAGGGATCCTGTTCTCTCCCTAGTTACCCTTTTGTCCTTAATTTAATTATAAAATCCCTTTACATTCGCCTTCTCTCTCTTTGCCAAAGCTAATTCATGTCCCCTTTTGTTTTGCCATCCTGATTTCCCTCTTAAGTATTCTTCTGCCTAAATGCTCTTCTAAGGATTCACTTGATCTTGATTATACTGGAGTGATATATGCTTCCTTCTTTTTCTTAACCAAAACCTCAATTTTTTTTCTAGTCATCCAGCATTCCCTACACCCTCCAACCTTGCTTTTCACCCTGACCGGAACATACTGTCTTTGGACTCTCGTTATCTCAGTTTTGAAGGTTTCCCATTTTCCACCATCCCTTTACGTGTGAACATCAGTCCCCCAATCAACTTTTGAAAGTTCTTTTGTGTTTTATGATTGGAAGCTTTTGGTGAATTATATGGTGAAAGGAAAGGAAGTGGATGTTAATCGGTTGTAGATGGCAAAATCAGTTTAACTTGTAATTAAAAGAGACGTGATGTGCATTTTCAGATTAACCTCTGGAATGTTGCTATCCTACCACCTCCTTCATCAACTGAAAATAGACTTAATATCCATAACTGTTCTCTCTCCTTTCTGGATCACAGCTGTATTTCTTCAAAAAGAAGTTCATTGACTGAAGTTATTTTGTATTGTCCTGGCCTAGTTAAAAATAAAATTTAATCCAATGGTATAGACCTTTTTTCAGTCAGGATAGAGGAGTGAAGAAAGAAAGATTGGGCATTATTGGTCAAAGAAGCCATGACTGCAGTAAGGGAGGATATCATAAGAGTCTTCAAATGAGACCAACTAGTTAAGCTTAGAAATAATAAAGAGATGATTACCTTGCTGGGATTATACTGCGGGTCTCCCAACAGTCGGAGGGAGATAAAGGAGCAGATATATTAGCTATTCTAAGGAAGTTGTGAGGAAAATTGGTAATAGTTGTAAACTCAATGCTTGCTTGCTGTCTTTCCATGAATGATGCCCTGTGATCTCCAGGATTTGTTTTCTATAGCTGTAGCAGACTTCAGCTTTCCTACCATAACTGCGATCACCTTAGCATGAAAGGAACAGACAGGGTGGAATTTTTTTGTGCCAGTAGAGCTTTTTGTGCCAGTATCTAGATAGCCCTGCTAGAGATGGGCAGTGCTAGATTTGGTTTTTGTTGGTCACCATAGACATAATGGGCTAAAGAGCCTGTTTCTATGCTGTTTGACTCTGACTATGTTTGTTTACTTTGAAGAAAATGTATTTGGGGTGCAGTTGAAAGAAAATTTCACTTCGTGATTGTGTGACTGTTGGGTAGGCAAATGGATTCCTGCTGAGTCGTTGCTTCTTCCCTTCCATTAATGAAAACTAATAATGTGCTTTAAAAGAGTAATCCTATTGGACAGACAACTAACATTGGTAATTTTGTATCCATTTCTTTTATGGACAACAAAACAGTTCTTTGTCATTTTGATAAAAGCAAATTTTCCAGCATTTTTCTCTTTTGCTTATTATTTTGACTTTATGCTTGTCCTCTCCTCATTTCACTTGATTTCTCTTCAAAGTTGCTTTGCCATTTTGAGAATACAATGACAGACATGTATACAAACCTTCTTGGCCATGTTTTATGGAATGCAGATGTTACTCCCTTGGAGCATTACCGCTAATTCATTGTCAGAATATGTGATTGGCTATCATAATGCCACAATGTACATACTTAATTTTCTTAGCAAATCATTTTAGCACAATTTGCTGTGTGTGGCTGTCTTGGTACTAAATTGGCAATATGTAACTGTGTTCTGAATGGTAAGGCATGACGAGTTATTAAACCAGATCATATGTACCTAGAGAACGGACCAATTATTTGGTTACACCAAAAATGGCAGTGATGTGCAATTGCCACCACAGTGCCTGAAAAATGGCACTTAAATCACGAAATATAAACAGGGAGCATAGGGGATTGAAGGGTGACCTTTATAGAGGTTTATAAAGTAATGAGGTGCATAGATCAGGTGAGTAGCAAAGGTCTTTTTCCTAAGGTGGGGGAGTTTAGAACTAGGGGGCATATTTTAATGTGAGAGCAAAAACTTAAAAAGGACATAAGGGGCAATGTTTTATTAGAATCAGAAAGTGGAGTGCTGGAAAAGCACAGACAGTCAGGCATTATCCTGGGAGCAGGAGAGTCAATGTTTCGAGTATATCAGGAATTTTGATGAAACCTGATGAATAGGTTATGCTAGAAACATCGATTCACTTTTTGACTCTGACTCTGATCTCCAGTATCTGTAGTCCTCACTTTCTCCAATGTTTTATTAGTGGCTTGTGTGTGAAATGAACTGGAAATAGTGGATGCAGGTACATTTACAATGTTTAAAAGACATTTTGGATAGGTACATGAATAGGAAAGCTTTGCAGTGATATGGGCCAAACACAGGGAAGTGAGACTATTTTAGTCAAGAGGTCTGTTTCCATCCTGTGATTCTAAGACTTTGACTGAGGACACTCAGCAGGTATGGCTGCGTGGTGGGGAGAGAAACATAGTTAATGTTTCAAATCAAATATGATTGCTTCAGAACTGGTTTGCTACTTCATGGTTATAGCAAAATATTTCAAGTTTTCATTCATTTTTGCAATGAGCATGTCTACATATATTTTCAAAATAAATGAAAGCGATACGCATGTTGTTCATGAAGTTGTTTTGCAGACATTGAGTCATCCAATTAGAGTTTTAAAAATCTTCAGGTACCGGAAGGTTAGTGCTTGAACATTCGTGCTTGAACATTTGTACATTACCCACACGAGCAAAACCAATGTAATGTACAAAATCCCATGCAAGGACTGCACAAAACACTACACAGGACAAACAGGAAGACAGCTAACGGTCCGTATCCATGAACACCAACTAGCCACAAAACTACACTACCAGCTATCCTTAGTAGCCCCACACGCTGATGACCAGCAACAGGAGTTTGACTGGGACAACACTACTATTATAGGACAAGCCAAACAGAGAACAGCCAGGAAATTCCTAGAGGCATGGCATTCATCCACCGATTCAATCAACAAATACATCGACCTGGACCCACTATACCGGCCACTGCAGCGGATAGCTGGAACTGACAACCAGAAGCGGCAGAGACAAACCACTATAAATGCCAGAGGAAACATCACAGAAGCGCTTCACAGGAAGCTCTCAAGCACTGAGGATGTCACCTAGATAGAGGATGAAACATCTGCAACACAAATTCCAGCTCGGCGAACAAAATCTTATTATGTTTGCTCTTGTTATAGTGAAGATAGGGTTTCTTTGTGAAAATTGCACTTCTTTCTAACCCAACTGCATGTCCCTCCTTCATCTATAAATGGCTTAAGAGTTTTTAAATTCTTTGTAATCCATTGTTGCTAACTATGATCGGAAAACTTGAGGCTTTCATCTACATGGGAACTTTTGAGCGGCTGAATTGTCCAAATAGTACTCCTTGCAAAAAGCACTTGGTGAGTTTAGTCATTAGTAGACTGGTAAAAACCTGGGCTAATTTTGCATTAAAATCAACTGTTTTAGAAATTAAAGACAGTGAAATGAACTGTTATCTTCAGGAAATGAGAAGTTTATTTTGTATTTTGGAATTACGCTATCCACTTTGATATTTTTCTAATCTGCCTCCTCACCTGGACCAGGTGGGATTTGAACACAGGTCTCCTGGTTTAAAGCTAAGGACATTACTGCTGCACCACAAGATTCCCATTTTCCACTACTTAACAGGAAGGTGTTCGCCTGAGTGTACTTGTTAAAGTGATTCACAGACTAATGTAAGAGTTATTGGAACATTCAAAACAATGAAGAAATATCCTGAGTGGAAATATTTGTTCTCTTGCTTACCATATCAATGCTGCAGTTTTGGTTCCATTGTTTAAGTTCCTGTCATCTTGGTGGCTGCTAAACTCAGTTTTCTTTAAAATCTGCCTTTTAAAGAGCTGTTGAGAATGAATTAAAATGTAATAAGTGGGAGTGAACACATAGACCAAGCATTTTTGTGTGACTAGGGCATAATATTTCCTTGTTAGCAATCTGTAGGGAGCAGTTCTAATGTGATCCAGAAAGGCTGCTTTTTAAATGCAATTTTCCCATTAAAATGCACTCCACTCTGTCATGCTTCAGTTTTGAATTTTACCTAATTGTCATGACCTTTGTTCCTAACCTTAAGTCAGTGTTTTTGGTTGGCTACGCATGTAAATGGAGTTTCTCTTCAAAAAACATTAGAAAAATTGAGGTATTTTGGTATTAGTTTATTGCTTATTAGAAATGAAAAGTTTGGGGTTGTAGAGTTTTTAAGCAGTAAATCACTTTTTGAATTTAACCTAGTTTTATCCAGAACAAAGCTTATTTTTAGTGCTTTATAAATCTAAAACTAAGTATGTATAATTATTCATTTGTCGTCTGCGCAGTGTGACATGTGTGATTGGACATTATCTGCCAGTGCCTTGAAGTCTGGGTTGCGTTTGAAGTGGCTAATCGCATACAGTCCATCAAATGGGTATCTGAGAGGTAGATAATCTAATTTTTTAAAGACTTGATAATCATTCTTTTGGAGAACACTGTCTCGCAGATATATATATAGTCTCCTCTATCTCTTTTTTGCTGTCACAGTTGTTAGCTAACAAAGCTGACCATCCACGTTTTTCTATCTTCCTATTCTTTCCAAACATCCTGAACTGGACTAGTCATATGAAGTGGCTGAAAGAGCAGGTCAGAAACTAGAAATCCTACAGTGAGTAACTCACGTCCAGACTGTCAAAGCATCCCACCACCTCCAAGGCACAAGTTAGGAGTGGGCTGGTACACTCCCTCTTCCCTAGATCAGTTCATGTCCAACACTTGATAAACTTGAAGGTATCAGAACCAATATAAAACATAATGCTAATCCAAGTACATGATCAGTAAAGAAAATACTTACTCATGAGCAAAAACTGTTCATTCTAGTCTGCTACACTTTTTTTCTTCTGTCATTGCACACATTGCACACACAAACTTCAAAGCATTCCAGCCTTTGAACAGTAAACACGTGCATCATTGATGGTTGTTCATCTGGTATACGATCTGGCTTATTCCTAAGGTTATGTTCCTTCTCTGAGGAAATTTCTTCCCTGCACCAGATGTTACTACTTGGTAACTGTTATTGATGCATTGATGTTGAGGAATGGGGAACCCCTAAGACTGATGATCATTCTGTACTGTGCAGTTGGCAACATCGTACCTTTCCAGCTGTTTGGGAACATCACAATCTCCAAGTTCCTGTCCAAGCCACTTACTTTCCTGACTTAAAATATATTTACATTCCTTCACTGTGGCTGGGTCAAAATCCTGGAATTCTCTCCCTAATGGCATTGTAGGTCAACCTACAGCATATGGACGGCAGTGGTTCAAGAAGGCAGCTCACTTCACCATCATCTCATGGGCAACTGGGGACTGATAATAAATGCTGGCCAGCCAGTGACATCCATATCCCACAAATGAATATTTAAAATATAAATGAATATTCATATCAAGGATAATGACCACAGTTTCGCTTCAGGCTATCACATCTCTGAATATGCAATATCTCCCTTAATACCAACATACATGGCTTTGGTTACAAAAACAGAACTTGCTTAAAAAAAAGCAGAGTTAACGTTTTGGGTCCAGTGATCCTGGAATCAGAATGATCACTGGACCTGAAATGTTAACTTTGCTTTCTCTGCTCAGATGCTGCCAGATCTGAGTTTTTCCACCAATTTTTTTATTTCTGATTTCCAGCATTCGCAGCTCTTAGAATTGTTACCAAAGGCATAAAAATCATTCATCCCTTCTTTCTACAGAACTCCAGATAGCTGCAACCCCTTGCAAAGCTTGCTTGATCTGAGCATGACACTTTTGTGTTAGATTTAACATCCTGAGCTCGGTTGATGACTGAGTTTTTAAAAATTCATTCATGGGTGGGTTGCGCTTCGGCGGGTCGGTGTGGACTTGGGCAGAAGGGCCTGTTTCCACACTAAGTAGGTAAAAAAAAAAGTAAGTAATCATTCATTGGATGTGGGTGTCAGTCGGTTGTTCATCCCTAGTTGCCCTTGAGAGGGTATGGTGAGCTGCCTTCTGGAACTACTTCAGTTCTTGTGTTGCAGGTAGACCCATAATGCAACTAGGGAACCCTAGGATTTCGACCCAGGAACACTGAAGGAACAGTGATATGACTGGTGAATGACTTGGAGGGGAATTTGCAGGTAGTGGTGTTCCCATGCAATTGATGCTGTTGTCTTTCTAGTTGGTAGTGGTAATGGATTTGGAAAGTGCTGCCTGAGGGGCCTTATTGAATTGCTACAGTGCATCTTCTACATGATACACACTTTTCTGTTACTGCATATCAGTGGTAAAGGGAGTGAATATTTGCTGATGTGATGCTAATCAAGTGAGCTGCTGTGACCTGGGTGGTGTAAGTATCTTGAATGTTGTTATGAAGTGCAGGATTCCTAGTCTCTGACCTGCAGTATTTATATGGATATTCCAGTTCAGGAAATTTGGGAAGAACTAGAAGGAAGGAAAATGTCATGGGTTGGCTTTGTTAACTAATAATCTGTCTGTAAAATAGATATGACCCAAGTTCATGAAACCAGGATGTAGGTTCCGTATGGGTAAAAGTAGCTTGCGGATGGTGCGCAGGCATCCTAACGGTAGCACGTGACAGCATGAACTATGAAGAAATAATGGGGGTTTGTCAGAAGGCTTTTGTGATAATCTGGGAGGATTTTAATCTATGAATAGATTGGATTAGTCAGCTGTGCAAAGCTAGTTTAAGATGGGGGAAAAAAGTTGTAATTTTGTTCATGATTTTTGGATGGAAGTTTAAGGTTTTTGTCCTGCAGCTCCATGTATTTAATGTGCAAAGGTAGCTTAGGTGAGTCTATATAATATATTGTTAAACGAGATGAGATTAATTAATGACGTTGCAGTGAATGTGCCCCTAAGTAGCAAAGCCAAGAGTATCATTCAATTTTACATTCAATTTGAGAAAGAAGAGTGGGTTTGAGATTTTTTTAAAAATGTAGTTCAATGCAAAGCAGGGCTGGTTAAAGTCAATTGTCAGATTGTTAAAGGTAAAATCAGTCGAGTTGCAAAGGCAGACATTTTAATGAGATTTTTCAGAATATATAGAATAGATGCATTCCAGTGAATAAGAATTCCATTTCAGTCCCACCCCCAATGATTAACTAGATACATTAATGACAGTATGACATTCAAAAGAAAAGCATATATTTATGCAAGACAAGTGACAGATCAGAGATTGGGCAGCATGCAAAAAAACAATTGGAGTAAGAGGAAAAAGCTAGCCAGACATGTAAAGTTGAATAATAAGAGTAATTATGAAAAACTAAAAAGAATTAACTGAGTATTGGCCTTTATAGAAATTTGATAATTGAAAATGATAACTAGCAAGATGGCAGATTAGTTGTACAGGTATTTTAGTTTTAAAAAAGTATAGGTGATGTAAGTCAGCAGCTATAAATCTGGGCATGGAAGGGAGGGAGCTAGTCCACAAAATCGCAATCACGAGAGAACTAAATAGATTGTTGAAGTAGCAAGCTGACCAGTGTCTGAGTGCTAATGGACCCCTCGTCCTAGCAGAGATGATTAAATTATTGGTAAGCAAATGAGTTGAACTGTGATCATTGGTAGGCAAGAATGTCAACCTGAATTGACAGATTAATCTGGTTTTATTAAATGGTGGCATATGATTGAGGAACTGACTGGCATACTTTTGTCCCTTGTTCACATAGATGTGGTTTAAGAAAGATATTGTGAAGTGGTGTCTAGTACATAGTCACGGAACAGCTGTTTGCTATCCAGTTTAATTTGCCAGTATGTAACTTTGCATCTCGTTTAGTAAAGATCTTTGACATATTGTGACAAAGTTTCTTCAAAGATCTGCATGTGATAGTGAGATCTCTTCAAAGTTTAATTGAAAATCTTTGGTATTACAACATACAAATTTGCATCCTTGCAAATTTTTCTTTTCCTTCGGATGTGGGCATCGTTGGCAAGGTCAGCATTTTTTGTCCATGAACTGAGTAGCTTGCTAGGCCAGTTCAGTTGTCCACAGTCTGGAATTATAGATCTGAATTTGTTTTTCCATTAGGTTCTTTGCTTTGCTTATCCTTTCCATCATACAGCCTGAATTTTACTTCACATTTTGTGGGCTGTCTTGAACTATACACAGGAAAGCAAATCTCTGATATTGACCAATCCACCTAACCTGCACATCTTTGGACTGTGGGAGGAAATTTGAGCATTTAGTGGAAATCCACACAGACATTGGGAGAATATGCAAACTCCACACAGATATTCACCCAAGACTGGAATCAAACTTGGGTCTCTGGTGCTGTGAGATAGCACCACTGTGCTACTGTGCTGGTGGTGACAAACTGTCAAATCATTTTTCCACTTTGAGGTGTTAAGTTACCAACTTGCTGTATGTTCTGGTGAAATTTGGTAGAATCATCACCTTATCTGCTAGCGTTTCTTCCCAGCTAAACAAGTTGCAATTAAAGCGTTTTATTTCCCACTGCTGAACGTGCTTCCTTTTTTATTTTGTGGTGTCCTTCAGTGTTTCCATCCAGTGCTCTGCCTTTGATTTTTCTACAACTTTTTTTCTGGCCTCTGACATTGAGTATGTCATTCATAAATTTTACTTTAGTCGAGAGCTCAAAATGGGTCTTCAAAGCATTCAGTGTTACTCTAGTCTGGTTTGTTTTTCTGCCCTTTTAAAAGATCTGGGATGCACTGCATTTGGTAGCACTGACTCCCAAGCATAGATAATGGAGCGACATGGTGGCTCAGTGGTTAGCACTGCTGCCTCTCAGCACCAGAGACCCAGGTTCAATTCCACCCTCTGGTGACTGTGTGGAGTTTGCACATTCTCCCTGTGTCTGCGTAGGTTTCCTCCCACAATCCAAAGATGTGCAGGTTAGGTGAGTTGGCCATACTAAATTACCTGTAGTGTTCAGGGCGGTGTGGGTTAGGCACATTAGTCCAGAGGAAATTTAGAGTAAAAGGGGAATGTGTCTGGGTGGTTACTCTTCGGAGGGTCGGTGTGGACTGGCTGGGCTGAAGGGTACGTTTCCACACTGTAGGAATTCTAATGAGAGTTGCTACTCTAAGTTTTTCCTGTTAACCTTAATAGCTAATTCATAATCTTGACATCTAGATAAAAGTGAAGAACTGTGCATGTTGGAGATCTGAAAGCATTAAAAAAAATTGCTAGTGAAACTCATGGGCCTAGTAGCATCTGTCAGAAAAAAGCAGTCCTGATGAAGAGTCCCTGGACTCAAAAATTTAACTCTGCTGTTTGTCCCCACACAGATGCTGTCAGATCTGCTGAGTTTCACCAACAGTTTTTGTTTTTGTTTCAGATCTTGTCAGAGACTGGAAAGATTTCCAAGTCTCTCTTTCCCCCCCCCCCCCTTTCATTGTCTTAGTGAAAAGACACTCCAATTCAAAACCACGACGTAGCTATTAGCTCAAAGTTGCAGATTGCAAATGTGATTATTTCTTACAGTAGTTGACACCCCTACAGCACTCAAAGTGCGCACAATTTCACGTGTTCACTTCTGGATCCATGCAATGATTTCTCTTTCAAAACTGAATTTGCAAAAGAGATCACTTGACTGTGGTGTCTCTTGCTTGTTTAGTAGCCTGTGAAAAAAACTTTAACTCTTTGCAGGAAGTTTGATTATATGCACGGTTTAGGCTGGCCATCAAAATGTAGGCCATTGGATGTCAGTAATAGTGCTGTTGCAAAGATTTCATAAACCTTGACAAGTATGCCATGAGCACAAATTTCCAAAACTCTCTTTTTGATTCTACGTTTGCTTTATTTACAGCTTGGCTTTAACTTTTCCATATTTGCTATGGAACTAATGGAAATCTGAGCTGTTTTTAAACTGATTGAAGTATGTAATGGGTATACATGGAGTATAATGTTAAATTTAGAATAGAGCTGTTTGGGTAATGTCAGGAAGCTGCTCTTCGTGAAAAGGGTAACTTTTTAACTGGAAATCTGGAACACTTACCCAGAAAAGTTGTTGAGACTAGATCAATTGAAACTTTGAAGCTTAAGCTTTTCAGCTTTTGTTCAAGAAGGGCTACAAAATCAAATATGATTTAGTTGAACAGTGGGACAAGCGTGATGGGTTGAATGGCCTATTCTTGTTCACTTAGTCTTTTTGCTACTTAGAGTCAGTGGTTGATGGAAGATGACCCAGCATGTATTGCCTAATATTATAGATCATTTAAAAAATAGAACACTTACAGCGCAAGACAGGCCCTTTGGCCCTTGATGTTACACCGACCAGTGAAACCAATCTGAAGCCTATCTAACCTACACTATTCCATTTTCATCCATATGCCTATCCAATGACCATTTAAATGCCCTTAAAGTTGACGAGTTTACTACTGTCATAGGCAGGCTGTTCCACGCCAATACTACTCAGTAAAGAATCTACCTATGACATCTGTCCTAGATCGATCACCCCTCAATTTAAAACTATTGTCCACTTGTGCTTGCCATCACCATCTGAGGGGGAAAAAAAAGCTCTCACTGTCTACCCTACCTAACCCTCTGATTATCTTATGACTCAATTAAGTCACCTCACAACCACCTTCTCTCTAACAAAAACAGCCTCAAGTCTCTCAGCCTTTCCTCGAAAGACTTTCCTTCCACACTACGCAACATCCTAGTCAATCTCCTCTGAACCCTTTCAAAAGCTTCCACATCCTTCATATAAGGCAGTGACCTGAACTGTATGCAATACTCCGTGTGGCTATGCCAGAGTTTTGTACAGCTGCAACATGATCTCATGGCTCTGAAACTCAATCCCTTTACCAATAAAAGCTAACACACTGTATGCTTTCTTGCCACCCAGTAGATAGGGTTGTTAACTTTCAAAGGATCCATGTACACCGAGATCTCTCTGCTCATCTACACTACCAAGATTTTTACCATTCGCCCAGTACGCAGCATTCCTGTTGCTCCTTCCAAAGTGAATCACCTCACTTTTCCGCATTAAATTCCATTTGCCATCTCTCAGTCCAGCTCTGCGCCTTATCTATGTTCCTCTGCAACCTGCAACCTGCAACATCCTTTGGTACTGTCCACAACTCCAACAACCTTCATGTCCTCTGCAAATTTACCAACCCATCCTTCTATGCCCACATCCAGGTTACCTTATAAAAATAACAAGCACCATTGGCCCCAAAACAGATCCTACAGCATACCACTAGTAACTGAACTCCAGGATGAACATTTCCCATCAACCGCCACCCTCTGTCACCTTTCAGCTAGCCAGTTTCTGATTCAGATGGCTAAATCCCCCCTGCCTCCATATTTTGTGCATTAGCCTATATTGGGGAACCTTCTCAAACATCTTACTGAAATCCATATACACCACGTCAATCACTTTACACTCATCCACCTGTTTGGTCACCTTCTCAAAGAACTCCAGGTTTGTAAGGCACAACTTACCCTTCAAAACCGCATTGACTATTCCTAATCAACCTATTTCTTTCCAGATGATGATAAATCCTATCTCTTATAACCTTTTCCAACACTTTACCCACAAACGAAGTAAGGCTCACTGGTCTAAAATTTCCAGGATTGTCTCTACTCCTTTTCTTGAACAAGGGAACAACATTTGCTATCCTCCAGGTTTCCGGCACTATTCCTGTAGACAACGATGTCCTAAAAGATCAAAGCCAAAGGCTCTGCAATCTCCTCCCTGGCTCCCCAGAGAATCAGAGAATAAATCCCATTCGGCCCAGGGGACTTATCTATTTCCACGCTTTTCAGAATTGCTAATACCACCACCTTGTGAACCACAATCCCATCTAGTCTAGTAGCCTCTCTGTCAGTATTTTCCTCTAACATTGTCTTTTTCCAGTGTGAATACTGATGAAAAATATTCATTTAGCGCTTCCTTAATGTGCACGGAGTTCATGGAGAACTTCCCACTACTGTCCTTGGCCCTAATCTTACTCTAGTCATTCTTTTATTCCTGGTATACCTATAGAAAGCTTTAGGGTTTCCTTTGATGTCAGTGGCTTTTCATGTCCCCTCCTGGCTCCTCTTAGCTTTCTCTTTTGGTCTTTCCTGGCTAACTTCTAACTCTCAGCATCCTAACTGAGTCTTCACATCTCATCCCCTCATTAGCATCTCCTCCTTCCTTTTGACATGAGCTTCAACTTCTTTAATAAACATGGCTCCCTTGCTCGACCACTTCCTCACTGTCTGACAGCTCCATACTTATCAAGATCACGCAGTAGCTATTCCTTGAATAAGCTCCACATTTCAATTGTACCCAATTGTAGTAGTCTTCCCCATCCTATGCATCCTAAATTTTCCCTAATCACATTGTAATTGCCTTTCCCCCAGGTCTTTCACCCTGCTGTATATACCTATCCCTTTCTATTGCTAAAGTAAACATAACCGAATTGTGATCGCTATCACCAAAGTGCTCATCTACCTCTAAATCTAATGCCTGGCCAGGTTCATTACCCAGTACCAAATCCAGTGCGGTCTCGTCCCTTGTTGGCCTGTCTACATACTGTCTGGAAACCTTCATGCATACATTGGACAAAAACTGACCCACCTAAAATACTTGAACTACAGTACTCCCCTGTCGATATTTGTAAAGTTCAAATCTCCCATAACAACTACCCTGTCACTCTTACTACTATCAAGAATCATCTTTGCTATCCTTTCCACTATATCTCTGGAAGTATTTGGAGGCCAATAGAAAACTCCCATTAGGGTGACCTCTCCTTTCCTGTTTCTAACCTCAGCCCATACTACCTCAGTAGACGAGGCCTCAAACGTCCTTTCTGCCATCATAATACTATCCTTGACTAACAATGTCACACCTCTCCCTCTTTTAACATCTTCTCTATTCTTCCTGAAACATCTAAAACCGGGAGCCTGCAACAACATTCCTGACCCTGCTCTATCCATGTGTCTGAAATGGCCACAACCTCCGTCGCAGGTACTCATCCATGTTGCAAGTTCACCCACCTTATTCTGGATGTTCCTGGAGTTGAAGTAGACACACTTCAAACCACCTTCCTGCTTGCAGGTGCACTCTTGTGACATTGAAACCTTTATTTCTGACCTCACTACACTCAACTTCTTGTACGTTGGTTCCCATCCCTCTGCTGAATTAGTTTAAACACTCCCAAAGAGCATTAGCAAATCTTCCCACCCAGGATGTTGTTGTCCTTCTGGTTCAGGTATAGTCTATCCTGATTGTAGAGATCCCACCTACCCCAGAATGAGCCTCAATTATCCAGGTACCTGAAACCCTGCCCCCTGCACCATCCCTGTAGCCACATGTTCAACTCTTCTCTCTTCCTATTCCTTGCATTGCTAGCATGTGGCAAAGGCAATAAACCAGAGATAACAACCCTGTTCTTGCTCTAAGCTTTCTCCCTAGCTCCCTGAACCTTTGTCTTAAATTCCCATCATTTTTCCGACTTGTGTTAGTGCCTGTGTGGACCACGACTTGGGGCCGCTCCACCTCCACCTTTAAGGATCCTAAAAACACGATCCGAAACATCTCACACCCTGGCACCTGGGAGGCAATACACCAACCGTGAGTCTCTCCTGTCCCCACAGAACCTCCTATCTGACTATGGAGTCCCAAATGAATAATGTTGTACTCCTCTTGCCCCTTCCATTCAGAGCAACAGGGACAGACTCCGTGGCAGAGACCTGTACCCCGTGAACGACCCCCAGTAAGTCGTGTCCCCCTTCCCCACGAACCATATCTAAAATGGTACACTTGTTATTGAGGGGAATGTGCACAGCAGATCACTGCACCGTCTGCCGGTTCCTTTTCCGTCGCCTGATTGTAATCCATCTTTCTTTTCTTGTACCTGAGGTGTGACTACCTCCCTGTGACTCCTCTCAATACCCCCCTCTGCCTCCCGAAATGATCCGAGGTTCATCCAGCTCCAGTTCCCTAACATTTTCAAGGAGCTGGTATTGGGTGCATTTCCCGCGGAAGAAGTCAGTAGGGACTCTTGTGGTCCCACATTCTGCAGGAGGAACATTCAACCTCCTTTCCCACTTTTCTAAATTCCAAAGAGACTATTGAAAAATAAAGAATTTTTTAAAAAACTAGTTACTTTACCAATACGGCGCACAGAACTCTCGTTTGGTTAACAGAGGAGGATGGATGGGAGTACTGTTTCGGATAACAAATCCACCCAAATATATTACTTCACTTACTCAGCAGTCCCACGTCCGCTCCTGCTTAGCGTGTGCTCTGCCTATTCACGAGATAAGTTCTTAAAGCAGTGATTTACCTTCCTTGCAACCCTCTGCTCGCCACTTCCACTCTTCCTCCTGCTAAACAAAAATGGAGGGCCCCAACGTGTGAGCTAAGTTTTTAAAATCAATAATTCACCTTCATGGCGGCTCCTTTGTTTAATGTTGAGCCTGTAAACACGTATGCTCTTTTCACTGATATGTTCTCTTTTTCCAGTTTACATTAGTCTAACATTAGATTTGTTTGTGGATTTATTGGATTATGTAGTTTAGCATCAAAGTACAGTGTGTTTATCCATTGCGTACTTAATTTAGGCATTGCTCATCTTTTTAAAAAATAATGTATATTAAATTAGAAATTGGTTTAATGTAACTTTTTGAGGGAAAGTCTGGCTTACCATCAAGAATTCATACAAAGTTTGATTTGGCAATATTCAGCTTCTAATAAAGTTTTAATCACAGGTTTTTGTTACTACTGAGGGTGAGGCAGTACCAAGGGGTTTTGTTCTGCAGTATTTTTCTGCAGTGTCTTCTGTTTGTATGTGTATGGCAAATTATTTGTGGTCAATTCTTGATGGATAATTAGTGAGAATAATATGATGAGTGACACATCAATTAGAAAACGTGGGGAACCTACTACTGCAATACAGTCAGCACTGGTAACCATCATTTTCTTTCAGAAAAACATTTAGGGAAATGCTTCACAATGTTCTGAAGGCTGTACTGCAGCAATATCAATGAGTTTGTTCCTTCTGGTTCAATCATCAAATCTTGGCTTTTGTCCTGTTGCTTCTAGAGTTTGCTAAGTTGTATGATTGTGCTAGGTTTCATTCCTATGTTCCATTGCATTTATTGATACTTTTATTGTAATTGTACAATTTATTTTTGAGAGAGTATTTTTAACTACATTTTTCACTCTAATTATGTTAATATTTTGAGGAGCTGTTGATGTGGTTATTTCCATCCGACATTTCAGAAGGGGTGTAATTTTTACTTTGTTACTTGCTGAATAAGATTTAGACCTCAGTGTCTGATTTAATTTAAACAAACCTGGACTCCATCTTGATTTAAGTGGATAACTTCAAAGTAATCTGGTGAAGTTTACTGTGACTTTTTAATGAAATTTCATGGGTCAGGGCAGGGTCAGTTTGTACAAAGAGCCCTGTGACTTCCTCATGCGCTGATGCAAGTTTCTACATAGAGCACTTGGATTTTTCAACACAATGTCTGACTCTTAGCTATGCTATTTCCCATTCATTATAATGAACTCTCAGTCCTTTTATCCTAAAATGTAATATCAATGTGATATAATCTGTAGTTTGGATTGTCCAAAGTATTGTGCAGTTCACTGCATTTGTGTACTTTATTGGAGTATTTTTGCTTTCACTTCACAACTTCCGAAATTCATTTAAAACATCCAAATGATTTTAAAACTCCTTTACTTGTAAAGCTGAGGGGAGCAACAGTTTGAGATTTAGTTACACTTATTCATGCAGTTTTTTGTTTTTTTTCCATAGCAATAAACTCCACAAAATAATGCAGTTGAGTTTTTATTGTTGTAAGGTGAATTATTTCTTGCTAAGTTATCACCTCCCTCCCACCCATTAAAATAGTGAATTAAAAAAAGGCACCCTGAGAAAAGAAAAATCCGATACATTGAATTACAATTTTAAAACTGATTTTGTGGATAGCAGATCATTTTTTTTTTAACACTTGTGCTTCCTTTAGCTTGGTCTGTCCTTGTTCCACTGATTTCTTTTAAAGTTGCCACCTTTCTTGGAGGAGATTACCATTCTTGGCAAGACTGCCAAATTTTATTTTTGCTTCAAAACATAAGTACGGGATGAACTCAATAGGTGCGGCAGCATGTGGTGAAAGAAAGAGTTAATGTATAACTTTTTTTTGAAAACTGAAGTGGTTAGATTTTTTTTATGCTGCTGACAGTGATGTGGAGATGCTGGTGTTGGACTGGGGTGGACAAAGTTTAAAAATCACAACAGTAGTTTATAGTCATCAGGTTTATTTGGAAGCACTAGCTTTCTGAGCATAGGCTCCTTCATCAGACAGCTACCTGATGAAAGCTAGTGCTCCAAATAAACCTGTTGGACTATAACCTGGTGTTCTGTGAGTTTTGACACTGAATGAGGAGGAGTAACTGGAACAGATGTTAAAGGTGTCAATTAGAGCAAAAGACATAGGAGTGCTAAAGTTGAGGTGGGATAGAGATAAAGAATGGGTGTTAATGGTAAGTGATAAATGTTCGAGAACTGTTTTTGTTCTGGACACCCTCACCATCTCTTCCACACACTCCGTACGTTTGACAACAGCTCTGTTGTAGTTTGACACCATCTGAGGGAATAATATTAATTATCAATTTAGGCAATTTACAATCTACAGGATTCACCTAAAGTTTAACAATTTAAGACCATGAACACACTCTCGTCTGTTTTGAGTATTAGGAGAAAGTGAAGACTGCAGTTGCTGGAGATCAGAGTCAAGAGTGTGGTACTGGACAAGCACAGCAAGTCAGGCAGCATCCGAGGAGCGGGAGACTTTTCCTGATGAAGGGCTTATGCCTGAAATGTTGATTCTCACCCTCAGATGCTGCCTGATTTGTTGCACTTCTCTGGCATGACACACTTGACTCTGTTTTGAGGACAGCCATTTAACGTGCCCATGTTTTGTTTCCTCTCAGCAAAACTGATCTCTTCCCTACAATTCATGCCTGTCATTAATTTGTATTCTGTACTCATTCATATCTTCCCTACTCCCATTAATATACCTTTTATCATTTCTTCCATGACCTCATTTTTCCCCCTTTGTCAATAGCATTTCAACTACTATTTTGGAGCTGCCTTCAGTTCCAAAGAATAGTCGTATTGAATTTGAAGTGTTAAATCCATTTCTGTCCCCATAGATGCTGCCAGATCTGGTTTTCCAGCATTTTCTGTTTGGATTTCAGATGTTCAGCATCTGCTGTGTCCTAGACATAGGCAAAAATGAGGATTGCAGATGCTGGAAACCAGAGTCTAGATTAGAGTGGTGCTGGAAAAGCACAGCAGGTCAGGCAGCCTCTGAGGAGCAGGAAAATTTGATGTTTCGGGCAAAAGCCCTTCATATCCTAGACATAGTCTGGCCAGGGGACTAGTAACTGTGGTGTTAAAATTAGACTATTCAGATTTAATAAAGCCACAAGATTGAATGGCCTCGCCATTACAAAATAAAGTTTACACGATTAAGTAATAGCAATATGAAAAAAAGTAAATATGCAACCTATGCTCTAAAACATTCTGAACTAATATGGGGTAAAAGTGGAAAACTCTGGTACATCAAGTAGCAGATGTGGTCAACGTAGAATCATAGAGAGGTACAGCACAGAAACAGATCCTTTGGTCCAACATGTCCATGCCGACCAGATATCCCAGTCCAATCTAGTCCCACCTACCAGCACCCAGACTATATGACCATATCCCTCCAGATCCTTCCTATTTATATATCCATACAGATGCCTTTTAAATGTTGTACCAGCCTCCACCACTACTTCTGGCAGCCCATTTCACATACACACCATTCTCTGCGCGAAAATGTTGCCCCTTAGGCGTCTCTTATATCTTTCATCCTCTCACCCTCTCCAGTTCTGGACTCCGACGCTCCAGGGGAAAGATTTTGTCTATTTCCCCTATCCATGCCCCTCATGATTTTATAAACCTCCATAAGGTCTCCCCTCACTCCAGGGAAAATAGCCCTAGCCTATTCGGCCTCTCCCTATAGCTCAAATCCTCCAACCCTGGCAATATCCTTGTTAATCTTTTCTGAACCCTTTCAAGTTTCACAACATCCTTCCAATAGGAAGGAGACCAGAATTGCACGCAATATTCCAAAAGTGGCCTAACCAATGTGCTGTACAGCCGCAACATGACCTCCCAACTCCTGATCAATAAAGTAAAGCATACCAAACGCAGCCTTCACTATCCTATCTACCTGTGACTCCACTTTCAAGGAGCTATGAACCTGCACTCCAGGGTCTCTTTGTTCAGTAACACTCCCTAGGACCTTACCATTAAGCGTATAAGTCCTGCTAAGATTTGCTTTCCCAAAATGCAGTACCTTGCATTTATCTAAATTAAACTTCATCTGCCACTCCACTAATTTGCTCATCTGATCAAGATCCCATTGTAATCCGAGGTGCCCTACTTTGCTGTCCACTTCATCCCTAATTTTGGTGTCATCTGTAAACCTACGAACTATATCTCTTATGCTCACATCCAAATCATTTGTATAAATGACGAAATGTAGTGGACCTAGTACTAATCGTTGTGGCATTCCACTGGTCTCAAGCCTCCAATCTGAAAACCAACTCTCCACCACCACCTTCGGTCTTCTACCTTTTTGAGCCAGTTCTGTATTCAAATGGCTAGTTCTCCCTGTATTCCATGAGATCTAATTTTGTGAACTAGTCTCCCACGGGTAACCTTGTCGAACGCCTTACTGAAGTCTAATGGTCTGCCCTCCTCAATCCTCTTTGTTACATCCTCAAAAAAACACCACTCAGTCAAGTTTGTGAGACATGATTTCCCACACACAAAGCCATGTTGACTCCCTAATCAGTCCTTGTCTTTCCAAATACATGTCCATCCTGTCCCGCAGGATTCCCTCCAACAGCTTGATCACTGATGTCCGGATCACCACTCTATAGTTCCCTGGCTTGTCCTTACCACCCTTCTTAAACAGTGGCATCATGTTAGCGAACTCAGTCTTATGGCACCTCACTTGTGATTATCGATACAAATATCTCAGCAAGGAGCCCAGCAATCACTTCTCTAGCTTCCCACAGAATTCGAGTATCCACCTGATTAGGTCCTGGGTATTTATCCGCTTTATTGCATTTCAAGACATCCAGCACTTCCTTCTCTGTAATATGGACATTTTTCAAGATGTCACCATCTATTTCCCTGCATTCTATATCTTTCATGTCCTTTTCCACAGTAAATATTGTTGCAAAATACTCATTTGGGATTTCTACATCTCCTGTGGCTCCAAACAAAGGCCGCCTTACTTTGAGGGGCCCTATTCTCTCCCTAGTTACCTTTTTGTCCTTTGATGTATTTGTAAAAACCCTTTGGATTCTCCTTAACTCTATATTTGACATAGCTATCTCGTGTTCCCTTTATGCCCTCCTGATTTCTCTCAAGTATACTCCTACTGCTTTTATACTCTAACGATTCACTTGATTATCCTCTTTATGCTTCCCTCTTTTTCTTAACAAGCCAACAATTTCTTTAGTCATCCAGCATTCTCTATACCTACCAATCTTTCCTTTCACCCTAACAGGAATATACTGTCTCTGCACATGTTGTTATCTCATTTCTGAAGGCTTCCCATTTTCCAGCTGTCCTGTTACCTGTGAACATCTGCCCCCAATCAGCTTTTGAAAGTTCTATCCTCATACCATCAAAATTGGCCTTTCTCCAATTTAGAACTTCAACTTTTTAGATCTGTCCTATCTTCCATATTTTAAAACAAATAGAATTATGGTCGCTGGCCCCAAATTGCTCCCCCACTGACACCTCGGTCACCTGCTCTGCCTTATTTCCCAAGAGTAGGTCATGTTTTTGCAACACAGCCCATTGATTTTTCCGTGATTCTCCATGTAGAGTCAGAGTCGGAGATGTACAGCATGGAAACAGACCATTCGGTCCAACCCATCCATGCCAACCAGATATCCCAACCCAATCTAGTCCCACCTGCCAGTACCTGGCCCATATCCCTCCAATCCCTTCCTATTCATATACCCATCCAAATGCCTCTTAAATGTTGCAATTGTACCAGCCTCCATCACTTCCTCTTTCAGCTCATTCCATACACATACCACCCTCTGTGTGAAAACGTTGCTCCTTAGGTCTCTGTTATATCTTTCCCCCTCACCCTAAAACTATGCCCTCTAGTTCTGGATTCCACGATCCCAGGAAAAGACCTTGTCTATTTATCCTATCCATGCCCCCCATAATTTTGAAAACCTCTATAAGGTCACCCCTCAGCCTCTGATGCTCCAGGGAAAACAACCCAGCCTGTTCAGCCTCTCCCTGTAGGTCAAATCCTCAACTCTGGCAACATGTAAATCTTTTCTGAACCCTTTCAAATTTCACAACATCTTTCCGATAGGAAGGAGACCAGAATTGCACGCAATATTACAAAAGTGGCCTGACCAATGTCCTGTACAGTCGCAACATGACCTCCCAACTCCTGTACTCAATACTCTGACCTATAAAGGAAAGCATACCAAACACCGCCTTCACTATCCTATCTACCTGCTACTCCACTTTCAAGGAGCTATGAACCTGCACTACATGATCTCTTTGTTCAGCAACACTCCCTAGGACCTTACCATTAAGTGTAGAAGTCCTGCTAAGATTTGCTTTCCCAAAATGCAGCACCTTGCATTTATCGGAATTAAACTCCATCTGCCACTTCTCAGCCCATCGGCCCATCTGGTCCAGACCCTGTTGTAATCTGAGATAACCCTCTTCGCTGTCCATTACACCTCCAATTTTGGTGTCATCTGCAAACTTGCTAACTGTACCTCTTATGCTCGCATCCAAATTACTTATGTAAATGACAAAGAGTAGAGGACCCAGCACCGATCCTTGTGGCACTCCATTGGTCACAAGCCGCCAGTCTGAAAAACAACCCTCCACCACCACCCTCCATCTTCTACCTTTGAGCCAGTTCTGTATCCAAATGGCTGGTTCTCCCTTAATTCCGTGAAATCTAACCTTGCTAACCAGTCTCCCATGGAAAACTTGTCAAACATCTTACTGAAGTCCATATAGATCACATCTACTGCTCTGCCCTCATTAATCTTCTTCAAAAAAACTCAATCAAATTTGTGAGACACAATTTCCCACGCACAAAGCCATGCTGACTATCCCTAATCAGTCCATGCTTTTCCAAGTACATGTACATCCTGTTCCCTCCAACAACTTGCCCACCACGGAGTTAGGCTCACCGGTCTATAGTTCCCTGGCTTGTCTTTACTGCCCTTCTTAAACAGTGGCACCACGTTTGCTAATCTCTAGTCTCCTGGCACCTCACCTGTGACTATTGATGATACAAATATCTCAGCAAGAGCCCAGTAATCACTTCTCTGGCTTCCCACAGAGTTCTCTGGTTCACCTGATCAAGTCCAGGAGATTTATTCACCTTTTAACTGTTTCATGACATTCAGCACTTCCTCCACTGTAATCTGGGCATTTTACAAGATGTCACTATCTATTTCCCTACAGTCTATATCTTCCGTCTCCTTTTCCACAGTAAATACTAATGCAAAATATTCATTTTAGTATCTTCCCCATTTTCTGCGGCTCCACACAAAGGCCGCCTTGCTGATCTTTGAGAGGCCCTATTCTTTCCCTAGTTACCCTTTTGTCCTTAATGTATTTGTAAAAAAAAACCTTTTGGATTCTCCTTAATTCTATTTGCCAAAGCTATCTCATGTCCCCTTTTTGCCCTCCTGATTTCCCTCATAAGTATACTCCTACTTCCTTCATACTCTTCTAAGGATTCACTTTATCTATCCGGTCTATTACTGACACATGCTTCCTTCTTTTTCTTAACCAAACCCTCAATTTCTTTAGTTATCCACCATTCCCTATTCCTACCAGCCTTTCCTTTCACCCTGACACGAATATACTTTCTCTGGATTCTTGTTATCTCATTTCTGAAGGCTTCCCATTTTCCAGCCGTCCCTTTACCTGCGAACATCTGCTTCCAATCAGCTTTTGAAAGTTCTTGCCTAATACCATCAAAATTGGCCTTTCTCCAGTTTAGAACTTCAACTTTTAGATCTCGTCTATCCTTTCCCATCACTATTTTAAAATGAATAGTGTCTTATACACACTTAACAAATTTCTCTCCATCTAAACCTTTAACACTATGGCAGTCCCAATTAATGTTTGGAAAGTTAAAATCCCCTACCAGAACTACCCTATTATTCATACAGATAGCTGAGTTTATTCTGTTCTGTGCATACCCTAAACAGCTAGTGTGGGCAGGAAATTCTTATGCTTGGTGTTTACCCATAAAACAGTGAGCTTAAAATTGCTTATGTTTTATAAAATACAGGTGCTCTGATCTTGGAGTTTAGCTACTTAAACTGTTTAACATAGCTTCAAATAACCAAGTGAAATTCCTGCAGTTGAAACCCTAAGTAGTTAATACAAAATGCATTTGAGATGGAAGGACAGGTGGTGTGTCCAGCAACTTGCACATGATGCAGATGCAACAAACGGTTGATCCACCTTTTCAATAAGCATCTGTAGCTCAAGGAACTTTGGTTTGAAGTTCGAGCTTCTGATGTTTCATGGGTGCAGGAGAAGATTACCTGGACAGGAGGCATTTACGCTATTTGTTCTGTACTTCAGATTTGGTCTATGATCAGGCACAGCAAATTGTGACTGAGTATGGCATGAATGGGAATCTTGAATGTATCACTGGAGGAGTTGCAGCACTTGATGCCGAAAAAGGGAGGTTGTGCAAATTGCCCACAGTGCGAGGGTGCAGCAGAGTTATGTGGTTGGTAGGGGTAAAAAAGGAATTTTTAAAAAATAGATAGACATTGCTCTCTGAAGCTGAGAGAGTAATCTCCAAAAGTTGAATTGTCTGCCTGTTATCAGTGTTTGTGGCAACCCCTTGGGTCTCAAGAAGTCAAGGGAAAAATTCCAAAGTTGTGATCTGTATAAGTAACAATTGCTTAGGTATGACGAAGGAAGATTCTGTTAAGAGTGTGATTAACAAATAACTAAAGTAAAACATTGAAATGCTTTTATCTCTGCATTATGTTTGGATCATTACCTGACCGCAGGTACATTAGCATGAGGTTATTAATGTCAGCGAGTCAAATGCGTGGCTAAGAGATTCGTTGGGGATGGTGGGGAAATAATAAGGGTTCCACAGAATAGTACTGGCAAAGAGGTACTTTTTTTCTGTTCACTTGAGCTCCTGCTGGGAGAAGTGTCTTGCTGAGTTGTATATGTGGGACCGTAGAGAGGGATTTAAACTAATGTTTGGGGGTGGTAGTTGGAGTTACATGAAGGGATCATGAAAAAATTAATAAGAAAGGGCAAATCTGTCATGTAAGGAGTGATATGGCTCATGGTAATCAGACTGACAGGAAGAAACTGAATATACAAACATAAGAGTACACCAGCAGATAGTCAGAATAGGGAAAAATGGTAAAAATGGATAATTCTAATCCTGAATTTACAATGCATTCAGGTATCAAGATGGATAAATTGATAATATATTTGAAGTAAATGGGTATTTTTTTGAAGTCTATTACAGAGACATGGTTATTAGTTAACCAAGATTAGGACCTAAATATTTGAGGTATGTGATATTTTCACACAAAAAATTAAAACTTTTTGTGTGAAAATGCCACATACCTCAAATATTTAGTTAGTATAAGCATGTGATCAGTGAGAAATGTTCTAGGCTTGGCGTATCAAGGTATAGAATCTGTTCAGATGGAGATCCCACTTGATACATTTTATGGACTCTGACAATTAGACTTGCATAACTTCTCAAATAATGAGACTTGTAAGAAATGTATTTTGATCACAGATGATTTTTAATCTTTCAATGAATTTAACAAACCAAATTAGCAAGTTAAGGATGAGTTCATAGAATGTAGTATTTCTAATTCTTAGAACAATACATTCAGAAATCAACTAGGAACTGGCAATTCTAGACTCTGTAATGCGTAATAAAGGATCTTGTACAAAAGAATCCTTTAAGCAAGAATGATCAGGGCAGGATATAAATTTGTTAAATATTGATGCTGTTTGAATGTGAGAAATGTGAATCTAAAACCAGTGCCTTAAACTTTTTAAAAGCGATTTCAATGTTGTGCTCTTGGAAATTAAATTATTTTACCTTTAACCTTGAATATATGTTCATTGATCCAGCCTCAACTGCTGTATGGCGAAGAGAATACTAGAGTCTAATAACCCATGAGGGACAAATTTCCAAAACTTTTTATCATATATGAGAGACTTCTTATTTTTAAACTGTGCTCTTTAGTCTTGATTTTTGCCCCATAAGAAGGACCATGCCCTCAGTACCTTTTCCTGTCAGGCCTCCTCAGAATCTTGCATATCAAAAAGTTCGCTTATTTCTCTATACTCTCATGAACCCAAGCCCAGTTTGTTCAAAGATTTCTTGTAAGATTATCCCTTCACTCAATTGATCAACTCAGTGTTTCTTTTCTGAACTGTTTCATTGGTATTTAGCATATTAGTATTTTCTCTCCACCTACCTGAAAACCCCCTCTGGATCTAAAATGAATCATGTATGGTGATGATTTTGTTAGACTTGATTACATTCTAGCTACTTAAGATGCAATCATTTAATTGTGTTTCCCTATTTTTAAAACTGCACTTGAGACATGGCATATGTTAAGCTTTAAGAACAATGCAACAAACCTGCTAATTTAGAAACCACAGTTGTCGTTGAAGGAAATTGAGTGCAAGCACACATCAAGTTGTACTTTCAATAAAGCTGACAGCAATAAAGATTTTTTTTTGGTTTTCGAAGATTTGGTGTGAATGAACTCCCAGTCCGTCCGACTGAGTATCCATTTCAAAGCTATGCACACTATAATAAGTAATGTTTATGTCTAGAGTATTTTGTTTGAACTGGTTTCCTTTTTGTAAAAGTGATTTTAAGCTATATATCGGACCACACTGAGCATTGTTGCTTCAGTAATTTTAACACCATGCAGTCAATTCTTCTATAACGCAATGACTGCATTCTTGTGCAGCTCTGCATTATATATTTTTTAAAAAATGCACTTTTGAACAGCGCTTAGTGTTGGCAATGTAATTGTGTTACAGCCAACACCCATTTTAAAGGTTGGCTATTTAGAAACAACGCCCCCAATTTATCAATCGTTTTACAGCAAATTTGAATTGACAAAATGCATATTAGCAGAACGACCTGTATCCTAGTTTATTTGCATTGCACAAAGGGAGTGTTATTGCAGTTTTTGCATTTGTTGTAGCTATTAGTTGGACTTGTTATAACTAGATAAAGTAGTGCAGATATTCTTTTGGTAATGATGAACAGCACACCTGTTTTCATTTCTTTTCTACCTACAGTTCTGACTTAGATGAGCTACATAGCTACAGGAGGTCACATATAAATTGAATTCACCATCTTATGGATCGTGTGACCTGATATTAGTTATATCAGTATTTTTATCCACAAGGCCACCTGGGAGCAATATGCACACCATTCTTCAGAGTCTTCAGTTTCTAGATTTAATTAATTCACTTTTTAAAAAATCACTTATTCATGAAATGTGAGAGTCATTGGCTAGATGAGCATTTACTGCTCATCCTGAGTTACTCCAAGGACAATTAAGAGTCGATAACAAACTTTTGTGGGCTGGAGTCACATGTCAACCAGAACACACAAGGATAGTACTTTCCTTCTCAAAAACATTAGTGAACCCGATAGGCTTTAATTTCTGATAATTCCTGATGATTTCATAGTCATTTGATTTAGACTGTATTTTCAGACTTTTTTTAATTGAATTCACATTAATCCGCCATGGTGGGATTCGTGCCTAGGTCCTCAGAACATTACCTGGGTCTCTAGATTGATTATTCTAGCAATCTAGTTTTATGTTGTTGTGGTAGTCCATTTCATGAGTCCCTAGCAATGAGAATTAATGTTCTTCTCTGGTTCCTTGCAACACAATAACAGTTATTAGTATAAATTTTTAATACTATTAAATATTTGATTGAGTAAATACGGGAAATTTAATGGAACACAACGCTTAATTGTATTATGCAGGAGAAGAGAATGAGAAGATCAACTGTCAACTGCTTAATATCCATACTTTGTTATCCTGTCCAATTTGCTATAAGGCAATAAAAAGAGTAGCTATGTGAGCATCAGTTTGAAGAAAAATCCTAAAAATTAAATGGAGACATTCGCTTAACTTGAGTGAGTTCTCATAATGAGAGTTGTTGACATTGGACTTTTATTTCAGTGGCGCCAATCCATTCTGCAGTGTGGTTTATGTATGTACGTCCATTACTGAAAGTCATGACAAAAGCTTTGACTAGCCAGCCATAACTTCATCTATATCTAGTTTTAATCTTTTACAATAACCATACTCCATTTAATGTAATGGTAGAGCCTTAAAAATAAAGTACCTTGGTAAGTTTTATATTTCCTTTTCAGGGTTGCAGGTGAATGGCCTAATTTTAATAATGGATATTTACTTAATTGTTTAGGGAAGACAGTTCATTTTGTTTTATGTAGTCTTGTTTTCCTCCCGCTTTCTTATTTCAGGGGGTGGAGTAAAGTTGCAAAGACGTAGAGTGGAGGAGCCCTGGGAAACGTTTTAGTGCTCTGTCTTATTTATCAATAAAATAATTACAACCCGTGTTAAAATCTAAGTAGAAATCCTTTAGTTTCACACATCTGTCATAGTTCAAGACATTGTTGAATTTCAATCCTAAGCCATCATTTGCATTAATGTTACATTGTGCGAAATCTTCAGTAACTTCGTTAAATGTGGTTGCTACCAAAGTCACTCAATTGGTAGGTATTGGAATTGCACAGAAATATAAGTGTTTACTGCTTTTCTGTTATCTGTGAGGAGGTTTTTGTACATTTTTATCTTTTTTGCTTTCAATGATATTTTGGCTTCATTTAGAGTTCTCTCTTGGTTCATGCCAAGATTGAACATAATCTGGCATTCAGTTCGCTATTGCATTTTTGGAAATACTATTTTTTTGAATGAGATATTGAAGTGAGTTGCCACCTCCCACTATTATGAAACTGGAGGTGGTTTTTCTTCATTACAAATTGGCAGCCATTATGTTTTCACAAATGGTCATGAGCTCAGGCAATCTTAAGAGATAAGTTGTTATTTGAAGCGCAGTTAACATGGTAAGACACTTTATCATGCATAAATTATGAGCTTAGTAGAACATCTTCAGGTTTGAATCAATATTTTTATTCAAGTGAACAAAATTGGTCGTCCTCTTCAAAACTCCATTGTTGGAATTCAAATTGTTGCCAATAAATATTTTGGTTCAGAATTCAAAATGCGAGATCCACTTAATTATTTTGTGGGTGTCAGTGTAGCACTGTTATAACAGTGTCTGCATTTTGTCTCTGTAATAATTTGGAAGATTTACATGGAAAGTTTCACAGTTTGGATGACATTTAGAATAAAATCACACTAAAGAACAGTATTTTAAATCTATTTAGTGATTTTATTTAAACTTTTATGTTTTATACTGTGCTCTGCTTATCTCTTCCGTGTAAAACCTTTGAAAGTGAGACTACAACTCTATCACTTTCAGGATCACTACTGAATGCTTTAATGTTTAGTCTAGGTGTTATCGTTGGATTTAACATTGCATGCATTTAAAAGGACAACTGTTTAAAATGAACCGATTTCTTGGCAAAATCTACTGTTCATAACATAACACCATCCCTATACTATACAGCAAAGTGTCTGTAACACAAAGACCAATTTCAGTGACATAAGATTTTAACTTCTGCTCAATCCAAAAAGAGAGAGCTTAAAGGTTAACTACCACATGCTTGTAGGGTGAAGATATTTGTAAAACTGCCACTGATATTTGGTGATGGTTGCTGTATTAGTGAGGCTGGGGTTAGCTGTTTGCTGCCTTGAGGGATTTGGGAATTGGAAGAAGGGTTTAAAAAAAATTCTTTTTACCCCAGAAGTTTCTTTAACATTAGTCTTAATCCATGTCTGGAAATCATTGTAGTCTTCAAAGATAATGATTTTGTCACTTAAAATAACTATGTACATAAATATTGGAAAATATATTTGCAACCATGAACCAGTCTCTTGAATATATTTGCAAGAGACATGATCAGGATCTTTTTAGTTGATCAAAGATGAGATGAAAGACATTTTGTATGCTTGAGATTAATCGGAACAACTGTCTGTCTGGGAAAAACTGTGGTCGATGAGATAGATCTGTGGTCTGTTTCATACTAGTTGGTAATGCAAGAAAGCTGCCAGCAGCAATTAATCACAATGTGGGTCATATTTGAAATAAATCAGATCACTTATAGTCATTGTAAGCTTCTGAAGAAAAAAGGTCCTGTTCTTAGAATAGTAGAAGCATTAAGTGCCTTCTATTAACATTTCTGAAAACTCTATTGAAGAGAGAAGGAAATGCATACCATGCATTTCATTAAATTGCAATGAAGTCAGTCAAGTAGTGCATTGTTTACCATGTGCATTTTCTGACTAGTTTTCATTTGAATCATTAAAGAACCTTTGGTCTTGGAACTTTTGGCGGCAAAATGTTTTCTAGCTTTTTGTGGGGGGGTTTTCCTGATGACCTGACTCATGTTGTGGTTCTGTTCACCGAGCTGGGAATTTGTGTTGCAGACGTTTCGTCCCCTGTCTCGATATCCTCAGTGCTTGGGAGCCTTCTGTGAAGCACTTCTGTGATGTTTCCTCCAGCATTTATAGTGATTTGTACCTGCTGCTTCTGGTTGTCAGTTCCAGCTGTCCGCCGCAGTGGCTGGTATATTGGGTCCAGGTCAATGTGTTTGTTAGAATCTGTGGATGAGTGCCATACCTCTAGGAATTCCCTGGTTGTTCCCTGTATGGCTTGTCCTATAATAGTAGTGTTGTCCCAGTTGAACTCATGTTGCTTGTCATCCATGTGTGTGGCTACTAAGGATAGCTGGTCATGTCGTTTCATGGCTAGTTGGTGTTCATGGATGTGGACCGTTAGCTGTCTTCCTGTTTGTCCTATGTAGTGTTTTGTGCAGCCCTTGCATGGGATTTTGTACACTACATTAGTTTTGCTCATACTGGGTATTGGGTCCTTCGTCCTGGTGAGTTGTTGCCTGAGAGTGGCTGTCGGTTTGTGTGTCCTAGTGGTTGCAGTAGTCTGGCTGTCGGTTCAGAAATGTTTTTGATGTATGGTAGTGTGGCTAGTCTACCAAAAGAGGGAGTTTGACCCCACCCCACAGCTCACCAATAGGATAAACAACACACTGAGGAACCTGCGAAAAAAAAACAGACAGATAACCAGGTTTGACCTATAGAGATTGAAACCTGAAAGCAACAGCACCCCCAGATTCTATGATTCTGGATCAGTGGTGCTGGAAGAACACAGCAGTTCAGGCAGCATCCAACGAGCAGCCTGAACTGCTGTGCTCTTCCAGCACCACTGATCCAGAATCTGGTTTCCAGCATCTGCGGTCATTGTTTTTACCCCAGATTCTATGGACTACCGAAAGTGCACAAACCAAACATCCCACTCAGACCCATAGTATCACTACCAGGGACACCATCACACAAACTGGCTAAAGAACTACAGCAGAAACTGAAACACCTGATCAGCGGATTCAGACATACTATACAGTCAACACAGGAATTCTTGGACATCATCAGAAATATACACACAGACAAGGAACAAACTATGGTCTCATTCGATGTAACGGCACTGTTCACCTCTATCGACAAAACCCTAGCCAGAGAAACAATAGCCAACCTGCTGGACATACAGAACAGACAACAAGATGGGGAACCTATCAATAAAGATTGCATGCTCAAACTACTGGACCTGTGCCTCACAACACACTTCACATTCAACAACCAAATATATGAACAAATCAACAGCACACCCATGGGCTCACCCATCTCTGGACTCATAGCAGAAGTGGTAATGTAAAGGTTAGAACAAACAGTCTTACTGCAAATTCAACTCAAACTCTGGGTCAGATATGTAGATGATACCTTTGTAATCATTAAAACAGAGAAAGAGAGAACACACACCAGATCATCAACGCCACATTTACAGGAATCTGATTCACTAGAGAGGAAGAAAAGGACAACCAACTCCCATTCCTAGACGTGATGGTACAGAGAACACCGAACAGGAAATTCACCGCAAGTTATACAGGAAAGCCACACACACAGACCAAGTCCTGAATTACGAAAGCAACCACCTCAACGCACAAAATAAGTTGCATCAATAAACTGTTCAAAAGGGCCACAATACACTGCAGTACACCAATAAGAGGAAGAAGAACACCTCTACAATGTATTCCCCAAAAACTGATACCCCCACAGTTTCATCAACAGATGCCTAAGGGAAAGACAATGGAATGAGGACAGGCCACAACCCAAGGGACTAACCACACTACCATACATCAAGAGCATTTCTGAACTGACAGTCCGACTACTACGACCACTAGGACTCATAACAACACACAAACCAACAGCCACTCTCGGACAACAACTCACTAAAACGAAGGACCCAATACCCAGCATGAGCAAAACCAACCTAGTGTACAAAATCCCATGCAAGGACTGCACAAAACACTACATAGGACAAACAGGAAGACAGCTAACGATCCGCATCCATGAACACCAACTAGCCACGAAACGACATGACCAGATATCCTTAGTAGCCACACAGTCAGATGACGACAAGCAAAATGAATTCGACTGGGACAACACTACTATTATAGCACAAGCCAAACAAAACAGCCAGAGAATTCCTAGAGGTATGGCACTCCACAGATTCATATCGACCTGGACCCAATCTACCGGCCACTGCAGCAGACAGTTGGAACTGACGACCAGAAGCAGCAGGTACAAGTCACTATAAATAAATGCTGGAGGAAACATCACCGAAGTGCTTTGCAGGAGGCTCCCAAGCACTGAGGATGTCACCTAGACAGGGGACGAAACGTCTGCAAGACAAATTCCAAGCTCGGCGAACAGAACCACAACAACGAGCACCCGAGCTACAATCTTCTCCCAAACTTTGGACCTGACTCTTGTTTACTTCTGAAATCCATTGAGTTGAGGTGACTATTGATGCGATGTTTTACCAGCAGTTTTTGAATTATAATCAAAATTAGTTGCTGAATGCATTGTTGGGAGTTCAGCCAAATGTTTATGCAAAAAAACCAAAAGAACTGTGGATGCTGTAAAACAGAAACAAAAACGTTGTTGCAAAAACTCGGTGGCTCTGGCAGTATCTGTGGAGAGAAAATAACGTACGGATCCAGTGACCTTTCTTCGGAACACCTGTTCAGAATGACCCGAAACACACTTTATTTTCTCCACAGATGCTACCAGACCCGCTCACCTTTTTCTAGCAATGTTTGTAAGATGGGACAGTTTTCTACGATTTAATACGTCTGGCATTCCGTATATAGCTTTGACATCATTGGGAAGGGAAGGATTAGTAGGGCAGAAATAATCGATGAGACAAGCTGACTTTCTCATTGAATTATAACTGGGGTAACAAGAATAGCACAAGAATGTGACAGCACTGGATGGTCATATACAGGCAAATCAGAGATAGCGTCTGTTACTAATTACATGAATCTACTAGTCATGGGTGACCTACATTTATTTGGTGAAGTTCCTTGTCAAGCAAAAATAATTCTGTTTCTTTACCATAGCAACACCATTTAATTTGTGAAATCTCAGAAGTGGGATAAGATGAAGGTACAGACCATTTGAAGATACAATTTTCTGGAGTATAGAGCAGCAATTATGCACTGATAATAATGTGTCTGGTTATATAACAAACCCTATATTTTTGTTTTGCCTTTTGAAATTCTAACCAGTTCACCTCCCTTCCATCTTTCGTTAACAGCTCCAATCACACATTGTGCCACTTTGTTTCTGTCAACAGTTCAGTTGAAAAGAAATGCCTGTTTCTGATCTAATAGTTCTATTCATTAACGCAAGGTATGAGAAGTATACCTGGCTTGAACAATTGTGATTCAAATCTGTTTTGATATAGGTGGTATTTACGGTTCAAATAAGGTGCTGCTCCCCATTTGTCTTGCATTCGCCCTTTGTAATATAGTTCTCCCTCCATGACTAATTGGGCATTTGCGAAATAATGTAAAATGCTAACTGGTACTTTGCAAAGCTTTTAATTTTTTTTCACTCTTCTAAAATCTGCTGCTTACCTGAAGTCAAAAGCCACTTTTATATTTTTCTTTGTTTGAATTCTGGGAACCTGCCATTTCACACCTCTGCTTAAGTAGTAGTATTTTCCTGTGCAAATTAGGTCATAGAGTCATAGAGATGTACAGTATGGAAACAGACCTTTTGATCCAACCTGTCCATGCCGATCAGGTATCCCAACCCAATCTAGTCCCACCTGCCAGCACCCGGCCTATATCCCTCCGAACCCTTCCTATTTGTATACCCATCCAGATGCCTTTTAAATGTTGCACTTGTACCAGCCTCCTCCACTACTTTCTCTGGCAACTCATTCCATACACGTACACCCTCTGCATGAAAAAGTTGCCCCTTAGGTCTTTTTTTTTATATCTTTTCCCCCCTCACCCTAAACCTATGCCCTCTAGTTCAGGACTCTCCAACCCCAGGGAAAAGACTTTGCCTATTTACCCTATACATGCCCCTCAAAATTTTGTAAACCTCTATAAGGTCACCCCTCAGCCTCCGATATTCCAGGGAAAACAGCCCCAGCTTGTTCAGCCTCTCCCTATAGCTGAAATCCTCCAATCTTGGCAACATCCTTGTAACTCTTTTCTGAACCCATTCAAGTTTCACAAGATCATGTCCCAATCTGTAGGCTGGTGCATCCCCAGTCACCACTGAGAAAATATTGTAGTATCTGCTGACCAATATGATAAATTAGCAGGATTTAAATTAAGATTAATCTTGTCATGTATTGTAACATCTACTTTTCTGTTTTATGAGAACAAGATGAAAAAGTAGTTTAACTTTGCTTCAGTGCAGTGCTCAGCAGTTGTTGCATTCAACTGTTTGTCTTTAATTGAAAACAATTGCTGCTTCTGTTAAGTAGAAATGGATGACTGGAAACTGGTCACCAAATGATTTGTTGGCCTCTGACAAATTTTGACTCCGTAATGATTGTGTTGAAATGCTTGCTCCTACCTAAGGTTTGACTGATGATAAATTACAAATCCAGGAAAGGCAAGATAATTGAGGAAAACTGAAAGTAATATCAACTGAAATGTCATTTTCATCTATATTTAGTAGCTGGTTATTGAGTAACACAACAATTACAATTTCAATACCTATAGAAAGATTAAAATGTGGAATTTGGTATGTTCAAAGGAAAGCTAGATAAACGCACAAGGGAGAAGTAGAAGGATAAGTTGATGGGGGTTAGGTGAAGGTTAGATACAGGAGGATGCTTGTATAGGGCAGTAATACTGGCTTGGTCTAATTGGGCCAAATTACTTGTTTCTGTGTTATGAATACTGGGAGATATTTTGTAGATGCACATTTTATCAAATTTGGGATTAAAGTTGTCGAATAACAATATGCCTTTAATATAGAATTATAGAATCCCTACAGCACAGGAAGAAGCTATTTGGCCAATCATTTCTGCACTGGCCCTTCAACAGCATCTCATCCAGATCCAGCCCCTAACCCCATCAACCCAACATTTATTATGGTGAGTCCACCTAACCTATACATCCCTTGACACTGTGAGGCAATTTAGCATTGCCAGTCCACTGAGCCACTTGGGTGGATAGATTACTCCGACTACCTGATGGAAGAACTGAGTTTTAAGCAAGGGGAGGAGAGAGAGGTGGTGAGGTTTAGTGAGGACCTGGGCAACTGAAGATTCCTGATGAAGGGCTTGTGCCCGAAACATCGAATTTCCTGTTCCTTGGATGCTGCCTGACCTGCTGCGCTTTAACCAGCAACACATTTTCAGCTCTGATCTCCAGCATCTGCAGACCTCACTTTTTACTCAACTGAAGACATAGCAATGGATGTTGAAAGTGCACAGCAGGATATGAAAATCTCCTAACATTATTGTTCAAATAAGGAAATTCTCCTTGTGTTCTTACCAGCATTTGTTCGTCTTGCACCATCAATAAATGATTATCTGTTGTTATAACACAGAAATAGCTGAATCAAATCAGCTTTCCTATCTCTGTATTCTCAACAAAATTGACCCACATTCTTGACCAAGAGCTTCTGCTCAAAACATTGACTCTCCTGCTCCTTGGATGCTACCTGACTGGCTGTGCTTTTCCAGCACCACACTTTTTGACTCTGATCTCCAGCATCTGCAGTCCTCACTTCCCCCAAAGGCTCCTAACCAGACTTCATAAATAATTGATACTAAATACCAGGTTTATAACTTAGACAACAGGTATAACAATTTATGAATAAGAGTAGTTTAGATTACTTACTGTGTGGAAACAGGCCCTTCAGCTTAACAAGTCCACACTAACCGTCTGAAGAACAACCCATACAGACCCATTCCCCTACATTTTACCCCTTCACCTAACACTACAGGCAATTTAGCATGGCCAATTCACCTAACCTGCACATGTTTTGGACTGTGGGAGGAAACCGGAGCACCCAGAGGAAACCCACACAGATGTTGAGAGAATGTGCAAACTCCACACAGACAGTTGCCTGAGGTGGGAATTAAACCCAGATCTCTGGCGCTGTGAGGCAGAAGTGCTAACCACTGTGCCACCGTGCCGCCCGTTTAAACAGAGCAAAATGAAACAATAAAGTAATTCAATAAATGTCTAAGATTTGAATCCAATAGCTTTTATTTTAAGCCCCGTTCACACAAATGCAGACAAACACCAGTTAGGGATGCAGTGTTTTAGGGAGCAGTCACACCCGTTCGATTAGCTGCCTTGAATTTGCTCTGGTCACGGACAGAAAGGTGTGACTGTGAGTGAGGTGGTAGAGGAATCCAGGAGGTGGTCCTGAAGGAGTCTGCATCCTGGAGATTGTCTAACAGGTTTGAGGTTCTTGCTCTATCTGAATGAGAATGAGAACTGTAGGGAGGATGAGGAAACTGATCATAGCACTGTGGAACAGGAGGCAATTCACAAGGGGCAGAAAAGAGAATTGAAGTTGTAATTGCAGATAGTATAATTAGGGGAATAGACATTGTTCTCGGTGGCTGGGATCAAGAATCTTGAAGGCTGTGTTGCCTGCCTGGTGCCTGGATTCAGAATATCTCATCTGAGCTGTAGCAGGTTTTAGAGGGAGTGAAACTGGTTGTCATGGTCTCCATAGGTGCCAATAATATAGGTAGAAAGAGAAAAGTAGTTCTGCCAAAGAAGTATTAGCAGCTAAGGGCTAAATTTAAAAAGCAGAATCAAAAAGGGAGTAATCTCTGGATTGCTATCTGAGTCACTAACAAATTGGCACAGGGTCACCAGGGTGAGAGGTAAAATTGTGCATGAAAGATTGGTGGGAGAAATGTTTGAATTCATGGGACATTGACACCAGTACTGGGGAATGAAGGAGCTGTTCCATTGGAATGGGCTTCGCCTGAATCATGCTGGGACCAGTATAATTAGGGCTATAACTAAATAATGGGGAGGTGAGCTGAGTTGCATGGAAAATTAAGGAAAAGTTTTTAAGATGTTTGTGGAGGGGTGGTGTGGAGAGTGAGTTGTAGGTGTGCTGGTGGAGTTCAGTAGAGGATATCAAGTCTTTTCCCTGGGGTTGGGGAGTCCAGAACTAGAGGGTGTAGGTTTAGGGTGAGAGGGGAAAGATCTAAAAGAGACCTGAGGGGCAACTTTTTCATGCAGAGGGTGGTGCATGTATGGAATGAGCTGCCAGTGGAAGTGGTGGAGGCTGGTACAATTGCAACATTTAAAAGGCATTTGGAGGTGGGATATGAGCCGAGTGCTGGCATGTGGGACTAGATTGGGTTGGGATATCTGGTTGGCATGGACGGGTAGGACTGAACGGTCTGTTCCCATGCTGTACATCTGACTCTCAGTAGTACAACAGAGTATAGAACAACTCTGGATCCTAACTTTGGGTCAGGAGACCACTGAGGACTGAGCATGTTGTACTTAAAATGCATGCACCATACAAAACAAGGTAAATGAGTTTGTTGTGCAGATTGAAATTGGCAGGTATGATGTGTGAAGCACAGAGACGTGATAGGATCAGAAATAGGAATTGAATATCCAAGGAATGGGGCATTGATCAGTTGAGATGAGTCGCAGATCAAGTTTAATTTAGATCAGTGTGAGGTGCTGCATTTTGGATCGGCAAATCAGGGCATGACTTACACACTTAAAGGTAAGTGCTTGGGGAGTGATGCCGAACAAAGAGTCAGTGGTGTGCAGGGTCACAGTTCCTTGAAAGTGGATTTGCAGGTCGACAGGATAGGGAAGAAAGTGTTTGGTATGCTTGGCATTATTGGTCAGTGCATTTAGTGTAGTAGTGGGTTTGGCGGGAGGGGGGAGGGTCATGTTGCTTGCTGTAAGGACATTGGTTAGGCCACCTTTGGAATACTGCATGCAATTCTGCTCTCCCTTCTATTGGAAGAATGTTGTGAAACTTGAAAGAGTTCAGAAAAGATTTCCAAGGGTATTGCCAGAGTTGGAGGGTTTGAGCTATAGCATCGGAGGCTATGGGGTGACGTTATAGAGGTTTATAAAATCATAGATAAGATGCACAGTTGTGGTCTTTTCCCCGAGGTAGGGGAGTCCAAGACTAGAGGAAATGGGTTTAAGATGAGATGGGAAAGATTTAAAAGGGACCTAAAGGGCAACTTTTTCACAGATTGGTGCATGTATGGAATAAGCTGCCAGAGGCGGTGGTGGAGACTGGTCCAATTGCAACATTTTAAAAGGCATCTGGCTGGGTATACAAGTAGAAAGGTTGGAGTGATATGGGCCAATTGCTTGCAAATGGAACTAGATTAATTTAGGATATCTGATCAGCACGGATGTGTTAGTCCGAAGGGTCTGTCTCCAAGCTGTACACCCCTATGACTCTATGATACATGCCTTATCAAAAGGGCAGGCACAGGTGACAGGGTTGTCTTGTCAGTAGGAAATGAAATTAAATCAATAAAACAAGAAGTGAAGTAGAGTCAGAAAGCACAGAATTTATGTGAGTAGAGTTGAGGAACTGTAAATGATAAAAGACCATGAAGGCAGTTGTGCACAGGCTTCCTAGCAGTATTCAGGATGTGGGGAAGCAAATAAATCAGGAGAGAGAAAAAGCACTGTTACATCAATCATTGGGACTTCAATTTGCAGGTGGACTCAAAGTCAGGTTGATGGTGGATCTTAAGAAAAGGAATTTGTGGGATGTCTTAAGCAATGGTAATTTGCTGCTTGTGGTCAAGCCCATGAGGAAACTGGCAAATCTGGATTTGGTCATGTGTAATGAGGCTGATTTGGTTAGGAAACTTCAGAGGAAACCCTTGGGGGCAGTGACCGTAATGTGATTGAATTCACCCAGCAGTTGAAGAGGTAGAGGCTGGAATCAGATGTAATGATATTATAGTTGAACAAATGACATGAGGGAAGAGCTGGTGAGATTCGATTTGGAAGGGGAGCTGAGCAGGAAAGATGGCCGAGCAGCAATGACAAGAGTTTCTGAGGGTAATTTGGGAAGCACAGCAGAAATTCATCAGGAATAAGAAACCTACTAAGGGGAGAATGAGAAAACAGTGGCTGACAAGGGAAGTCAGGGACCGCATAAAAGTAGCAAAGAAAGCATATGAGACTAGTGGTATGACAGAGGATTGAGCAGCTTTTAGAAGCCAGCGGAGAATAATTGAAAAGTGACGAGTTGGGAATATATGAAAAATACGTTAGTCATGGATAGGAGCAGACATTATGGGAAAGTATTTAATTGGGAGAGGTGGAATTACAATGCTATTAGGCAGGAACTGTGGACCATAAATTGGGAGCAGATATTCTCTGGGAAATGCTTGACAGAAATGTGCAGGTTGTTTAGGGAGCACTTGCTGAGAATGCTGGATAGGTTTCTCCCACTGAGGCAAGGAAGGGATGGTAGGGTGAAGGAACCTTGGATGGTGGATGTGGAACACCTCTTCAAGAGGAAGAAGAAAACTTAAAGTTGAGCAAGCAAGGATCAGACAGATTACAATGTAGTCAGGAAGGAACTGAAGAATGGTCTTCAGAGCTAGAAGGGGGCCTGGAAAAACCTTTGGTGGGTTGGATTAAGGAAACCCCAAGGTGTTCTACACTTTTGAGGAACATTTAAGATGGTCAGAGTGAGGGTAGGTCCAATCAGGGATAGTGAAGAGAACCATGTGCCTGAGGTTGGGGAGGTCCTTAGTGAGTACTTTGCTTCAGTGTTCACTTGTGTGAGGGACTTTGTCATTTGTGAGGTGAACAAGCTAATATGCTTGAACAGGTCGATGATAAGAAGGAGAATGTTCTGGAAATTTTGAAAAACGTGATGATAGACAAGTCTCTTGAGCTGGATGAGATATACCCAAGTTTACTACGGAAGCGAGGGAAGAGATTGCTGTGTATTTGGCGATGATCTTTGCATCCTCTCTGTCAACTGAAGTATACCAGATGATTGGAGGGTAGCAAATGTAATTCCTTTGTTTATGAAAGGGAATAGATGTAACCCTGGAAATTGCAGACCAGTCAGTGGTGGGCAAATTATTGGACAGGATTCTGAGACACAGGATTTATGACTATTTGGAAAAGCATAACTTGATTAGAGGTAGCCAGTGTGGATTTGTGAGGGACAGGTCATGCCTCACAAGCCTTATTGAATTCTTTGAGGATGTGACAAAACGCATTTGATGGTAGAGCAGTGGATGTTGTGTATATGGATTTTGGCATGATGTTTGATAAGGTTCCCCATGGTAGGCTCATTCAGAAAGTAAGGAAGCATGGGATACAGGGAAATTCGGCTGTCTGGATACAGAATTGGCTGGCCCATAGAAGACACACTGATAGTAGATGGAAAGATTTCAACCTGGAGCTTGATGACCAGTGGTTTTCCATAGGGATCTGTTCTGGGACCTTTTATGATTTTTATTAATGACCTGGATGAGGAAGTGGAAAGGTGGGTTAGTAAGTTTGCCGAGACATGAAGGTTGGTGGAGTTGGTGTGAAAAAGTGTGTAAGGTATGAGCGGGTGGGGAAAGTGTTAAGTTTTTAGGTTGTTTGACAAAGTTTCAGCTAGCATGACTTTGATCAGATAAGAACTTGCAGTAAACAATGAGATGCTAGAGGCAAGGATAGTGGTTTAACAAAGTGAAGGACATCTATTGTATAATGCCAGATGGCTTATTTTTATTGTTGATGCTTGCTGATTGTAACAGTCACCCAATCAGTATAGATGTTGCCTTATTTGGATGTTGCTCCCTGTAAATGACTATATAATTCCTTAAGAATCTGCTGTTAATTTTTTTGTGTACATGGACGATCACGGTCTCGCCAGAGCTCAGAATAAAGATGAAGGTAGAGCCATAATGTGTCTCTGAGCATTTGCTTCGACTGATACGGAAACGGGCAGTAGGTGGGTAGTGTGAAGAGCTGTTGTAGGTTGCAATGGGACATTGAGAGGATGCAGAACTGGATTGAGGAATAGCAGGTGGAGTTCAACCTGAAAAAGTGCAAAGTGAATCACTTTGGAAGGTTGAATTTGAATGCAGGTTATAGGGTTAAGGGCAAGATTCTTGGCAGCGTGGAGGAACAGCGGGATCTTCGGGTCTGCATCCATTGATCTCTCAAAGTTGATAGGGTTGTTAAGAAGCCTTATGGTGTGTTGGCTTTCATTAGCAGGTGGATTGAGTTTGAGCCATGAGGTTATGCTGCAGCTCTATAGAGCCCTGGTTAGAACACACTTGGAATATTGTGTTCATTTCTGATTGCCTCATTAAAGGAAGGATGTGGAAGTTTTAGAGAGGGTACAGAGGAGATTTACTAGGATGTTGCCTGTACTGGAGGGCAGCAGTCTTATGAAAAAAGGTTGAGGGAGCCAGGACTTTTTCATTGGAGCAAAGAAGGACAAGGGGCGACTTGATGGAATGTACCAAGGTGATTGGAGCCGTAGGTAGAATGGATAGCCAGAGACTCTTTCCCATGGTGGAAATGACTATCACGAGGGGGCATAGTTTTAAGGTAATTGGAGGAAGGTTTTAGGGGAGATTGGTTCTTCAGACAGTGGTGGGTGCATGGAATGCACTGCCAGCAGTGGTAGTCAAGTCAGATACATTAGGGACATGTAAGTGGCTTTTCGATAGGCACATGGATGGATGATAGTAAAATGAAGAGTACGTAGGTTAGTTTGATCGGAGAGCAGGATAAAAGGTTGGCACAACATCGAGAGCTAAAGGGTCTGTACTGTGCTATATTGTTCTATGTTATATGTAAGCTAGCTAGTAATATAGAAAATTGCAAGTTTTTATTTTGGGTATCTTAAAAGGTAGGAGAGGGGCAAGAGTGGATATTGGTCCACTGGAAAATGAAGCTGAAGAGCATAAAGGAAAGATGGAGGAACTGAATAGATACTTTCAGTTTGCAGAATGGAAGACGCCAGCAGCATACCAGAACTTAGGAGTTTTTTGGGCTGGAGGTGGGGGGTTGTGTGGTGCTGTGAAGTGAGCAGAAGATGCTGGGGAAACTGAAAGTTCCGTAGTACCTGGATGGACTACATCTCAGAATTCTGAAGGAGGTAGCTGAGGAAATTGTGAAGGCATTGGCGATGATCTTTCATGAATCGTTGCAGTCAGATGGAGTCAGAATAGAAAATAGCTAATGCGACACCTTGTTTAAAAGGGGAGGGAGGCAGAAGACAGCAAGAGGTAGGCCAGTTAGCCTGACCTCCGTCATTGATAGGTTTTGGAATCCATTATCAAGGATGAGATTGTGGAGTATTTGGAAGTGTGGGGTATAGGGCTAAGTCAGCATGGCTTTGTCAAGGGGGGAGGGGGTGTGTGGGGTTTGCCTGACTAATGTGTTAAATTCTTTAATGAGATAACAAGCAAGTTAGACAAAAGGGAGCCAGTCAGTCTGATCTATTTTAGATTTCCAGAAGGTCTTTGGCAAGGTGTCCCACAGGATGTTGCTAAATAAGATGAGCTCATAGTGTTAGGGGCAAGGCACTGGCATGTTCAGAGGATTGGCTGACTGGTAGAAGGCAGAGACTGGGAATAAAAGAGTCAGCTAGTGACTAGTAGAGTTCTGCTGTGTTGGGATGACAGCTATTTATGTTATACATTAACAATCTGGCTAAAGGAACTGAGGTCATTCTTGCTAAGTTTATAGATAATATAAAGATAGATGTAGGGACAAGAATGTTGAGGAAGGACATAGGATAGATAAGTGGGCAAAAAAGTGCCAGATGGAATACAATGTGGATAAGTGTGAGGTTATGCACTTTGATTGGAAGAATGGAGGCATAGATTGGTTTCTAAATGAGGAAGGGCTTTGGAAATTTGAAGCATAAAGGGACTTGGGAGTCCTAGATCAGGATTCTCAAAAGGTTAATACACCAGTTCAGTTGGCAGTTTGGAAGGCAAATGCAATGTGAGCATTCATTTCAAAAGACTAGAATACAAGAGCAGAAATACACTGGTGAGGCGATATAGAGCTTTAGGCAGACTGCATTTGTAATATTGTGAGCAGTTATGGGGTCCTGTATCTAAGGAAGGTTGTGTTGGCCTGAAGGGGCCCATAGTAGGTTTTACAGGATTGATTCCAGGGATGAATTGCTTGTTGTAATAGGAACGGTTGAGGACTCTTAGTCTGTACTCAATGGAGTTTAGAAAGATGAAGGGGGATCTGGTCAAAAGACTGAATACTCAGAGGCGTGGGTAGAGTGGACGTGGAGAAAATGTTTCCACTAATCGGAGAGACTAGGACCTGAGGGCACAGCCTCAGAGTGAAGGCCAGAGGATGGTTAACTTGTGAAGTTCATCGCTGCAGAGGGTTGTGAAGGCCAAATCATTGATTGTAATGAAGACAGAGAGAGAGGAGTTCTTTGGTTTGTAAGGGGATTAAGAGTTTCAGGAAGAAGTGGGCGAATGAGATTGAGAAATACATCAGCTATAATTGAGTGGTGGAACAGACTTGATGGGCTGGTTGGCTTAATTCTGCTAATATGTCTTATGGCCTAAGATTAGATTCCCTACAGTGTGGAAACAGGCCCTTCGGCCCAACAAGTCCACACTAGCCCTCTGAAGAGTAACCCACGCAGACCCATTTCCCTCTGACTAATGCACCTAACACACTATGGCAGTTTAGCCTGGCCACTTCACCCAACCTGCACATCTTTTGGATTGTGGGTGGAAACCCACACAGACACTGGGAGAACGTGCAAACTCCATACAGTTTCCTGAGGTAGGAATTGAACCTGGGTCCCTGGTGCTGTGAGGCAGCAGTGCTAACCACTGGCCCACTGTGCCGCCCAAGGGATAAATTGAATAGAAAAAAAAAGGAATAACAAAACTGGCCAGGTTACTGAAACAGTTTTCAGTGTTGTTTCACAGATGCATAGGTTTGTCTGTTGATTTTCTGAAGTTGTTGGTCACTGCTAACTTTACAGATCACTCTAAGGAAGATTCAGGAATACTTTAAACTTTGTTTCTATTCTCCTGAGCTTCCAGTAGCTGATGATGTTAGACATGGTGCTTTCAAATCTTCATAATGTGGCATCATCCGTCAAGCTTCTCCTTTCCGGAACCTCCACCCAGTTCAAAATAGTGCAGACCTGTGGACGTACCTCTCTTTGATCATCATCTTCTCTCCCAGACTTTCAGTACTAGGCAACTGGTACCTGCTGTTGTTAATGTCCAAAATCTGCTATCTGATTAAACGTAAGGCCTCTTTGGAGTCGAAACATCTATAGAGCACTTTGAAACAAGAAACAACCTGCAATTAACTTTGAGCTGGCCTCATGAGCAAATAACAGCTTGTGTGATCTCTTTCCTTCTAGCACAATCTTTCAGTTCTCAGCTCCCACTTCATGGTTCCAAATAAAAAAAAATTGAAAAATCAAGTGAGTATTCCGACACTGGTCTTTTGTTCTTGTTGGATTTTACTGTACACAAATCAGCTGTGATGCTTCACAGAAGGATGACTTCATCCCAAATGTAATTGATTGACTATGAAGCCTTATTGGAGATATAAGGGAGGTTCTTTTCCTTTTATGATTTAGCAGCTCCTAGAATTCGAACAAATGCAGAGACTCTAATACGATGTTTGAGCTGGATCTCTCAAATTGCCGTCTCTTGCAGTCAAATTGATTGCCTTGCATAAGTAGGGAATAGGCATTTGCAATAAGTGGTCTTGTTTTAAATTGAGAATATTTGATAAATCCCCTCATGAAATAGTGAAGTTATATAGTGAATGTACGAGAAGGACTGGGGCATTTTCATTTTTATTATTTTTGGAAAATGAACAGTGCAGCTTTAAGCCAATTTTGTCCTTCAGGTGTTTTTGTTTTTTGTTATATGCTACAGTATTCTGTAGTATTTTCTCAGATGGGTTGACACATAAACTGAAGAGCTTCTTTGTTGACATTTCCTCAAACTTTCTTCATAATATGAACAGTATGGATTGATGTGTAGCAAACAGATTGAATCAAACTTACCTGTTGGAAACAGCAGTATTACTTGAAACTTGCTTTCCAGTTTTTTCTCTCATGCTATTGAGCATTATCCTTCAGTAGAGAGAATAGATTGATTAAACTGTCGCTTTCCATGTGATAATTGCTGATAACAGTTTGTGTTCCATTAGTGGACAGTTTTGTGTTAACTGAACCTTAGTTTTTGTTAGCACTATGGAATTTGAAACTTTAACCTGCATACACCATGTGTTGTGGTCTTGATCCAATATTTGGCTCCCACTGAGGGACGAATTGTGAATATTCATTTAAAGCCAGCATACGTCCACAAAGTTGTTGTCATTAACAGTATATAAACATATTTATACAAGGGCTTTCCTTATGGATCTTTCTGATGCACATCTAGTGATAAATCTTTCCTGAAGCATCATTTGTACTGCAGAAGTTACCAGTGAGGGAAAATAACATTCAGTGCAGACTCCATTCCAATGGGTTGTTGCATTCAGCTGTTCCAACGTATTAGTTGCGTGCAATTTGGGCTGAAATAGGGCAAGATTAGTTGCAGTATTTTTTTAGTAGGCCACTTGGAATAAAGGTCACTGAACAGGAGTTCAAACAGTCAAGCAGGAAGATAGCTATTTAACGGGTATGTGTGTGAGGGCGCGAGACAGGTCAACTCCATGTTATTTAGTACTGCTGAGAAGGCAACTAAACTACATGGGCCTGTGTAGTATTCTCAGTGAGAGTACTCAGTGAGAACTTTCCTCATTCCTGAAGAAGGGCTCATGCCCGAAACATCGATTCTCCTGCTCTTTGGATGCTGCCTGACCTGCTGTGCTTTTCCAGCAACACATTTTCAGCTCTGTGAGAAGTCCCAAGAGCTGTTAAATAGCTGAAAGTGTTGAACTCAGGGTTTGGAAAGGCCGTGAAGCTACGGGGATTCCGAATAAAGTGTATGCTGTTTATAGCTGAGGTAGGAGTTCAAAAGCACACAACCAGTGTTTTGGTTGGTTTTCGGTCGGGGGGGGGGCGCAAGTGGGGAAGAGTTGGTTGAGCAATGCAGTGGAGTCAGTACTGGAGTGCAGTTTATACAGTTAAGGGAACATAAACCCAGAAAGGAAGTTACCAAAATGGGAGCAGTCATTGAAGTAGATTGGCCAGTGTGAAGAACTGTAGCTCCTTGTATAGGTTAGTGAGATTTGATGACCCACAAAGTCTTTAACATCAGGAGGATCTGTCTTGATTACATTTGCCATTTGATGCTGGGTGTGTTCAATTGCTGTCTGATCACTGTCTATTATCTTGTATTTACCATGTTAATTCCAGGTGTTAGAATATAAGTTACACATCTTATGTAGATGGCATTACTATTTTCATGATGTACAGTCAAGTTTATTCTTTCAAAACTGTTAAGCTTCCTGAATCTTGTGTTTTATATCTGTTTTAAATATTCTATAGTGCACTCTGTCTCTAGCCAGATTGTAACATTAATTTGGCAGTCTGTTATGATCTAGGATTGATCTACATGTTAAAAGTGAAGTAAGGCAAATGAAATGAAAAATTTATATAGTCTTTGTAATCTCTGTAGAGTCTAATAACTTTCAAATATAATGTCCAGTTATTGGTTAAAAGAATGATCTGAGTAGCTTTTATGCTTGTAAAACTTACTATAACAGATAATAAATGGCTTTCTTGGTTAAATGAAGACTATTTTAATTCAACTATCCTGCCAATGCACTTGAGCAGGAAGTCAGTGCCGTGGATGTCTTTGTGCCTATGACGTACTGGACTCAAAGGTTGAAACTGGAATTACTTGGCCATTGTTGCTGCTTATCCCTTGATCGGTGCTGCCTTGTCTAACATCTCATTTACTCCTTTTGCTGTGCCACTGGCTGCTTCCTTTGCTGCGTGGTACATCACTTTGCTTGAAGTGGGGCAGTGGGCGACCCATTAAGAGCTCTCCAAGTGCTCCTCTGGGTTACTGGTTTTGCAGTTCATTTCAGGGACACCAGGCAGCTATACTAAATAAAACATACTTTGTTTATAGAGAAGCCTATAACCTGATCTGAATATTAGCTACCTTTCCCTCTTTTCTCTCCCCTCATCACACATTCCCCTCCACCCCATGGAAATGTCAAACCCATTAGCATTTCTACCTTAGTACAATGCTAATTAGCTATCCTTATGCTTGTCAGAAAAAAGGATGTTATTTGTATGAAGTTACAATGCAGCTGTCTAGTAGTAATGGTACTGAACAAGTAATTCAGTGGTACATATTGTTCAAGTACCTATTTGAAACAACTCTGGGAATCCCTGATGGACTTGACCTGTAGCCTCTCTTGGTTCGTCCCTGAGATGGTACTCTGTGATGGTCTGGAATATTACAGACAGGTTTTAGTTACCCTTATTTACCAATGGCATCAATGTTACACCATAACCTAGATACCTTTTTAAGCCAGGCTTGAGCTAAGGTTCTAAAATCTTTAGCAGAGTTGCGGTGCCACCTCTTACCCTTAACAGCGTTCCCAGGCTACTCTCTTACTGCTGCAAACAAGCTGTCTTTATGCAGAATTTGGTTTAAAATTACAAGAATGCCAAATGTCCTTAATCAGATAAGCAGCAATGAAATGGCAAAAGTTTGCAGAGGAAGAGAAACTCATTGACAGGTCAGTGTACACTTGACTAATTAAGCTACATGCACATCAAAGTAGGAAACCTTGATCCAGGCAGGCCCCAAATGGTCAATTGCTTTGGCTAGTACATCGTAATGAAAAGTTCATGAGGTAACCTTGCTCAGCGAACATGTTCAGTATCATTGTCCTACAAAATGGCTTTTTCTTGTAAAATCATTTTAGATTCACAAAATGCAAGTTAAATTCATAACATTCCAGGGAGCAACACATGTTCAATCCATGACAAGCCAGTATTCACTCTCATCAGACCATGAAGGGTTAATCTTTCCACTAGCTTCTGTCTTCTGTGTATGTCCCCGCTCTCTTGTGCGTGCTCGCGCTCTCTCGCTCCCTCCACATTCCTGATTAAGAGCTTATGCTCGAAATGTCGTCTGTCTTGCTGCTCACATGCTGCCAGGCTGGCTGCACATTTCCAGTGCCAATCTTTTTTTTTAAATTCTGCTCTCCAGCATCTGCAATCCTCACTTTCTCCTATCATGCAAGATGCGCTTGTAATTTCCTTATAAATTTCTCTAGTGCAATTAATTACTTATGTTGGCTGTGACATTGTATAGAGACAATTGCTCAAAAGGAGAGTGCATACTTGACATGTGTAGTGCTGCTATAGATTATAGAGCAGCATCAATAGTGGCTTGGAAGTAAATTATCAGTTTGACTTCGATAGGGATGGTTTGGGAGATGAAGCTCGAAAGGAGTAAGTTGGCACATTTGAAGTGAAATACTGACTTCCAGATTAACTACTATATTGTAACACCTAAGATTGGAAGTTTGTGTTGTGGTCACTGCCTCATTTATTAAGAATAGCTGGCCTAGTTTTAAAAAACTAGCACATCTCTGAATCTTAGCGGTGCATATCTTGGGAAGATTGTTTATCTCCTCAGATATTAAGATGAAGGAACTGAGGACATTCTGGCTAAGTTTGCAGATGATAAAAAGATAGATGGAGGGACAGGTAGTACTGAGGAGGCAAGTTAGGAGAGTGGGCAAAGAAATGGCATAGTAAAACATGGGAAAATGTGAGCTCATGCACTTTGATAGGCAGAATACAGGCATAGACGTTTCACCGAATGGGGAGAAAGTTCGAAGTCTGAAGCGCAAAGAGACTTGGGAGTTCTAGTCCAGGATTCTCTCAATGTTAACTTGCATGTTGAGTCACTTGCTAGGAAGACAAATGCAATGTTGGCATTTTTTTTGAGAGGATTTGAATATAAAAGCAGGGATGTACTTCTGAAGCTCTGGTCAGACCACATTTGGGATATTGTGCGCAGTTTTGGGCGCCATATCTCAGGAAGGATGTACAGGCCCTGGAGTGGGTTCAGAGGAGGTTCACGAGAATGTCCCAGGAATGAAAAGCATAAGGACGTTTGACTTTGAGTCTATACTCGATGAAATTCAGAAGGATGATGGTGGACCTAATTGAAACTTACAGAATACTGAACGGCCTGGATAGAGTGGATGTGGAGAAGATGTTTCCATTGACAGGAGACACTAGGACCTGAGGGCATAGCCTTAGAGTAACCTTTTTAGAACAGATAACGAGAAAATTCTTCAGCCAGAGAGCGATGAATCTATGGAATTCACTGCTACAGAAGGCTGTAGAGGTCAGGTCATTGAATATATTTATGATTTGAGATAGATAGGTTTCTCAACCCCATTCTCCCACTTTCTCCCTGTAACCGTTGATCCTCCAGAATCTGTCAGCTGTGATTTAAATGGTGGAGCAGACACGATGGACTGAATGGCCTAATTTTTGCTCTTATGCCTTATGGTCTTATAGTCAAGCCACTAGTCAATGAGATTACTGCCCAGGTTTTGGTATGGATCACCAGATTTTAGGAAATGTTTAGGATTGATTGGGTAGAATGTGCTGTTGTTACTGTGTATTTCAGTGGCAGGTGGCCTGTCTGATTCTATTCTACTTCACTTTTCCTTAGTGACATTGTATAGCAGTAAAGATACAGTTGTGCCTAGAGTCATAGAGATGTACAGCATGGAAACAGACCGTTTGGTCCAACCTGTCCATGCTGACCAGATATCCCAACCCAATCCAGTCCCACCTGCAGGCACCCGGCCCAAACTGTGCATTATTTTGGATATTAAGGAAGAATATCAAGGCATTAGAAGCAGTTCATTAGATTGCCTGGAATGAATGCATTGTCTTATGAAGATAGGTTGGGCTTGTTTTGACTGAAATTTAGAAAAGTGAGTGTGGTTTGACCAAGTATATATGATCCAGAATGATCTTGACAAGATAGTTGTCTGAAAGATATTTCCTTACGGGTTAGTCCAAAAGTAGCATATGTATGTCGGACTGGATAAGGACACTAGCTTTCCTTTCCTAAAGGACATTAATTAACCAGAGAGGTTTTTAAAAATACATTCATGCTTTCTGTAGCTGCATTCAATTAAATACAAGATTTATTTAATTGAATTAAAATTTCATTAGCCAGCGGAGTGAGATTTGAAATTTTGACTCAAGAGCTAGCCTCTGCACTATTAGTCAAACAACATTGGGACTATGCTGCCACTGTGGTACAGCCATGGATATGGAATTTGGTTTGATTCTTTGCAATATCACAACCCATTCTGAAAGGAATATTCAAAGAATATATAAGATGTGTCTCTCAAGATACTTTTCTTCCCTTTCTCCCATCCTTGACTTTTGATTTGAAGGTGTAAATTGTTGTGTGATCTGTTTTGATGCCCTTGTTAGTACAACATGCAGTGCCACTGAGTTGCAACAATGTAGGTTTATGGTGTGTAGTTCCTTCCTTCTGTAGCATTTGTTATCTCAGTAGCATTTGTTATCTCAGTAGCATTTCTGCAATGCAGATACTTAAAAGTCTAGTGGGTCAAAATTGAAAGGAAAGTCTGCCTTGAGCTTTATATTAGGTTTCTCCAATTGATTTCCTTAAACGCAAACTTGTGGGTGGTAAGGATATTAATTGTCTGTTTCTCCTGACTGTGTATTATTTTGGGAGGTGGGGGTTGAGATTTGTTAAATTTAAGCAAGTATATCTATTCTGTTTTGGATTGTTTTTTATCGTGAAATTTATTGTTTGACCCATTCTCTGGAAGTGTTTTTTTTCTAATTTGCCTTTGTATAAAAGGTTGGCATTAGGCCTTGTTAGAGTCTAGCCATTGGAGTGGTCTGTGTTTGAAGTTATTTGAGCTACCCTGAATTAGTGCATGTTATAACCAGTCAGTCAAGTCGGCTTCAAAAATGTATTGTGAAAATTTCTGTTACCTTTTGAAGTGCTCATCAATTGTTTGGCATGGGAATTGTTAACTGAGTGGCTAAGTCCCTTGATCCCAGTGAACTCATCTGGCAATCAACAGCCAAAAACGCCCCTGACTGATGGTGAATGTGACCTCCACTTGACCCAGACATGAACAAAAACTCAGACCTATAGGTGCTGTCCGAAGTAAGGTATAAAATGTTATTCATTCATTTGAGTTTTCACTTCTTTGCATTGTTTTTCCAATTACCATATTCAAGTGACTTTGCTAAAAGTGGAACATTTAATTCTTAACACCATGTTGACTGAATGACCTTTTGCATCTTCCATCATAATCACCATCCTTTCAAATGCCCCTTTCTCCCAAAATGCTTTACCCTGTCGAAATTTTGTCAATCTTCTCTTACTGTAAACTTACTGTTTTAGTCATTCATGTGCTACAGACCAAAAATAAATCGTCAGTTAAATTACCAGTTTGTCTGCTATCCACTAATGAACAGAAGTTGTATTTGCAGATGGTACTCATGTTTTAATTTTGAAACCAGAGTGTTTTATGAGGAAAATTTCTTGTACAATCGACGGTTTGTAATGATAATCCTGGACTGATATGTATGAGCCATGTCTGTAGCACGAATGCTAATTTTTAATGTAAAACACAGTTTAAGGTAGTCATAAAACTGTTTCCATGACCTGATGAAGTCATAAAGTAACTGTGCAAGTCTTGACCTGACTTTTGGGGAATGTCCACTTTCTTGGACACTTCCACTATGCAAAAGGTTAACAATTTTAAGTATACTAGATTGAAAGAAAGTATAAAGGTCATCTGATCATGACCTGTGTTGACACGTTAAGTTGGGTAGAGTCTTTGGAATTCTTGTAGTGTAGCTGAAAAGAAATATGTAATTGTAATGTGGATAGTGAAAGGAGTGCTGCATTCCACAGCTGCTGACGTATTCAAGAAACTGGAACTAATTTATTAATGCAGATAGTTTACATTAAGAAAAGTAATGCCAGTTGAGTTTTTTTTATAAATATTACATTTTTAGCAGCTTCAGATTGCAGTGTCACCTTATTTGTGGTATACTATGACATCTATGTTCTCTGCTATTTATATATTAGCAGTGTTTGTCGTGGCACTGCATTTATTTTATTCTTTTGATTTTCAAAATGAAAGCAGTACAGGAAAAATTGTTTGATTTAACTTGTATCCAGAACAATGCCAGAGGATGTGTTGGATGCAGATAATGTTATAACATTTAAAAAGATATTTGGATAAGTATTTGAATACAAAATGTTTGGAAGGATATAGGCTAAACACAGGCAAGTGGGACTAGTTAAGTTTGGGAACATGGTCAGCATGGACTAGCTGGACTGAAGGATATGATTATGCTGTATAACTCTATTTCAGTAGGTTATACGGTGCCATTAGCTAAGGTCAGAAAGACCAAGCACCTCTGACTCATCTGTCACGACATATACACAGGCACGCCAAAACCTCATTGGCTTACTGGTTAGAATTGTGTAGATTTACTTGATATGTGCACAGCATTGTTCACGATGCTTGGTATGCTTGCTTCAGGAGATTCTTGAGTACTTCTCCAGTATATCATCTCAAACCTGTGGAAAATCAGAAAATAATTTCAATTGCTTGGAAATCCAGAATTTCCCATCAAAAATACAGGTTTCTTTTAAAATTGGCGCAACGCAAGGAGTTGCAAATGAGGAAAAAGCTCATGGTAAGCAGTAATATACTGACATTGGCAAGAGATGGTTTTCTGTAAGCCAGCCACAGAATAGGCAGAAGAAGATTTTTTTTCAGGGAGATAGTATGTAACAAAATATGGATCATGGAATCAGTGCTGGGTCCTCAGTGTTTACAATCCACATGAGTGGATTTTGAAGTGATAGACAGTAAGCTTGTGAAATTTGCTAATGAGACAAGGATAGGGAGGAAATGAAGTTGTGAAGAGGCCATTTGGAGGCTATAAAGGGATCTAGATAGATTATGTGGATGATCAAGGTTTGGCAAACAGTGTAAATGTTAAAATATGAAATTATCCATTTTAGCAGAAGAACAAAATGGAAGCATCATGTAAATGGTGAAAGATTGTAGAGCTCTGAGATGTGGCAGGATTTTGCTTTTCCATTGCATGAATTTCACAATATTAGTAGAGTCATGCCTCTGCGCAAGGATTTCGTTCCTGAAAATGCTGGCAAATTATGAATTTGTAAGTGTGAAGTTTAATACCTTATTGTAAAAACAGGGATGGAGTCCCAGACTGCCTAAGATTATTTCTTTTTGGTTTAAAATAATAAACACTAAAACATTTGTAATAAAGGTTATGGTAACTTCCTGATTAAAGAAGCAGATCTGTGTACCAGGGCCAGGCATTGTTGGGAAGATTATGGGTGGTTACTGGATGTGGGAGGGAGGGAACAGTGTAAATGTGCCTTGGACCCAGCCAATCTCTCTGGTGCACTCTCCCAACCTGCCAGATGTCTTAGATCTGTTCATCTTCCTGAGCATCTATGCCCTTTCTTGTGTAGGGTTGAAGGGAAGAGCTGAAAATGTGTTGCTGGGAAAGCGCAGCAGGTCAGGCAGCATCCAAGGAGCAGGAGAGTCGACGTTTCGAGCATGAGCCCTTCAGGAAGGGAAGAGCTGCATACTAGAACAGGACTGAAAGTGAAAGTAAGATTGTCACATAAATGTTAAGTGAGTTTTGATGGAGATTTTGAATGATTGGTCACTTAATTTTTGGTGCGGACAGGTGAATTCTCCATTTGTGACTTTGCTGATACTGAGGAATGACTATAAGAGCATGGCAAGAAATCAGGAAAGCTATTAGAATGTTATTTATTGCATGTGGAGTTGAATAAAGTAGTAAGAAGGTTATGCTTCAGTTTTACAGAAAGATGATATCTGGAATGGAGCATTGGTCACCTTGTTGAAGGAGGAACGTACTTGAGTTGCAAGCAGTTAATAAAAGGTTTGCATGTGTACATGGAATTGACAGATTGTCTTGTGGTGGAAGCAGAGTCATTGGGGACATTTAAGCAACTGCTGGACATGCACATGGATAACAGTGAGTTGAGTGATGCGTAGGTTAAGTTACTATATTTTACATTAGGATTAAACATCGCCACAACATCGTGGGCCAAAGGGCCTGTTCAGTGCTGTAATTTTCTATGTTCTGTGAAAGGTTGGAAAAACTAAGCATGTATCTTCAGGAGTTTAGCAGTTTAAGAAGATAGCAACTTAATTGAAACAAGATTCTGCTATGTCTTGATCTGATGGACATGGAGGTGGTGTTTCTTATGGAAGAATCAAGAACTAAGAATCACTAAATATATTTGGTCATCCATTTGAAATGGCGATGAGGTGATTTTTTTTCTGAGGGGCATGAATCTTTGGAACCTCCCTTCCTGAAAAGATGGTGAAAGCAAAGCCTGAATATTTTTAAGGCAATTTTTAAATAGATTTTTTTAGTAAGCAACAGTGTCAGAAGATATCCAGGATAGGTGGGAATGTAGATTTAAGGTTAGAATCAGATCAACTATGATTGGACTTACTACTATCCTTTGCAACATTAGAATCTGACTCTATGCTCAGATTTCAAACTGAAACATGGGTGGGTTGGTTTTAAGTTTTTGTTTTATAATGCAGTGTATTTTTGTTTGCAATTTTGAATTGCTTCTTGAAATGTTTCCCATGTTAATTTGCTGGCATATCTTCATCTTTTTCCCAATCAACTGTAGTTCTCTGCTTAAAAACATGTCATTGGCTTTAAATTTAAGATTCTTATTTGTGTTTGGAATATTTTACTTTCAAACTTAACTTGCTGCTCTATTGAACCCAAGCATTAACTGCCTGGAATTTATTGTGACATCTTAGAGCTTGTCGTTCTGTTCGCCGAGCTGGGAATTTGTGTTGCAGACATTTTGTCCCCTGTCTCGGTAACATCCTCAGTGCTTGGGAGCCTCCTGTGAAGCGTTTCTGTGTTGTTTCCTCCGGCATTTATATTGGTTTGTCTCTGCCGCTTCCGGTTGTCCATTCCAGCTGTCCGCTGCAGTGGCCAGTATATTGGGTCGATGTGCTTATTGATTGAATCTGTGGATGAGTGCCATGCCTCTAGGAATTCCCTGGCTGTTCTGTTTGGCTTGTCCTATAATAGTAGTGTTGTCCCAGTCAAACTCCTGTTGCTGGTCATCCGCGTGCTTGGCTACTAAGGATAGCTGGTCGTGTTGTTTCGTGGCTAGTTGGTGTTCATGGATGCGGATCGTTAGCTGTCTTCCTGTTTGTCCTGTGTAGTGTTTTGTGCAGTCCTTGCATGGGATTATGTAAACTAAGTTGGTTTTGCTCATGCAGGGTATCGGGTCATTTGTCCTGGTGAGTTGTTGTCTGAGAGTGGCTGTTGGTTTGTGTGCTGTTAGGAGTCCTAGTGGTCGCAGCAGTCTGGCTGTCAGTTCGGAAATGCTCTTGCTGTGTGGTAGTGTGGTTAGTCCCTTGGGTTGTGGCCTGTCCTCATTCCATTGTCTTTCCCTTAGGCATCTGTTGATGAAACTGTGTGGGGTATCCTTTTTGGCGAATACATTGTAGAGGTGTTCTTCTTCCTCTTTTTTTGCAGTTCTGGTGTACTGCAGTGTATTGTGGCCCTTTTGAACAGTGTCTTGATGCAACTTCTTTTGTGTGTGTTAGGGTGGTTGCTTTCGTAATTCAGGACTTGGTTTGTGTGTGTGGCTTTCCTGTATAACTTGTGTTGAATTTTCTGTTTGGTATTCTCTGTACCATCACGTCTAGGAATGGGAGTTGGTTGTCCTTTTCTTCCTCTCTAGTGAATCGGATTCCTGTGAGTGTGGCGTTGATGATCCGGTGTGTGTTCTCTCTTTCTGTGTTTTTAATGATTACAAAGGTGTCATCCACATATCTGACCCAGAGTTTGAATTGAATTTGCAGTAAGACTGTTTGTTCTAACCTTTTCATTACCACTTCTGCTATGAGTCCAGAGATGGGTGAGCCCATGGGTGTGCTGTTGATTTGTTCATATATTTGGTTGTTGAATGTGAAGTGTGTTGTGAGGCACAGGTCCAGTAATTTGAGCATGCAGTCTTTGTTGATAGGTTCCCCATCTTGTTGTCTGTTCTGTATGTCCAGCAGGTTGGCTATTGTTTCTCTGGCTAGGGTTTTGTGCAAGGACTGCACAAAACACTACATAGGACAAACAGGAAGGCAGCTAACGATCCGCATCCATGAACACCAACTAGCCACGAAACGACGCGACTAGCTATCCTTAGTAGCCACACAGAGAACAGCTAGGGAATTCCTAGAGGCATGGCACTCATCCACAGGTTCTATCCACAAACCCATCGACCCGGACCCACTGCAGCGGATAGCTGGAACCGACAACCGGAAGCGGCAGAGACAAACCACTATAAATGCCGGAGGAAACAACACAGAAGCGCCTCACAGGAGGCTCCTAAGCACGGAGGATGTCACCTAGACGGGGCGAAACGTCTGCAACACACATTCCCAGCTCGGTGAACAAAACCAACAACAAGCACCCGAGCTACAAATCTTCTCACAAACTTTGAATTCTTAGAGCTTGTTTAATAGAACTATATTTGTTTGTTCCATACTGCTTTTTAATTTTAGATAAACTGGTCAGGATTTACAAGTATCTTTTCAGGATTCTGTGCTGTCATAAATGGAGTATAATGATGAACCTTGCTAATAGTAATGTTTCAGAGAGCTTTTGAAGCACCTAATCGAAGATGTTCATGTACTGGAATCAGCCTGATGTTGTGAAATCTGGACTGTGGTGGTACATAGTTTAGCATTTGCCTACTTTTTAAAATTCAACCCTTTCTGGGAATGAACCTGTTTCTTAATTTTGCCTTAAGTGGTGTGAATCTTCATTAAATCATTGCACAATGGTACAGGGACAGAACTTTTTTAGAAATGTTTAGCACTTAATTTTTAGTGTAAAACTTTGGGAAAGAGTGTAAAAGAAAGACATACAATTTTTATATAGTTCCTTTTTATATCCTGAGAGCACTGTTAAGCACTTTGAAATGAAGTCACCATTGTCTTTTTGCTGCTCTTACGTTACCAAGCATGCATTACAAATGCTTGTGAATAACAAAGAGATAATGATTAGATAATCTGTATGTGAAATTGATCGAGGTAAATACTGATCAAGACTCTGACAAGAATTCCCTTCAAAAATTAAGATGTAAAAACCTCCATCTTTACTTATTTGGGCAGTCTGGAACTTGACTTAACATATCGTCTGAAAGACAGCACCTATGGAAGTACTGGGTTTGTGACGAAAATTTAGAATATTTTGTTTGGGAAAATGTAGTCTTAAGTAGATTTGGAAGTGAGCATAAGAGGTATGGTTAGTAAGTTTGCAGATGACACCAAAATTGGAAGTGTGGTAGACAGTGAAGGAGGTTACCTCCAATTACAACAGGATCTTGATCAGATGGGCCTGTGGGCTGAGAAGTGGCAGATGGAGTTTAATTTAGATAAATGCGAAGTGCTGCATTTTGGGAAAGCAAATCTTAGCAGGACTTGTACACTTAAGGTCCTAGGGGGTGTTGCTGAACAAAGAGACCTTGGAGTGCAGGTTCATAGCTCCATGAAAGTGGAGTTGCAGGTAGATAGGATAGTGAAGAAGGTGTTTGGTATGCTTTCCTTTATTGGTCAGAGTATTGAGTACAGGAATTGGGCAGTCATGTTATGGCTGTACAGGTCATTAGTTAGGCCACAGTTGGAACATTGCATGCAATTCTGGTCTCCTTCCTGTCGGAAAGATATTGTGAAACTTGTAAATCTTTTCTGAAACCTTTCAAGGATGTTGCCAGGATTGGAGGAGTTGAGCTGTAGGGAGAGGTTGAACAGGCTGGGGCTGTTTTTCCCTGGAGCATCGGGGACTGAGGGGTGACATTGTACAAGTTTACAAAATCATGAGGGGCATGGAAAGGAGAAATAGACAAAATCTTCTCCCTGGGGTGGGGGAGGGGTATAGGGTTAGGGTGAGAGGGGAAAGATATAAAAGAGACCTTTTTCACGCAGAGGATGGTACATGTATGGAATGAGCTGCCAGAGGAAGTGGTGGAGGCTGGTACAATTGCAACATTTAAGAGGCGTTTGGATGGGTATATGAATAAGAAGGGTTTGGAGGGATATGGCCTGGGTGCTGGCAGGTGGGACTAGATTGAGTTGGGATATCTGGTTGGCATGGATGGGTTGGACCCAAGGGTTTGTTTCCATGCTGTACACCTCTATGACTCTATTTTACCAGCCTCAAAATACTCAAAGTGAAGAAAAGTTAATGATTAGCTACAATTGTGTGTCAGGAAGGGACAGTAATTGGGACAATCACGTCTGGTAAATATGCAGAAATGCAATGAAAGTAAATACTTCTGACCTTGTCCATTTAGTAAAATTTCAAGTGAAGAGAGTAATATCTGAAAGTTTCCATGGAAGATAATGCTAGGAAAAGAGTTAATTTTTTTAATTTAAAAAAAATCTTTTGTCACTATGTTCTGCCCCTTGCACAGTGGTGTGCATGTCATGATGCTCATCAGCCAATCAAAAAACTTAACACAGGTACATTTGCCCTATAACCACATTTATGTATTGTAATGATTTAATGTATACCAATGCATTCAAAACACAACCTAAATGGTTGAATTGTGTGGTATGAATAACTTCTGTGAAGTTGCGGTCAGTGTATGAATGCAGCACTGATGTTTGCCGTATAGAGATCAAAGTAATTGCAGAATAATGAAAATGAAAGGTTCCTCAGATATACTAAATGTCCATGACAACTGGAAATGTGAATTGAAGGAACAATTGTATGAATGAAGAGATTTTTCTTTAAAGTTCACATTTCTTCTCTGCTGTAATCTCCTCCAGATTGGTTTAAAGGAAGAATGTTCCGGCAATTCAAAGTGAAGTTTTATGACAATTGTGGATTAAATTCAACTGAATTTTTGCACTGATATAAAGCGGTGTATTGCATACAAAGAGAACTAGTTTACAGAGTTTATTGTGTTTTCATACTTTTCAAATGGTCTCTGTTTTAAATCAAGAGAAAAGAAGAATTCTGAGATGTACCATCAAATAAACAGTCCGCTTAAATAGATAAATGAACCATGGCGTGTTGCACTTTCATATTCAAGAACCTAGTTTGTTTAGTGACTCTTCCAGAAAAACCTGAGATGTTCATTGCTGCAAATTACACAAATATAAAATCCTAATATAACCCCATCTAAAATCTGAATGTAAGTGTATAGTGACAGTTTACGTTTGTTCTCAACCAGTGTAAAATTATCAACGATTTTCGATGAAAGCTTCTCTTTAACTATGATAGATTGATCAGACTGTCTATGCAACATTATCAATCCACAATATAGAACATAGAACAATACATCACAGAACAGGCCCCTCGGCCCTCGAAGTTGCGCTGACCTGTGAAATATTCTCAGCTCGTTCCCTACACTATCCAATCATCCATGTGCTTGTCCAAGGATTGTTTTAATCTCCCTAATGTGGCTGAGTTAAATACATTGGGATGTAAGGCATTCCACGCTTACTACTGAGTAAAGACCCTGCCTCTAACATCTGTGTCAAATCTATCACTCCTCAATTTGTAGTTATGCCCCCTCATACAACCTGATGTCATTATCCTAGGAAAAAGACTTTCACTGTCTACCCTATCTAATCCTCTGATCATCTTGCATGGCTCTATCAAATCCCCTCTTAGCCGCGTTCTTTCCAATGAGAACAGACCCAAGTGTTTCAGTTTTTCCTCATATGACCTTCCCTCCAGACCAGGCAACATCCTGGTAAATCTGCTCTACGTCTTCCAATGCTTCCATATTCTTCCCGAACTATAGCGACCAGAACTGTACACAACATTCCAAGTGCAGCCACACTAGCATTTTGTGCAGTTGCAGTATGATATTGCGGCTCTGGAACTCAATACCTCTACCAGTTAAAACCTAACACACTGTATGCCGCCTTAACATCACTAGCAACCTGGGTGGCAACTTCCAGGGATCTATGTACATGGACTCCAAGATCCCTCTGCACATCCACACTACCATGTATTGACCAAACAGCTGACAATTGACTATGGTGTTTTTTATTTTGGAATTGTGTATATCACCAATTAATTTTGTATTCAAATGCATAGAAATTGCAATTGGTAAATACAAGCTACATTCAAGCTTGCTCCATTTTTCCAATGTTAAGGACACCCTGACCTAGGTGCTTTTGTACCATCCAATGGCCATGTAATCGCTTGAGAGAGGTAAGCAAAAATAGAGAGAAAAGCTCTGGAAGGAAATAAAATATCTTATGAATCTGTTCCCCTCCTCCTCTGTGACGTTTACTTTGCACAAAATTTGGAATCCGCACAATTTCATTATTTTGAAACTGTAACCTCTTGTATTATCTTTGCAATTTAAATATTTAAAATGTAAATCTAAGATATGTCTGTTAGCCATATTAGGTACTTCTAAAGGATAATTTCTTCAACACTGACCAAACTTAGTTGAAAAAGCCCAATTATTCCTTAAACTCAAACCTTTCATACTGGGGTCAGCTTTTTGATACTTCTGTGCATTGCCTATGCTTGAATAACAGTGGCAAGAGTTTAAAGAATAAGCCTGAGAGAAAGCGACACGACAGCAGCAAACTAAGGAAGTTAAAGATCGTAGCAAATTGAAAGGAAGCATATATAATATGGAGAAGATTAGTGGCAGCTGTTGATGGGCAAGTTTTTTATCGAGCAACAAAGAACGGCTAATAAATTGAGAGAAATTAGAGTTTGAGAGAAAGTTCAAAATGTGAAGAGTTGTTTCTACAAATATGTGAAAAAGAAGATTGCTAAATTGAGCACTGTGCTTTTAAATGAAGCTGGGGCCTTCACGGAAGCAAGCAGAATAGGTAGAGGGCAGATGGTAGATGTAGCATATTTGGATTTGATAAAGTGTCACAAAAGACATTACTGCAGATGATAAAAATTCAGTGTTGGGGAGAATATGTTCACATCCATGGAGAATTGCCTAATAGGAAATAGTTTGAATAAATGCATCATTTTAAGTTTGACAAACCATAACTAGTAGATTACCGCAGGGATCAGTTGTAGGGCCATAACTATTTATGATCTACACTAATGACTGGAATGACTGACTAAATTTGTTGATGATATTTAGATAGATAGATAGGAAAGCAAGTTATGCAGAGGATTTAAGAATCTGCAAAGGCATATAGATAGGTTAAATTAGTGAGCAAGCATTTGACAAGTGGAGTGCATAATGTGTGGTTTTCTACTTTGGTAACAAAAACTGAAAAACAAGATATTGTTTAAATGGAGCAAGACTGCAGAACTGTGGTACAGAGGAATCTAGGTCTTCCAATGCATGAGCCAGAAAAGATTAGCGTATAGATACTGCAAGTGACTTGGAAGGGCTATTGGCCATAGTTGTAAGGGGGATGGAGCATGGGTCAAAATATATGGGACAGTACACAATATTGTCCTTTTAAAGGCTCCCCCCTCCAAAACCAGTGATGAGTGGCAATTAAGAAAACACTTTTCTCCCTGTCATGGGAGAGACAGCAGTGAGATGCCCCTCCAGCTACAGAACCTGGCTATCTCATTCTCACTGCCTCATCTCCTTCAGTGATAAGTTCCCTGTGTCCTATGGTTGCTGCTCAAAATAGAATCTAGGATTGGAGAACCTAGAAGTGTTTGTCAGTTCTCACATTTTAAACAAAATTATCAAGGGCAAAGGACTTTTTTGAAATTATTCCCAATATGTTACTTTGTGCCACGTAGTTACTGTTTCTGAAATGAAACTTTGATAAACTTAGTTTTGTTTAAATTATAAATATCTTGTTTATAGATATGCTTTATTTGTCTTTTTTATATATAGTATTTTGTTATTTGTGTAATCTTTAATGAAGTAATACCCTTTTTATAAAAAAGCATCTAAAGGAGTGGGAGAGAATGGTAAAGGAGTCCCTATAAACCAAAAGTCACCTTTTGGATAATCAAGGTGAAGCATCAAAAAAAAATTGATCTCTGGAATGGAGTATAAAAGTAGGGAAGTGTTACGATATCTGTAGGGACCCTTGGTGAGACTGCATCAGAAGTGCTGTGTATAGTTTTGGTTTCCTTGAGAGATGTTGTTTGTAGAGTACTGTAGATCAGATGAGGATTACTTGGCTGGTTTAATGGGATTAGGGGGTTGCCTTAGGGAAGACTGAGTAGGTTGGATTAATGCCTACGCAAAGAATAAGAGCTTATTGTATTGAAGTATTCAAGATTCTGAGGAGACTTGACAAGGTGGATCCTCAAAGGATTGATCTTGTGGGAGTGTGTTGAACTAGAGGGTGCGGTTTAAAATGAGAGGCTTCCAATTTAAATGGAAGATATGAAGGAGTTCTTTGAGTGTTGTTTGACTCTGAAATTCCCTTCAGAGTACAGCGGAGCCAGAGATAGACATTTAATGATTAAAAGTTGCTTGTTGAACAATGAGCCGGACTCTAGGACTGTCAGCGCTTGATCCATACTCCACACAGCTACTGTTTCCTTGGACTCTACTGGGATCTCTGAATTTTCAAAAGAACAAAGTCTGCATGTGGCCAATGAATTATCATCTAGACTTCAGAACTGCAATGCTTGGGTTTTCCATTACACTAAGCTCAAATTAGGCTGTACACTGATATTGCCTTTTAAAATCTGAGCAAAGATTTTCATTTCTGTTTGGTAAAATATGTGAAAAGATTTTGTTGACTAAGTTTTGTGGTTTAGACTGAAATACTTTTTTATTTTCTCATTTAGGCACAAAAAACTTCTGAGCCTTTTAATCTGCAATAATTCAGAACTTTAGTTTGAAGTTGAAATTATATTGTCACTATAGTTTGTTCTCAGTTTGTTTTTCTGAATGCTGCATGTCTGTTGAATTAATATTGCACTGAGGCCTTTTCTATTTTAAGGTAATGTTTGATATATTTATTCTGTAGCTAGAGCACTTATTGTGCCCTTTAATCTCTCTATCACCCATCTAATTAATGACCCAAATAAGCATATTGTTTAGGATGTACATTGTTGACATTAAGCTTTTAAAAACCGGGTCATTCATAAATAATTCATTTTACTAAAAATTGATAAGTCCACATGCATTCTTGAGTGGTGAGCTGTACCTCAAGTATTTTGTTGTACAAAAATTATGTTGGAGTAATTAGGTATAACTTGGTTTGGAGGAGAAACCTATTGTTCTTCTGTCGATATTTTTAGCACCTAATGGAGAATTGGCAAAATTTGATTTATTCAAAGCTTTATCGGTTGTTCAAAAAGGTAGCTGATAGTACAGTTGTGACCTGTATCGTCAGAATACTATGTTCCATACTCTGTTCTCTTTCCCTCTCATCTTATCCAATTAAAATTAACGTTTTACGCCAAAATAACTTTGCATGAGTCATACAATCTCAGTGATAAGAGCTTGGTACTTCAGGTTGGGTGAGCACTAATATTTACAGGGAAAATCCATATGCGTGGAGCTGTTTAATGAACTAAGAAATGTTTCTGACAACCTGGCCAAAATTAGTGCATTAGGAAATGCCACTTAAGGAAATAAACTGGTCATTTATCTCACTACTGTTAGTGGAATTGGTTGTCATTGTGTTTCAGTTGTGATTACTCTTACAATTAATAATTTCAATTGTTGTGAGTGTGTGTGTGTGTGTGTGTGTGTGTTGCAAATGCTGAACAGGTCAAGTAGAATTTGTGGAGATAAATGCAATTGATGGTTCAGATTAATGATCTTTCATTGGAACAGAAGAAAGTTGGATGAAATGGGGAAGGGGCTGAAAGAACAGAAGGTCAATGAGAGAAGGGAAGATTTCAGTGTACCAGAGCTCCAAAAAAATGTCACTATGGCAAAACGTGGGATGGTAATTGGGGAAAATAAAATACAATTGTTTCTAAAAAATATGTCCAGAAGACATGTAAATGGATATTTAGTAGTCAATTAATACAGCATGGAAGGAAAAAGAAATAAGCCGATTGTGGAGTTGAAATTCCATCCATAGCAAGCTAGAGAGGCTGCGCACCGAAGTTGTCAAACTTGCTATTGGGCCCAGAAGGCGGAGTACTGCTGAGATGAAACGGATATCCTTTCTTCTTATTTGAAGTCTCTGTACATTGAATGGGCTTACCTGATGTGTTTTACCAAATGAAAATGGAGGAGTGAAAACAAAATGAACGAAAGTAAAGTATTGATTTCTTTTCCACCCTTAAAATAAATGATATTTTTACTCCCTCTGTTATAATTTTGTTATCATTAAAATAATTCACTTGTGACTGAAGGAAATAATCCAGCGCTCTGGAGGTCTGACAGTATTGTCCTACAAACTGGATTATAGATGCCATATAAAGTGCTTTACGCCATTATAAGCAAGAAATCTATAAAGTGACTAATTGGGGCTCCTATGCCTTGAAGCGATCTTGCACGTTAGATTAATTTAGCTGGTTTCAAATCAGGAATTTTGATTTGTAATTTAAACCACCTTGTGTTCTAATTTGATTTTCTTTTAAAATTCCGATACAGAAGAAATAAAGCAATTTCAAGGTCTCTGGATTAGCTTTTGGACTAACAATTAACTTAGTAAAATTCAAAACAAAAGTTTTTTCATTGAGGATCTGAATGGGAACTGTTCAGTTACTGCTCTTTTCAACCTTGCAGTTTAACAAAGGCTGCCTGGAAGAAAGTGCTATGCTGTAAATGTCAAAGTGACTACAATGCATTGTGCAGGTTAAATAGTTGTTGCAGGTTTTATGTTTATGCTCTAAATGGTGTCAAGGCTTCTTTGTATATATGAATAGTGGAACAAATCTCAAATATCTGACATAATGACACGAGTGCATTTATTTGGAATGACTAACTGCTGTGGAAGTTGTTTGATTCTATCTGTACATGGAACTTGCAGCTCAGTATTTCTATCTTCTTGAAATAATTCTGGCATGTTTCACCAGTAAGTTGTCACATTGCTTTCCAAATCTCCCTCTAGTGCCTGTCCATGAAATTTTTAAAACCTTCCAGGATCTTTTGTAATGAATATTCTGATGGTCTGAATTAGGCCAGGGGAACACCGATTTCCAGACCATGTTATTTTCACCAATATTGTTTATGCACTAACTGGCCTCAGTAGATTTTTTTTAAGTGGCAGCACCTTTTTGATATTTGTTTTTGTGTTTCTGCCCTTGTTTTCAAATTTCTCTAAATTCTCGCTGCCTCTTATTTCTGAAACAGCCACTTGTTTCACAACTCTTCAACACTGAGTACAACAGGACCTTGATCAGATGGGCCAATTGGCCAGGGAGTGGCAGATGGAATTTAATTTAGATAAATATGAGGTGCTGCATTTTGGAAAGGCAAATCAGCAGGACTTCTACGATTAATGGTAAGGTCCTGGGGAGTGTTGCTGAGTAAATGTGACCTTGGCATGCAAGTTCATTGGTCCTTGAATGTGGAGTCACAGGTAGATAGGATAGTGATGAATGTGTGTTTGGTGTGCTTGCCTTTATTGGTCAGTGTATTGCGTATAGAAATTGGGCGGTCATGTTACGGCTGTGCAGGACATTTTGGTTAGGTCACTTTTGGAATATACTTCATGCAATTGTGGTCTCCCTGCTATTGAAATGATGTTGTGAAGCTCGAAAGGGTTCAGAAAAGATTTGCAAGAATTATGTCAGGATTACGGGGTTTGAGCTATAAGGAGAGTCTGAACAGGTTAGGGCTGTTTTCCCTGAAGTGTCAGAGGCAGAGGGGTGCCCTTTTATATAGGTTTATAAAATCATGAGGGACATGGATAGGGTAAGTAAGCAGAATCTTTTCCCTGGAGTATTGCAGTCCAAGACTAGAGGGCATAGGTTTAGGGTGAGAGGGGAAAGATTTAAAAGGGATCTACGGCAGTTTTTTCACACAGGGAGCGTGTGTATGAAATGAACTGCCACTGGAGGCTGGTACAATTACAATATTTTTTAAAGGCATCTGGATGGGTATGTGAATAGGAAGGGTTTAGAGGAATATGGACCAACTGCTGGTAAATGGGGCTAGATTGAGTTAGGATATCTGGTCAGAATGGACAGGTTGGACTGAAGGGTCTGCTTCTGTGCTGTACATCTCTATTACTGTATTATAGAGTTGTACAGCATGGAAATTCCAGCCTCTTGTGCATCCTTAATTTTCATCACTCCACTACCATGTCCTCAGCGTCTCTTTCTCACAAGATGTTCATTAAAACAATTCTTGAACTTTTAGTCTCCTGACTTAATGCTCTTGAGTGACTTAATGTAAAATTTTGTTTGATTACAGCCGCCTGAGGTGTTTCAGAAATGTACTTATCACTCTTAATACAATAGTAGATTTGAAAGGGAATCCCGAGTAAAATTTTTTTTTGCTGGGGTATGGAATACCTGTTCCCTCTGTGTCCAACAATCATCTCCATTTACAGAAGCCTTCAATATAAAATCTGTTTATTGAGCACTTGCTTACTCTTCAGGTGAACTTTACCTCGATAACATGGACAGAGAGCCTTCGGTTTGTTTTTTTTTGTTTTGAAATGTTAATCCAGAAAATGTTTGTGTTTTGAATTGTGCTAATTTACAGTTCAAGTTTTACCAGAATAACACCTGTTGTACTTCAAAGCAATTCACATGAAGTGCTTTGAATGTTGCAACTACACAAGGTGCAATATAAATATAACAATGTTTATATTTCAGTCCTTTGAAAGAAAGAATTGAAAGTGATCGCACATTTGTGTTGCTTGTACTCAGCATGTGAATTTACATTGTACATCAATACCAATACCATTTGTGTTTAAGAACAATATAAAGTAAAATATATCATACTAGGTTTCCTCTTGTGTTCTTTGGGTGGGACTGAGTAACCGCAGGCTTGTTTGAACTTCAAAGAAAATAATAAGCAAAAGTAGAAATTAGGGACAGAGGGTAATAAAGTTATAAAAATGCCAACAATGCACTGGGATTCATTTTCAGAGGGATAGAATTCAACAGGAAGAGTTCAACTTGTAGGATACCTTGGTTATGTAACTCCTTGGACAGCTGTGAAAAGCACTGTCGTCCAACACTTTTGTGCATGGTTTATTCATGTCAATGCTATTTAGAAATTTTTTGTGGTCATACACAGGCAGTAACTTCAAGGGGCTTGTGTGGGGGCTTCTGGGTTTTAATGCAATTCGAGATTCATAGAGTCCTGCAGCACGGAGACAGGCCCTTTGGCCCAAGCTGGTCCATGCCAACCAAAATGTCTATCAACACTAACCTCATTTCCCTGCACTTCGCTCATATCTTTCTAAACCTTTCCAATCCATGTATTTGTCCAAATGCCATTTTAAATGTTGACGTACCCACCTCAACCACTACTGCTGGCAGCTCATTCCACGTGTACCACTCTGTGTAAAAGAAATTGCCCCTTGGGTCCTTTTTTATTCTTTCCCCATAAACCTTAAACTGATGCCATCTAGTCCTTGATTCCCAAATCTTAGGGGAAGAAAACAAAGTGTGTTCACCCTGTCCATGCCTCTCATGATTTTATGCACTTATATAATATCTCTGCTCAGTTTCCTACACTGTCAGCAGAACAGTCCTTGCATGTCCAACCTCTCCCTATAACTCAGACCCTTGAGCCCTGGCAGCATCCTTTGTAATTTTTTTTCTGCACTCTTTCCAGTTTAGCAGTAACTTTCCTATAGCAAGGTGACCAAAACTAAACACAATATTCCAAGTGTGGCCTCATCAATGTCCTGTACAACTGTAACATAAGTTCCCAACTTCTGTACTCAGTGCCCTGACTGATGAAGGCCAGTATGCCAAAAGCCTCCTTCACTGCCCTGTTCACCTGTGACTCCACTTTGAGAGAACCGTGCACCTGAATATCAAAGTACTTCTGTTTCACTACACTCCCTAAGGCCCTACCATTCACCTTGAAACTCCTACCTTGATTTGACTTTCCAAAATGCAAGACCTCTCAGTTATCTATATTAAATTCCATTTGCTATTTCTTGGTCCACAGTCCCAGCTGATCAATGTCCTGCTGCAATTTCTGAGAACCTTCCTTGCTGTCCATGATGCTACCTTTTTTTTTGTCATCAGCAAACTTATTAATCATGCATTGTACATTCTCATCCAAATCATCGATATAGATAATGTTATGAAGGTATAGGTGTGTACTGTACTTTTGAGAGAGTCGGTGTGCCTACCTACACGGACCTAGATAGGCGCAGTGTGCTGAAAAATTAAAGAATGTAAGATTTGGTTGTGAAACAAATAGCTGGAGCTGCATTACCATAGTACACAACAAATTCAAATTTTGACCAATCAATTTAAATTACGTCACAAGATACCAAAATGCAATCAAATTTAAATTTTAATGTTTTGATGACATCAAACCAATGGGACAGTCTGATGTTTTGTGATATATAAAATTGGGTATTTTGAACAGTTAACCAGAGCAGCAAAGAGCATCAACAAGAATATGGACTGCAGAGCCTCTCTAAAAGGTACCTTTTTCATGTGAAATTTGTGAAGCAGAAGACTGAAGATTTGAGCTGTAGGGAACGGTTGAATAGACTGGGGCTGTTTTCCCTGGAGCATTGGAGGCTGAGGGGTGACCTAATAGAGGTTTATAAAATCAGGAGAACATGATAGGATTAATAGACAAAGTCTCTTCCCTGGGGTGGGTAAGTCCAGAACTAGAGGGCATAGGTTTAAGGTAAGTGGAAAGATATAAAAGAGACCTAAGGGGCAACATTTTCATGCAGAAGGTGGTACGTGTGTGGAATGAGCTGCCAGAGGAAGTGGTGGAAGCTAGTACGACTGCAACAGTTAAAAGGCATCTGGAGGGATATATGAAAAGGAAGGGTTTGGAGGGATATGGGCCAGGTGCTGGCAAGTGGGACTAGATTGGGTTGAGATATCTGGTTGGCATGGACTAGTTGGACCGAAGGCCCTGTTTCTGCGCTGTACATCTCTATGACTCTTAACTATCCAAGAAAGTACAGACTAAGATACCAAGGGAAAAACGGCGACTGGCTGGGTTTGAAATTTGATCTTTTTATTTGTTAAACTTAAACACACCTTGCCCCCGATTATCGCATTGATGTATTGTTCTAGAGTGGGAGGTGGATACATTGATCAGAGAACGAAGGATTATTGTGTGGATTGTTGCTTAATGTTCTTGTGTACTTTGGAGTTAAAGAATACATTTTTTTTATTACATAGAGGGGTTTTTATAGTTCTTGGTCACTCATACTTAACAGATTACGAGTTTGCGAGTGAAATGAGCTTTTCTGGCATCTGGTTTAAATTAACAGAAGGGTTTACCCCATGTAACAATAACAAATGGCAATGGGCCCAGCACCTATCCCTGAGGCACTTCACTAGTCACTGGCCTCCAGTCTGACAAGTACTCTTCCATTATTATCTTCTGCTTGCTACTCTCCAGCCAATTTTGTATCCAGTTTGCCAGCTCTCCGAGATTACACGTGATCTAACATTCCAGAGCAGCCTACTATGTGGAACCTTATCAAAGGCCTTATTGAAATGCATATAGTCTATGTTTACCACCCTGATGTCACCAACCTTCCTGGTCCCTTCATCAAAGTACTCTGACAAATTTGAGAGCCATGATCTCCAACAGACACAGCTATGCTGAGTAATCCTGATCAAATCCTGTCTTTCCAATGCATGATATCTTTATCCTTCAGAATCTTTTCAAGTAAGTTAGCTATCACAGGTTGTCTTACTGGTCTATAGTTGCCAGGTTTTCTTGAATAAGTGCACAACATTCGCTACCATCCAGTCTTCCAGGACCTCACCTGTGGCTAACAATATGAGCCAGGGCCCCACAATTTCTTCTCTAGCCTCTTGTAGTGTTCTTGGATATGTCTGGCTCAGACCAGGAGACTCTTCCATCTTCTTATATTCTAATACATTCGACACCACCTCTGCTGTGATATGGACTGTCCCTAAGATACCACCAGTAACTTTCCCAAGTTATTTTGTCTTTCTCCACAGTAAACATTGAGGAGAAACATTCGTTGAGGACCTCGCCCATCTCCTGCAGTTCTACACATACATATCCACTTTTGTCCTTGAGGGGTCATATTCTCTCTAGTTATTCTTTTTCCTTTAATGTACTTAAAAAAAAACCTCTTTGGATTCACTGCAGTCATCTTAGCCATGGCTATCTTGTGCCCCCTTTTTGCCCCTCCTGATTTCCTCGTTCATTAAACTCCTGTATCCCCTAAATATCTCCAGGAATTCACTTGATCACAGCTGATTGTACCTGAGCCATACCTCCTTTTTATTTCCCTCTGGTCAAAGCCTCAATGTCTCTAGTCATCAGGGTTCCCTATTCCTGATGATCTTACCTTTCACCCTCACAAGTACACAGACCTTGATCTCTTGCTTTCTCATTTTTAAAGGCCTTCTGTGTTTGAGGTCCCTTTGCCTGCAAACTAGCTACTCCAATCAACCCCTGCAACCCCTGCAAGCCCTGGTCTAATTTTATCAAAATTTACCTTGCCCCAGTACAGCTTGAACCTATGGACCAGTTTTGTCTCTCTCCATAACTACTATAAAGTTAATAGATCTATAGTCACTGGTCTCAAAGTGCTTCTCCACTGTCTCCTCCATCACCTGTCCTACCCTATTTCCTAAGTGGGTTGAGTTTTGCCCCTTCCCAAGTAGGACTCTATATATACTGCTTGAGGAAACTTTCCTGAATGCACTTAACAAATTCCATCCCATCTAAGCCTTTAATGGTCTGGTAGCCCCAGTCTGTTCGGAACATTTAAAATCTCCTACTATGACAATCCCGTTGCTACTGCAAGTCTTCCCAATCTCCCTGTGTATTTGTTCCTCTAAGTCTTGACTATTTGGGGGACTATAGTACAACCCCAATAACATCACCACCCACTTCTTATTTCTTAGCTCCAGCCATAAAGCCTCACTGGATGCTTCTTCAGTAATTTTATCTTTGATTCCCGCTGTGAAATTCACCTTTAATCAGTTTGTGCTACTTCAAGGGAATATTTGTTCCTGTATAAACAATAATATAGAGTCATTAGTAAAGTAAATTAAGTAGAATCTGAAGCATTGCCCATCAAGAAAGATAATAAAGTCTGGAATTCTTTGCTGTAGTTGAGAAGACAGTGGATTGACTTCATAGAGATCTTTTAAAATTCCAAAAGAATTGATCAAAAATGTTTCTTGTGGGGATGTTCAAAACTAGGGGCTGTCCATGTAAGACAGTTACTAATAAAAGGAAATTCAGGAAAATCTTCACCCAGGAAGTGGTTCATATATGGAATGTGCTACCACAAGGAGGAGTTGAATAACCATAAGGAGAAAAAGAACAAAAGGACATGTGTTTGGAATTAGATGAAGGATGGTGGTAAGAGGTTCTTGTGCAACCATGACCACTTTGGGATAAGCTACATATATTTTGCTGCTGTAAATACTTGGCAGCTATGCTAATTAAATATTTGGCAACAAATTTTAGGGATGAATATGCATTTTGTTTTTATATGTTTTAATTGGTTCCATTGTTTTAAGTTCCTAACTGTTGGGATCTTCAGCCTTTCTTGTCCCCTTATCAACTTCATTAATTTAGCATGGTTCTCACTTGAAGAATTCACCCTACACGCAATATGCAGCCGCTCTACTTTTGTTTTATCATATTCTGCATTTCCCTTGTCATTCCTGAAGCCCTGGCTCTGGGTCCCTACTGTTGACCATTGTTGGAATGTAGCCTTTATTTGGAATGTAGCTGTACATGAAACATATCTGGGATCACCCATGTTTGATAAGTTTTCCTGACCGTCTTTAATTTCATTTTATAATAATATCAGTGTCACTTTGCTTGCTGTCGTATGGGTGGATGAAGAATGGTGTTAAGAGGTTCTTGTTATAATGTAGTTTTTGTTAGTGTGAATTCATTGGAACACAACTAACAATTGGGGAATGCTGTTTCTACAGCACAAACTTTTAAAACGTGTTGGCTGTAATGCAGTTACAGCACCAACACTTTTTTTTAAAATGCTGTTTCTAAAGCACAATTTTTCTATAACATGGCATTGCACAAGAACAAACCATTGTATTGTGGAAGAACTGATTATTATCAATGTCCACATTCAAACCTGATTTGGAGATGCCAGTGTTGGACTGGGGTGTACAGAGTTAAAAATCACACATCAGGTTATAGTCCAGGTTTAATTAGAAGCACACTAGCTTTCGGAGTGTCGCTCCTTCATCCACTAACTACATACAAACCTAATTATCACTTTGTTTTCCTGCATGTGCTTCAATTTTCTAGATCTGTATATCCCTACTTCAAAATATTACCTATTAATTGTTGTAAGCCCCTTAAGTGGCACCTTGTCCAAATGCATCTGAAAATCCATAAATGGAACGTCTATAGATCTGAAATGTTGCCTCAGAAATTCATTGCAGTATAACGATCATATTCACTCTAAATATGACCCTTTATGTTTCTTATTTTTAAGGGTGACCACCTTAATCAAGTATAATTGAGAGGTGTTACCAAGACTGAGATAATCTGGTTGGTAGCTCCTGCCACATCCCTTCTGTGCTCATGGAGCTTATTCTCAATTCATTAGCGATCAACTAACTCCCCTTCCTGACCCCAAATAGCTAATATGATAATCCAGTCTATCTGTAAAAAAAAATCTTCCCTCCTCTTCCATTTGCCATCATCAACTGTCTCTTTAAAAATAAAAGCAACTTAACTTCACTGTCCTGGCAAACAACTGCCCCATATCCACTGTCATTGAAAGTGTTTTCTCCCAAATTTGTTAGTCATTCTGAGCTCAATGTTTAACTCTCTTTGTCCAGGCTTCTGCCACTGCCAGTGTTGAAACAGCTCTTGTAAGATGTCATTTGTGACTTTGACATGACTGTTGTTCCTTGCCTGTTTCATGCAGCCTGCAGCCTTTGAGCACTGCATCTTCCACAAAGCCATTTCTCTGTCTTCCAAATGGGTGTATCTTCTTTCTTTGGTTCCCTTCGTATCTAGCTGATTGCAAATAGAGAACTACTGTAGTGGTTTCCCTTATTCCCTCTCAATCTTAGTGACATCCATTGATTGTACTTGTGAACATCCTTTAGAAATAAGAAAAACAAAAGGTCATGTTTGGGACTGAATACCATTGCCTCTGGTGTTAATCAAGGACCTATCTGTGGCTTACACCTATTTCTAACTCGCATGCTACCAATATCAAATGGCATATAATTACCTTCCCTTGTACTCACTTCTCAGTACCACCTCCAGCAACTCCACCCATGTCCTCTTTTTCCTTCACTTTTTCCCCAGTGCTCACTCTCTCCCTCTTGTACACACTATCTCCCACGTGTGCTGTCACTCGTGCTTCCACTTCCTCTCAAAGGTGTGTCAGAATAGTTTGTACATAACCTTGTGTCATGTTTTTACATAAAAACAATGAGCCGGAGTAGGTCATTTGGCCCTTTTTGAGTTTGCTTCGTCATTCAATACGACCGTGGCAAATCCTCTATCTCAATGCCATGTACCTGCTTTTTTCCTTCCTATCCCTTGATGTCTTCAAAATCTCAATGTCTGTCTTGAATATATTCTGAAGTAGTGCCACTACTTTGTTGGGGCAAATGACAGACTGGCATCATTAGTGTTGGAGGGGATCCTGAGAGACAGGACTTGCATGTATTTGGAGCGGCAAGAACTGATTAGGGAGAGTTAACATGGCTCTGTGTGGGTTATAGTGTCTCGCTAACTTGATTTAATTTTTGGAAGACTAAAGGCAGAAAGGTGGATGTGATCTATTGAGACTTAAATAAGGCATACAACTAGGTTGTACATGTAGATTGGTTAGCAAGGTTAGATCAAGGTTAGATGGAATACAGAAACAACTCGCCATTTGATACAGAACTGGCTCAAAAATAGAAGACAGAGGTTGTTGATGAAGGGTTACTCTTCAGACTGGAGGCCTATGACTAGTGGTGTGTCACAAGGATTGGTGCTGGGTCCCCTGCTTTTTGTCATTTAGATTAATGATTTGGATGTGAACATGGGAGATATGTTTCGTAAGTTTGCAGATGACACCAACATTGGTGGTGGTGTGGACAGCAAAGGTTATCTGAGTACAGGAGGACCTTGATCAGAGGGGCTGAGGAGTGACCGATGGAGGTGCTGCATTTTGGAAAGGTAAATCAGGGCAGGACTTGTACACTTTAATGGTAATGTCTTGGGGAGTACACTTAATGAATGGTAAGGTCTTGGGGAGAATCCCTGAACATTGTCAGGGTGGCCAAAAGCTAGAAGGTTCACACGGTCAGGCTGAGATCCAGTAGACTTGTGGGCTGCCCTCTGTGCTGTCGTCCCAGGGAAAGGGACGGGCTGTCCTGGAGGTGGCTGGAAAGTGTGTTGGGGCAGTCCACAGACCGGATGGTGTGTCTGAGTGGGTGAGAGTCAGATTGTACACAGGGGCAGACAGAGCACCGGAAGACAGGTAGGCCATCCTCAGCACTGTCACCCCAGGCTGGTACTGGGGTTGGTCGTCCCCGAGGTAGCCAGAATGTGCGAAAGGGCGGATAGGGAAGCCGGAAAATGGGTAGGCCATCCTGATCACTGTCATCCTGGGGGGGGGGGGGATTTGGGTAAACAGGATGGGCCGTCCCAGAGATGGCCAGAAGGTGTGTTAGGGCAACTGAGAGCCGGAAGGGGCATGGGGTCGATCAGCATGCTATCGGTTTTATTCTGCTGTTAGAGAACCAGGATTTTTGATAAAATTAAGGTGACTGACTGAGTCATGTATATTTTGGTTAACCCTGAGTGAGATGCTGAAACACGTTTTTGGTATGTGGGATAGATTGCGTAGCCATGTAGAAGTGCCTACTTGCCGAAGCCCAACTGGACTGCAAGCAAGCAATGCAACTGGCTTTGTCATATGGGAAAATGTGGCAAGTAGAGTGTGGGAACTATAACGCATTCTGATGGAAGTGGATGCCCTCACCTGGCGATTGAGCTTGAGGTACACCACTTGAGTGTAGGTAATTGCAGAGCCTCATGCAGGGAGTATCCTGAGCCAAGGGACCTGAGGCCATTAGACCCTTAGACCTGCTATTGAAAAAGGGTCAGCCTTGCAAATAGTTGCATAACCAAGAAGTTGCTTTTCGGGAAGTGAAAAAGCTATCGTCCTCAAAGGCATTGGCCTACTGCGATCTGAAGTGAGAGGTGATGCTGACATGCGATGCCTTCCTGTACTGTATTGGGGTAGTGTTGGCTCACTGGTGGTCCAAAAGAAAGGAATGCTTGATAGCGTATGCTTCCCAGATTTTGATTAGATCAGATTTCCTACAGCATGGAAACAGGCCCTTCAGTCCAGCAAGTTCACACTGACCCTCTGAAAAGTAACCCACCCAGACCCATTCCCCCACCCAATATTCACCCCGAGTAACACACCTAACAACATGGGCAATTCAGCATGGCCAATTCACCTGACCTGCACATTTTTGGATTGTGGGAGGAACCCAGAGGAAACTTAGGCAGACACTGGGAGAATGTGCAAACTCCACACAGTCACCCGAGGCTGGAATCAAACCTGGGTCTCTGGTGCTGTGAGGCAGCAGTGCTAACCACTGAGGCACCTTGTCGGCATTATTTTAGGCTGATGCTGAACGCAAACTTGCCCAGATAGCGAAAGAAGGTTTGGCGGTTATCTTTGGTGTGAGGACGTTCCACCAGTACTTTTGCAGACCGGAATCTGTCATCGGAACAGATCACAAACCCCTGCTGGGTTACTGAAGGAAGACCAGGTGGTGCCACCCATAGCTTCTGGCTGAATTTAGTGGTGGGCCTTTACACTCAGCATGCACAAGTTAGGGCACTGTTCAGGAAGCCAAGTGGCTAATGCAGATGCCTTGAGCTGGCTCCTACTGATAGTTACTCCACCAGTGGTGCCTCCCCTGGAAGAGTCCGTTCTGATTTTAAACTTCCTGGGCACCCTTCTTGTTACCACTAACAATATCCAACTGGAGATACAAAAAGATCCTGTCCTAGCAAAACTAAAATAGCTGGTAATGGGGGAGATAGAAGGGCCATCACAATTGAGACCTTTCTGGACCTGGCGAGACCAGATCACCTTAGACAATGGAATATTACTTTGGGGGAGTAGGAGTGATTATCCTGATTAAAAGTTTCTGACAGATACTGGCTGAACTCCACCAGGGTGCGCCAGGGTTTCCATGATGAAAATGTTAGCAAGAAGGAGTACCTGGTGGCTGGGTTGGATGCCGACATAGCTGCAGTGGTGGGGCAGTGCCCAGAATGTCAAGAAAGACACATTGCCAGCACCAGCAGCCTCAAATTTTTGGGAATGGCCAAGTAGACCCTGGACCTGGAATTTTGCCGGCTTGACCGGTCATTTCATGGGCTCAATGTTCCTGGTCATTATGGGTGCCCAAAGTGGTTGGACGTGTATAAAAATCCGTTTGGTAAACTGAGATGACGTTGAAGCTGCGAACATCGTTTGTGATGCATGGATTCCTGAAAATATTGGTCACGGACAATGCGATGACATTTACCAGCATGGACTTTAGGTATTTCCTAAAGTTGAATGGCATTTGGCACATAAGGACAGCTCCATAACATCCATCGTCCAATGGTCTGGCGGAAAGAGAAGTCCACACATTTGAAGGCAAGTTTGAAGAAGCAGCCTAAGGCATCACTTGATGCCAAACTGTCCTGGTTCTGTTCGGCTATAGGACCACCCATCACGCAACAACCGTGATGATTGCAGCAAAGGTATTGATGAGAAGACTCCACACCATAGCATGGGCACCATAGTATGGGCTTTTCCAGATTAAAGGCTTATGTCTGAAATGTGACATCTCCTGCTCCTTGGATGTCGCCCTGACCTGCGCTTTTCCAGTGCCACATTTTTCCAAGACTTCCTAGGAACATTTCATTTTCTGCAGTTACACCAGACCATCCCCTTCCTTTCCCTCTGTCGATGACTGACTGACCTGTATCAGTGCCACCTCATGCTCCCATGAAAAGGTTGAACAATTCATCAACTTCATGAACACCTTCCACCCTGACCTTTAAGTTCACCTGGACCACCTCTAACATCTTCCTCCCCTTTCTGGATATCTTCATCTCTATCTCCAGTGACTGACTCAACACTGACCTCCACAGCTACCTGGACTACATCAAGACCCCCATCCCCAACGTAAAGATGCGATCCCTTACTCTCAATTCTTCTGCCTTCGCCATATCTGCTCCCAGGAGCAGCCATTCCACAGTCTGACATCCCAGGTGGCCGCCTATTTCCAGGATCTCCATTTCCCCTCCTATGTGATCAGCCACACCCTCTTAAATCATCTCCTTTCCTTCCCTCACCTCTGCCCTTGAACTCCAACCACAAGGATAGAACATCCATGGTTCTCACCTTCCACCCCACTCGTCTCTGGATACAGTGCATTATTCTCTGCTGTTTCTGCCACTTAACATCAGAGCTCATCACCAAAGATATAATATCCTTCTGTTCTCTCCCCGCCCCCCCCCCCCACCCCCACCCCCCACCCCCCATCACCCCAGTTTCAACCTCCCAACACAGCACCATCCCCTTGACCTATCTTGTCTCATCTTCCTTCCCACTTACCTGCTCCATCCTCCCCACCAACCTATCACTATTACCCACCACCTGCATCCACCAATCATCTTTCCAGGTATCTTCCACCCCTGCTATTTATCTCTGTTCCTTTCCCCCTCCATATTGCTGATAAAGGGCTTATGGCCAAAATGTTGACTCTCCTCCTCCTGACTGCTGTGCTTTTCCACCATCACATTTTTTTACACTGACTGACTGTCCAGGATCTGCAGTTTTTGCTTTCTCTTAAACCTGATATTCCCAGACCTTGAGGCGGGGGAGTGGACAGTAGTAGAGAGAGTGAAATGGCAGCTAGATTGCCAAATCCGGACATAAGCCTCCACTAAGTGAGACAGTTTAATTCAGGGGACGAAGTTTGGTGCTGTGGAAATGGCCCTGTATGGCTTTGAGGTACCATGACTTAAGTTTGGATTGATGAGATAGTCCTGATCGTGCGTGTGGATCGTCTGAAAGCTGTTACCTCACATGGGGCAGAAGCAAAACATACCTGACCCCTCAGAATAGCCAGAAAGCCTGTCAAAAACCGTAGATTCTCCCTGTCCAGTGTCGAGGAAACTTATGATTTCGAGATGGATGCAGTGTCAATGCTATTACTGCTTGAATTTGAGGAGGAAACTTTTCCCAAGATGCTCTGAATGCAAGAGACAGGCTATGGTCCAGCACAGCCACCTGTGTTAAAGTCTGAATCAGACGAACAGGACCTGGGATGAAAATTTTGTAGGAAAAGCTGAGACAGCAGGCCTACATCCCTGGGCTTAGGCAGGAAGAGATCTAGTGATTAGAACTAGGTGGAACTTGTTGACTGTGAGGTCCTCCATTTCAGGTTGTTAACCTGGGACAATCAGGAGGCATTGGCTGACCAATATTAGCAAGGGATTTAGAATCTCTATAGTTGAGGGGACTGACTCCGAGCTGGTTGTGCATAAACAAACAAAGGGTGACTTGATGACGGGATACCACCTTCTGTGCAGTTCTTTCAGGTCGCAGTTCCTTAGATCGTGCAACATGATGGTGTAATGGGAATGAAGGGGAATAAGCTGTTAGCCAATTCTGAGTAAATTTCATTGTTTCCTCTTTTTCTCCCCAGTCCTTTCGATAACACCTAGATCTCTCACTAAAAATAATTGATGCTTTAAGTATTTTTAAAAATGTATGAATTATATTATTTCATTAGCAAAAATCCATTTGTTCAGTACCCAGTAACAAAGAATTTGAATTAAGCAAATCAAATGTATTACCCAATTTGATGAACTGAATAGTAAAGTATTCTAAATGTTGAATTTAATGAACAGAATTATGAATTTCAAACAATTTGTCATTATTTATATAGCGGTGATTTTCACAACTCGTGTAAAATGAACTTTAGTTATGTTGCATGGCTATGCCGCTGTTTTATATGCTTAAAGAAATATTCCTTCCATTGTGAATCATCAATGGGCTCATCAGTCAAGGTCTGATTTACATATAATCCAAAATGGCGCAGCCTTTTGGGTAGTTAATTTTTCTTGCTCCTGCTTCTAAGCAGAACCACCATCCTATTTCAATAGCATGTTCGCTCGTTAAAGGAAAATCCAGTACTTCTGGGAGGTTAGATCTGCAAGCTGTTGTGCCCAATCAGTGAAATTACAGGAATGGCATAATTCTGTCACAAACTTCAATAAATGCACTTAGTTGTGGAATGGAAGTCAGTTAACTCAATTGGCTAGTTGTGATATAGTTATTTACCAACAGAATGGGTTCATTTTCCACACCAACTGAGGTTATTATGAAAGATTCTCCTTTTCAACTCTGTGCAGTGACCTCAGGTTAAACTGCCACCAGTCATCTCTGTCTAATGAAAGAACAGCCCTATCACGTGGTAAGACTGTGGTGACTTTACCTTTTTAATGTGGAAATTAATTTTTTGCTGTTACAGAAACTGGAAATGTGAATCTGTGGCTGAATTGTACTCTTGAATTTTTGAATATTGAATGTTGAAATATAACTTTGTTTTAATTTTAACTTCCAATAGAGGACGTTCATGTCTTGATAGTAACCAAAACACATTGTGTACGATATCCATTGTTGTGCACTGCGACATTTTTGTTTAAACAGCAGGTGGGTTTTATTCCAGTTTTGGCAGCAGGCAATGTGTAATTTACCTGTTCTGTCAGCTCTCGGCTCTGTGACACAAGGTCAAATTGAGATTCCTGGTTGAGACAGCAGCCAACCATTTAATTACATTTGGAGGTCATGTTATGACTGTACAGGACATTGGTTGGGTCACTTTTGGAATATTGTGTGCAATTCTGGCCTTCCTTCTATAGAAAGGATGTTGAAAACTTGAAAGCATTCAGAAAAGATTCCCACAGATGTTGGAGGGGTTGAGCTATAGGGAGAGGCTGAATAAGCTGGGGTTGTTTTCCCTGGAGCTGCAGAGGCTGACTCATTACCTTGATAGACAATGAGATTATAAATGCCTATTTACCCAATCCATGCCCTTCAAAGTCTTTTCCCTTGGTTGGGGGTTCCAGAACTCGAGGGCATAGGTTTAGGCTGAAAGGGGAAAGATTTAAAGGGACCTTTTGGGGCAACCCTTTCACACAAAGCGTTGTGTGTGCATGGAATGAGGTTACTGAGTTTTGAGAAGATTTGTAGACCAGGTTGAGGTACTGGATGTAGTAAGAGTGGGTCATGTCAACTAGCCACAAAAAGACATGGTCCACTCTCTCTATCTTTACATATGGATGAGGAAGGTCACCACTTCAACTGGGACAACACATCCATCCTAGGACAAGCCAAACAGACACGCATGAGAATTCCTAGAACATGGCATTCCAATGGGAACTCTATGATCAAACACATTGACTTGGATCCTATTTAACATCCTCTGAGAAGGAAGATCAGGAAATAACATCACCAACCCTAGAAAACTCAAACTTACAAATAGAAAGCTTGCTACACCACAGTGTGCTTCATTTGGAGGTTCACTGAAGATGTTGCCTAGTATGGTGATGAAATGTCTGAAAACAAACCTTGCAGCTCAGCAAGCAAGGCTACATCCATGGAATGAGGTGCCAGAGGATGTAGTGGAGGCTGGTACAATTACAACATTTTAAAAGGCACCTGGATGGGCATATGAATAGGAAAGGTTTAGAGGGATATGGACCAAGTGCTGTTAAATGGGACTAGATTAATTTAGGATATCTAATCAGCAGAGCTAAGTTGGATCAAAGGGTCTGTTTCTGTGCATGCATCTCTGACTCTGACAGCCCAACAATGCACAGTAGTCCAGCTGCAATACATGTTGATTGGCTGTTTGTTTGTGTCGGTTCCCATGGGTTAGAATGAGGTCTTCCTTTAATACCACAACTGCTGAAAAAACAATTGTCTAAGTGGTTGACAATTCCTAAGTATCTTTTAATGTTCATAACAGTCTTCTCTTTTTGTTCATTTCTTCCTTTCAGTTGGTATTCTGCTGGTAATGCAAATTAGATTAGACTAGATTCCCTACAGTGTGGAAGCAGGCCCTCCAGCCCAACAAGTCCACACTGACCCTCTGAAGAGTAACGCACCCAGTCCCATTTCTCGCTGATGAAATGCACCTAATGCTATGGGCAATTTAGAATGGCCAATTCACTGGACCTGCATGCCTTTGGACTGAGAGAGGAGTACCTGGAGAAAACCCACGCAGACACTGGGAGAATGTGCAAATTCCACACAGACAGTTGCCCAAGGCTGGAATCAAACCTGGGACCCTTCTGCTGTGAGGCAGCAGTAATAACCACTGAGCCACCGGGCCGCCCACAAACTGATAGGGGAATAGTAACCTTAGGAATATCCAGTTAACTTGGCTTGCACAAACCAAACACTAATGACCAAGGAAGTAGTAGTTGAAACAAAACAAGGAAAGGAGATGTAGAATAAACGTGGGGAAACCAGGCTTGGTTAATAACAAAGGGATAGGTTAAGTGCAGTAGAGAATTCAAAAAATCGAATATGGGACACCCATTATGAGGAAAGTTATGCAGGCCACATTAAAATATTTTAGAGCTCAGTTTGTATTGTTGCTACATGGGGTAAACTCCTCCACTAATTTAAACCAGCAATACAGAAAAGATTCACCCAGTGCTGTAATCTGTTAAAATTGGAAAGGCAAAGAACCATCCCAGAGGTCACTATTTAAAGTAAAAATTAACAATTTTTATTCTTTAAGTCCAACAGAGAATGTCGAAATGAACAACTAATCTCAAATCCTTTCTCTTAAACTTATCTTTTAACTCCCACTCTAAAATACTAGTCTGATTTTTAAAAAAAAATTCTGATTAGGATTTACAAAAAGAAAATCATGTTTCAAAACCAGTCAGCTTTGCCACTTCTTTGTAGGTTCTCTCCAGTTTGGTCTTGATGTTCTGCTGCACAAACTCCCCACAGACTGATACCTTTCAGACAGCTCATCAGTTAGCAATCTACATTTGTTAGCCTTTGGCAGGTCTACCCCTAACTGTTCAAAATGTCCAGTTTTATACCCCAAAACATCAGACTGTTCCATTGATTTTAATATTATCATCAAAATACTAAATTCAAACTTGATTGGATTTTGGTATCTTGGGGCATAGTTTAAACTGGCTGAATTTGAATTTGTTTTTGTTTCATAACAAGTAGCAGCAGCTGGATTGCTTTGACCACGTGTTACATTGATACCTTGTTCAGGATTCTTGTGCTTTCAGTCCTTGCTAGCTTTTCAACTGTCTTAAAAGTACAGAACACCTACATCTTCATGACAGTATACAAAGTGTAAATGGTTAAGTAGGGAAAGCTGTTGGGACCCAGAGTAATAGTGTATGGCCAAAATATGGAATCATTCTTTACATCTGCTTTCACAAAGGAAGCAGACTATGTTAATGTTACATTTGCAGAGCACAGAATTTATAGACAGGACAGCAATTCGTATAGAAACATACTAAAAATATTAAACAACACCCTGGAGCAATAGGGTCTACAAATTTCCCCATCCTCTATGGTGGAAGAATCTAATACGTCCGTGCAAAGCCAAGGCTGAAGGATTTGCATCAGTCTTCAACGAAAGTGCCAAGTGGAAGATCTATGTCAGTCCCTCTCAGCAGTCACCAGCATCATAGATACCGGTCTTCAACTAATTTGACTTGCTCCATATGATTTTTTTTTTTGTTTCTTTATTCACTTGTGGGACATCCATGGTTTCCTCCGGGTAATTGAACTTGTACATTTTAGCCTTATGTCCTAAAGTCAAAACAACAGCACTTTTAAAAGGGAGAAGAGCAGACAAAGGAAGCACATGATGAGGACTGTGCGAGAGAGAACCTGCACAATTACTGCCTTTGCTGTTTGAATTCGTGTATCGCTGGACATTGGAGTGCATCTGGGAAAATTAACAGACAGAAGAACTGAACAAACAGTGAAATTCACAACTAATCTTGGAACTGTTGGACGAAGTTCACAGCACAGAATCAGATAAGTTAATTGTAGTTTTAAGTCTGTCCGAGAGAGGCTGCAGTAGTGAGTATAGTGGATTCTTTCTTGATTATATGTTTTTGGAGATAAGTCTCTTGATTAAACTTAAAATATCAGCCATAGCTATTAATTTAACCTGGGGCAGTGTTTGTAGAGGAATAAGACGGTGTTATATTCTGGGTCTGTAGATTGTGAAGGAGCAAAAATGGCCTTTGCAGTTATATGTACTTCTTGTCAGATGTGGCAGTTTAAGGGTTACTGCGGATTATATCTGTCATAAATGCTGTTGGATGCGAATCTTATCAGATACAGTGAATTGGTTGGAGTGAAAGATAGAAGCGACGAGGAATTTGCAACAGTATGTGATGGATGGCAGTTATAGGAAGGGGGGGGGGGTGGGGGGAAGTCTCAGATCCAGTCACATAGATGGGTTAACTCCAGGAATGGTAAGGCTGCTACTGCAGGAGTCTTCTGTGGATATACCCATTTCAAATGGGTATGCTGTTTTGGAAAATGTAGGGGGTGATGGATTCTCAGGGGAATGTACCACGAACAGCCAAGTTTCTGGTGTTGAGACTGGCTCTAATGCAACGAGGGGTACATCGGCTTCCAAGAGATCAATTGAGTTAGGGGATTCTGTAGTCAGAGGGACAGACAGACGTTTCTGTGGCCAGCAGAGAAAAAGCAGAATGGTGGGTTGTTTCCCTGGTGCCAGGATTAAGGGTGTCTCAGAGAGGGTGCAGAATGTTCTCACGCGGGAGAGGGGCCAGCAGGAGTTCATTGTCCACATTGGAACTAAAGACATTGGAAGGGAAAAGGTTGAGATTCTGAAGGGAGATTACAGAGAGTTAGGCAGAAATTTAAAAAGGAGGTCCTCAAGTGTAGTAATATCTGGATTACTTCCAGTGCTACGACCTAGTAAAGGCAGGAATAGTAGGATAGAGCAGATGAATGCATGGCTGAGGAGCTGATGTATGGGAGAAGGATTCACAGTTTTGGATCATTGGAGTCTCTTTTGAGTAGAAGTGACCTGTATAAGAAGGTCGGATTGCACCTAAAGTGGAAGGGGACTAATATACTGGCAGGGAAATATTGCTAGAACTGCTTGGGAGGATTTAAGCTAGTAAGGTGGAGGGGTGGACCCAGGGAGTTAGTGAGGAAAGAGATCAATCTGAGATTGGTGCAGCTGAGCACAGAAGTGAGTCAAGCAGGCAGGGACAAGGTAGGACCAATAAATTAAACTGCATTTATTTCAATGCAAGAGGCCTAAGAGGAAGGCAGATGAACTCAGGGCATGGTTAGGAACATGGACTGGGATATCATAGCAATTACAGAGACATGGGTCGGGGATGGGCAGGACTGGCACCTTAATGTTCCAGGATACAAATGCTACAGGAAGGATAGAAAGGGAGGCAAGAGAGGAGGGGGAGTGGCCCTTTTGATAAGAGATAGCATTACAGCTGTGCTGAGGGAGGGTATTCCCAGAAATACAAGGAGAAAGTGAGGTCTGCAGATGCTGGAGATCAGAGCTGAAAATGTGTTGCTGGAAAAGCGCAGCAGGTCAGGCAGCATCCAAGGAGCAGTAGATTTGACGTTTCGGGCATAAGCCCTTCAGGAATTCCTGAAGAAGGGCTTATGCCCGAAACGTCAAATCTCCTGCTCCTTGGATGCTGCCTGACCTATTCCCAGAAATACATCCAGGGAAGTTATTTGGATGGAATGAGAAACAAGAAAGGGATGATCACCTTATTGGGATTGTATTATAGACACCCCAATAGTCAGAGGGAAATTGAGAAACAAACTTGTAAAGAGATTTTAGCTATCTGTAAGAATAATAGGGTAGTTATGTTAGGGGATTTTAACTTTCCAAACATTAATTGGGATTGTCATAGTGTTAAAGGTTTAGATGGAGAGGAATTTAAGTGTGTACAAGACTATTTTCTGATACAGTTTGTGGATGTACCTACGAGAGAAGGTGCAAAACTTGACCTTCTCTTGGAAAATAAGGCAGGGCAGGTGTCTGAGGTGTCAGTGGGGGAGCACTTTGGGGCCAGCGACCATAATTCTATTAGATTTAAAATAGTAATGGAAAAGGATCGACAAGATCTAAAAGTTGAAGTTCTAAATTGGAGTAAGGCCAATTTTGATGGTAATAGGCAAGAACTTTCGAAAGCTGATTGGAGGCAGATGTTCGCTGGGAAAGGGACGGCTGGAAAATGGGAAGCCTTCAGAAATGAGAGAACGAGAATCCAGAGAAAGTATATTCCTGTCAGGGTGAAAGGGAAGACTGGTAGGTATAGGGAATGCTGGATGACTAAAGAAATTGAGGGTTTGGTTAAGAAAAAGAAGGAAGCATATATCAGGTACAGACAGGATAGATCGAGTGAATCCTTAGAGTGTAAAGACAGTCGGAGTATACTTAAGAGGGAAATCAGGAGGGCAAAACGGGGGCATGAGATAGCATTGGCAAGTAGAATTAAGGAGAATCCAAAGGGTTTTTACAAATATATTAAGGTCAAAAGGGTAACTAATGAGAGAATAGGGCCCCTCCAAGATCAGCAAGGTGGCCTTTGTGTGGAGCCACAGAAAATGGGGGAGATGCTGAATGAATATTTTGCATCAGTATTTACTGTGGAAAAGGAAATGGAAGATATAAACTGTAGGGAAATAGATGGTGACATCTTGCAAAATGTCCAGATTACAGAGGCGGAAGTGCTGAATGTCTTGAAACAGTTAAAGATGGACAAATCCCCTGGACCTGATCAGGTGTCCCTGAGAACTTTGTGTGGGAAGCTAGAGAAGTGATTGCTGGGCCTCTTGCTGAGAGATTTGTATCATCAATAGTCACAGTTGAGGTGCCAGAAAACTGAAGGTTGGCAAATGTGCCACTATTTAAGAAGGACGGTAAAGACAAGTCAGGGAACTATAGACTGGTGAGCCTGACCTTGGTGATGGGCAAGTTGTTGGAGGGAATCCTGAGGGACAGGATATACATGTATTTGGAAAGGCAAGGACTGATTCTAGATAGTCAATATGGCTTTGTGCATGGGAAATCATGACTCACAAACTTGATTGAGTTTTTTGAAGTAGTAACAAAGAAGATTAATGAGGGCAGAGCAGCAGATGTGATCTATCTGGACTTCAGTAAGGCGTTCGACAAGGTTCCCCATGGAAGACTGGTTAGCAAGGTTAGATCTCACGGAATACAGGGATAACTAGCCATTTGGATACAGAACTGGCTCAAAGGTAGAAGACAGAGGGTGGTGGTGGAGGGTTGTTTTTCAGACTGGAGGCCTGTGACCAGTGGAGTGCCACAAGGATCGGTGCTGGGCCCTCTACTTTTTGTCATTAACATAAATGATTTGGATGGTAGCATAAAGAGGTACAGTTAGTAAGTTTGCAGATGACACCAAAATTGGAGGTGTAGTGGACAGCGAAGAGGATTACCTCAGATTACAACAGGGTCTGGACCAGATGGGCCGATGGGCTGAGAAGTGGCAGATGGAGTTTAATTCCGATAAATGCAAGCTGCTGCGTTTTGGGAAAGCAAATCTTAGCAGGACTTCTACACTTAATGGTAAGGTCCTAGGGAGTGTTGCAGAACAAGGAGACCTTGGAGTGCAGGTTCATAGCTCCTTGAAAGTGGAGTTGTAGGTAGATAGGATAGTGAAAGCGGCATTTGGTATGCTTACCATTAAAGGTCAGAGTATTGAGTACAGGAGTTGGGAGGTCATGTTGCGACTGTACAGGACATTGGTGAGGCCACTTTTGTATTATTGTGTGCAATTCTGGTGTCCTTCCTATCGGAAAGATGTTGTGAAACTTGAAAGGGTTCAGAAAAGATTAACAAGGATGTTGCCAGGGTTGGAGGATCTGAGCTACAGGAAGAGGCTAAACATGCTGGGGCTGTTTTCCCTGGAGCGTCGGAGGCTGACGGATGAACTAATGGAGGTTTACAAAATTATGGGGGGCATGGATAGGATAAATAGACAAAGTATTTTCCTTGTGGTCAGGGAGTCCAGAACTAGAGGGCATAGCTTTAGGGTGAGAGGGGACAGATATAAAAGAGACCTATGGGGCAACGTTTTCATGCAGAGGGTGGTACGTGTATGGAATGAGCTGTCAGAGGAAGTGGTGCAGGCTGGTACAATTGCAACATTTAAGAGGCATTTGGATGGGTATATGAATAGGAAGGGTTTGGAGGGATATGGGCCGGGTGCTGGCAGGTGGGATTAGGTTGGGTTGTGATACCTGGTCGGCATGGACAGATTGGACCAAAAGTCTGATTCCATGCTGCACATCTCTGACTCTAGTAGAACATAACCTGTATACGTCACAAATTGCTGGACACCATCTGGGTGGGTGAAACAAACCACAACTTGTACAAGATTTGGATAATCCACTGCAAAACCTGTTCGAGTCAAGTACTTGCAGATGCTGTTGGCCTGTTAGAATTTCTTTAAACTTGCATCCTCTTATAGTGAAGTCTTAATAATAATGTGTTAACACCTTTGGGTTTGTCCAGAAGTGCCTTTATGAAGGATTCACTGGTATAGAGGCAATGACCAACTTAAGAAGCCTTAAATCAAATTGGCTTCAGTGAATTGATATTCCACACCTTTTTATAATGACATCAGCCAGTGAATTTGTAGAATGTTTCACCTGGCTGTTCTCAATATGACATGGACTCAAGCTTGTTTATCCTGAAATTGACTTGAACTTTAAGTTGATCTAACATGTTGTCAGGATTTTTGCAGTCATCGTCCGAAATTACGGAGGACTTTAGTGCCCAAAATGGGTAAGAAAAATAAAGTGTTATCAGTCTTTTTCAATTATTTACGGATCCAGAATTAATTTTTGCTAAGTGACTGAAGTTCTATCAGAAAAACCACAGATTGGTATTCCATTGCCGACGTACTGCTTGTTTTCCATCTAAAAGTGCAGGTGTAACAATCTTTATTGTAAGTATAATGCTTTTTAATGTTTTTTATTGGCTTCTTTGCTTTTTTTTTTAAAATTGCAAGCTGCTGCATCTTTAAAGATTACAGTTTTGTGATAGTGGGATTTTGTCCATCAGTGCTGCCTATGCCAGTAAAGTATGATGTCAAACACTTTTTTTTGTGCCAATTTGAAAAAGAAAATGATAGATTTGATTGCATCTGGGCACATCAAGGCCTTTTTTCCTGTAGGGAACTTATTTTTCCGTTTTTCTCATTTTATTCAGGGATGTTTTTCTTAAGTCAGGGCTGTTGTTCAGGCCTTTTAATTGTCATTTATTTTGAATTGCATCAGAAGCCTATTGTCCTTTTCTCTGCCCCCCCCACACCCACCCACCCCAGAAGATCAAGACAATAGTATCCACCAGCTTGGTACAAGGTTTGTACCCTTTAGGTTTGGTTGTAGTTGTAACTTAAGACCATAAGACATAGGAGTGGAAGTAAGGCCATTCGGCCCATCGAGTCCACTCCGCCATTCAATCATGGCTGATGGGCATTTCAACTCCACTTACCAGCGTTTTTCCCCGTAGCCCTTAATTCCTCGAGACAACAAGAATCTATCAATCTCTGCCTTGAAGACATTTAGCGTCCCGGCCTCCACTGCACTCCGTGGCAACGAATTCCACAGGCCCACCACTCTCTGGCTGAAGAAGTGTCTCCGCATTTCTGTTCTGAATTGACCCCCTCTAATTCTAAGGCTGTGTCCACAGGTCCTAGTCTCCTCGCCTAATGGAAACCATTTCCTAGCGTCCACCCTTTCCAAGCCATGTATTATCTTGTACATCTCTATTAAGTCTCCCCTTAATCTTCTAAACTCCAATGAATACAATCCCAGGATTCTCCGCCGTTCCTCATATGTTAGACCTACCATTCCAGGGATCATCCGTGTGAATCTCCGCTGGACACGTTCCAGTGCCAGTATGTCCTTCCTGAGGTGTGGTACCAAAACTGGACACAGTACTCTAAATAGGGCCTAACCAGAGCTTTATAAAGTCTCAGTAGCACATCTCTGCTTTTATATTCCAACCCTCTTGAGATCAGAGACAACATTGCATTTGCTTTCTTAATCACGGACTCAATCTGCATGTTTACCTTTAGAGAATCCTCGACTAGCACTCCCAGATCCCTTTGTACTTTGGCTTTACTAATTTTCTCACCGAACTTAAGCTCCGAATTCTGACTGATTAGGGAAAAGACTCTTGACTACTGCTACAGTCCTATCATAGATTCAGTCTTCAGCTTCCAGTTGTCGCGTCTAGCTTTCAGTGCCCACTTACTACCACTGACTGTTAATGTGCACTGTCTTCTAGCATGCATGTGCTGCTATCAGGAGGCTACTTATGATTTTCTGTGTAACATAATATTTCTGTGTTCTGGATAACATACAATAATACAGCACTGTTCTGTCAGGTTGAATTTTATTAACAATGCTAACTATTTGCAAGGCAATATATCACATATATCACAATATATCACAAAAAGTTGCCCCTTAGGTCTCTTTTATATCTTTCCCCTCTCACCCTAAACCTATGCCCTCTAGTTCTGGACTCCCTGACCCCAGGGAAAAAACTTTGCCTATTTACACCTTGCATTCTGGAGCAATTGAGACCAATAGAGTTGATTTTGAGAAAGCGGAAGCAAATGTGAAAGCAAAATTTTTTTTAAAAAAACCTACATTAATGCTTTACACCTGCAAGACAGAGGCTTCTCAGTTTGCTTTTTGGGCCTCCCACATCAAATATCACATCATGTCCATATATCCCCTCTTTTGTGGGATCCTTACAAAATGAATTACCAACCCAAAATGGGTGTCATTTTATTTGTGTGTTAGTTTGGATTAGCAGAATAAGCCTAATTATAACTAATGTACAATGTGGGAGCTGAGTGGTGAAATTAAAAAAATTAATTTTGGTTCTAATGGAATGATGAGAAAATGGCTGGCAAGTTAATTTCATGGCATTTCTCTTGTTCTCAAACTGCTGAATTATTTTATGGACTAAGTGAGTATGGCAAATTTACTATTACCTTTCCTGCAATTTCTAGGCCAATCTGCTTTTAATAGACTGTAATGAAAAATGTTTCATTTTTAGTAACTTTGTCATGGAAAGGTGTATATTGCCTTCTGTTTAGTATTTATTGTTCCACCTGATGTGTTCAGAACAAGATTTACGCTTCTGTATTTCTTTTGAAGTAGTTTCCATATAAACATGACTCAAAGGAAGAGTGTTTCCTCCTTGCGCCCACCCCTGCCCCAGTGCTAACTTGTACCGAAACATCAAAGTTCACCTGTCTCCTCTGATCTTCTGTGTCATTTAATAGTCTTTTTGAAGTGACTGATTTGATGTTTTCTCAATTCCGGAGTTTGGGGTGAGATGGAGGGGGTCACAAGCAGGAAGCAGGTAATGTAGTGGCATGAAACTTGGGAATTGCGCAACTTGAGGAATCATTAGCAAATTGTACTTCGTATGAAGTGAAAACCACCTGCATGAATAAGCTGGTAAATGGCCCGACAAGCCTTTTTGACAGACACAGCTTCCTGCTATTAATAGCAGACACACCCTTTGACAGACCTGGAACAGTACTTTAATAGTGCTTTATAGGATAAATCTGTAATCAATGGGATGGTGCAACAGTCTTGCCACAAAATTTAACGTAGATAACAATCTCGCAAAATATATTTTCACTGTTTTGTGTCTCTGACTTTGTTTTCCTTCACCATTCCCTGCGCATGAATGCCTTGTCTAAATTGAGAAGCCTGGGGGCTCCGGTTTTGGCAATTTATTTGATCTTGAAGGATCTCCATTGAAGAGCTATAGGGGTGTGTACAGGTGTTACACTACTGTAGAGAAGTATCTCTCTGAAGCCATTAATTCTGCATTTTGTATGCTGAGTATGGGAACTTTCTAATTGTATTTTAACCAAATGATGTGATGCTGACTCTTTGCCATCTAATGCAACACTTGATTTTCTTTGCAGAGATATTTCTTTTACTTAATTAAATGTGGCATGGAAGCTGGAAACCTATATTAGTTGTTGCCACTAGAGAGGTAGCTCCTTCACTCAGTTTTAGTTTCACAGCTTTGTAGACGGTTTCCTTAGGGAAGGTCATGTCAGCTGTGGCATTGTGCTCTATCATAGAGCACAGACTAGTGGCAATTTGAGCCCCCATTCTGCCATGTTGTTTTTGGCTAGATCTGTCCTCTCCGCAGATGAACAGTCACTGGTTAAGGTTGGGAACAAATGCGTAGTCATGGTTCCATGAAATGGTATTAAACCCTTAATTTTCCCCAGTTTACTTAGTCATAGAGATTTACAGCATGGAAACAGATCCTTTGGTCCAACCCGTCCATGCCGACCAGATATCCCAACCCGATCCAGTCCCACCTGCCAGCACCAGCCTATATCCCTCCAAACCCTTCCTATTCATATACCCATCCAAATGCCTCTTAAATGTTGCAATTGTACCAGCCTCCACCACTTCCTCTGGGGACTCATTCCATACACATACCACCCTCTGTGTGAAAATGTTGCCCCTTGGGTCTCTTTTATATCTTTCCCCTCTCACCCTAAACCTATGCCCTCTAGTTCTGGACTCCCTGACCCCAGGGAAAAAAACTTTGCCTATTTACTCTATCCATGCCCCTCATAATTTTGTAAACCTCTATAAGGTCACCCTTCAGCCTCCGATGCTCCAGGGAAAGCAGCCACAGCATGTTCAGCCTCTTCCTGTAGCTCAAATCTTCCAACCTTGGCACCATTCTTGTAAATCTTTTCTGGTCCCTCTCAAGTTTCACAACATCTTTCTGATAGGAAGGAGACCAGAATTGCATGCAGTATTCCAACAGTGGCCTAACCAATGTCCTATACAGTCGCATCATGACCCCCCAACTCCTGTACTCAGTGCTCTGACCAATAAAGGAAAGCATACCAAACGCCACCTTCACTATCCTATCTACCTGCGACTCCACTTTCAAGGAGCTATGAACCTGCACTCCAAGGTCTCTTTGTTCAGCAAAACTCCCTAGGACCTTACCATTAAGTGTAGGGTTTTAGAGTGGACCATGTTGATTGTTAAGGAATAATGATTAGGTGGTTTTATATTTGTGATTGCCCATCAAGCAATCAAACTTCCTTTTGCATGTAATGCACCGGATGTGAAAACCAATGGTATCTCAGAAATACAAGTGTCTGCCAAAGTTTCAGATTTTACCTGCCCACCCCACCCAGCAGTTTCCGTAGCAATATTGTGTGTGTCTTGTGTCACAAAGGATGCAGCAATTCAGTCTTTTCAAGGAAAGAAATAAATGTTCGACAAACCTGTGACAAGTCCCAATAACAAAAATGCAAGCATAGTAAGTACTTTCAGTATATTGAACACAAAGATGGAATGAGCTTTATTACAACTATTCCATTTTAGTGTTCAGTAGCATTTAAAATTCTAAATTTGGAGAGCAATTATTGAAAAACTCCTTCTGTCAAGTAGGAGACAATGTAAGCAAATTCAGAAGTGCCAACTCCAAACACCATGCTTTATTTTCTGGCTGTTTAATATGAGTTAATATTTCCAATTCTGTTTCTATCTCAAGTTTTCAATCTCACTTTATCATTCACCCTTTTGGATGGTGATATGTAGGTAAGCTCACATTGCTCCATGTCTTAGCCTTTTGCTAGCTGACATCTTAATCTGAGTTTCTCTGTACTCCGTGATCACAGTAAAGGAACATTCGAGAAATATTGGTTTTGGCAGTAAGTAATTGTGTTGGCTAAACTTTGTTCAATGCCGTTACCAGAATCATCTAAGTGAGCTTCACATGCCCTGCATTTATGATCACCTGGGTGTATGAAAGCTCCATTTTTATTGGCAACATATTAGATCTGCTTGGTTCATCGTCTTGAAGCTTGTAATGTAATTCCAAAAAGTCCTGTGCATGAATTCATATGAAATAAGTACTTAAAGCTAGCTGTTTTATGTGTTTGTTCATGCATGGATGATGAAATTTGTATTTTGAGTCCTTTGCATTGTTTACACCTATCATTTTTAAGCCGTTCTGATGAGACATTGAGTAGAATGTTTCTGGGACTTAGGGGAGGGTCTCACCTGCAGGCTGGGGAGACGGTAAGAGACCCATGCTGCTCTTTCTAGGAAAGGTCTGTTGAACAACTTGTCAATTCGGCAGTGGTGAGGCCACTGGCAACCCTTGCCCTGGGACCAAAGTCCTGCTCAGGAAAAGTTTTAGATTTTGAACTCACCAATGCCAGTAAGGAGTTTGTGACTGCTGGTGGAAGAACAGCACCCCAGAATCCAAATATCCTGGAGGACATAGAGAAAAGACAGATTATAATTGGGTTGGGGGAGAAATCATAGGGAGATAGGCATGGAAACGAGGGCAAGAGGGTGACCTCCAGCTGTATTTTGATTTTGTTTTATTATACTTGTGTAGTTTCTTGGTTTGTTGTATTAATGTTGTAGTCAGTATGAAAGCAATAAAAACTTTATGTTCTGGAAACTTGTAGCACGTGCTTGGTATTATCTCAAACAATTAGGTTTTCAAGACTTAACTTGCAAAATTATAATTTTAGAAATATTTAAAGTCTAGGTTTGTGTGCCTCTTCAGCGATTCTCTGGTATACAATTTGCTTGTGAATAATAAGCATTGAGAATAATGATATAGACATCTGTGTGATGGAGTAAAAATGCATTATTCATACCAGCACATCTTCAAATCAGCCTGTATCTAATCTGGTCAATACTCTGACTCCTACCATGTCTCTGTCATTTCCTGATTACTTTAGCAGCTGTTGTACACTGAAGAGGGTCGAAAAGTGACTATTCACTTTTCTTTATATCAATGAATTTTTGTTTTTTCAATTTAAACAATGCTAAACATCCACCCTTTTAGATTTACAATGATTTGGATGGTATCTTTGTTAGGGACATACTAGTTCCCGACAGAGTCAAATAGTTACCAGACTTGGAAAAGATAATCGTGTTTCCTTCCTCCCTTTTGACTCTGAGGATTTGTGACATCCCCCTCTTTTTTTTTGGCAAAGATTCAATTAAACTGTATTTTTACCTCTTTTCACATCTGTTTTTCTTGTGTCCTTTTCCCACCTTCAGTTCCAAATTGGCAAAAATAGTTGATTAGTGCTGAAACCATTGGGTGTTTGTTCATTTATTGATCTGGAAGTCCCGTTCATGTTCATAACTTTTCATTTCATCTATGTATATGTAATTACTCAATGTCAGTATTGCTCCTACATTCAATTGTGTTTAGCAACTTACCAATGCTTTTGTGTTCTGGAAAATATGGAAGATGTTCTTCCTGTCAGACAGCAGATCTCTCAACTCTTCTCAACTGCTATAAAAATTCTGAATGGTAGTAGTTCAGGCTGTTCAGCAAATCACTCTGTCTGTGAATGTCATTATGAAGATGGGAGAATAATTTCTTCAAAAATAAATTTTATAAAAAGAAAGTTAAGGATGTTCTGGCTTGTAGTTGATAGTTCAGTCATATAAGCGGTATTAATGGGAAGTCATTGTAGCGTTTATGTATCACACATGAACAATCTTTGACTCAAAGCGTTTTATCTTTTCAGGATTGGGCTAGTTAAAGTTTTGAGAGTGGTTTAAGGTTATTATGACAGCCATTGTTGAAATACAGTGTAATGATTTATGACAATCTTTCTTAACAGTGGAGATTGGTGGTAGGAGTGGTCCAGGTAACAGCCTTTGTTTTTGTTTCAGACTGTACACCTGATTCTGACTGGCCTTCACTGTAGATGAACTTTATCTGTAGCTGTATGCATTTTTTTTTCAGTGTTCACTTTTTGTGATGGATATATCCTTTCTTTTCCTTACATTTTTACATTTAGTTAACAACGAGAGAAACCAGCTTTGGACAAAATATCTGCACTGCAAATTTTAAATAGGATATGGTTATTCTACTGTGATAGATCCCGTGAGAATCGACTTAAGTCCAGATGTCACAGCTGCTGATCATTTTACACTTGCATTCCTGTGGGCTCTAAGTTACTTATCAAGTAGGATAGAACTATAGCATTTAACATAACTCTTCAATTTGCATAGAGTACATAACCACTTAAGGTGGAAGTCGGCTTGTTTGGCTAAGTTAAGTTTACCCTTTAAGAATGTTTCAGAAGGGAAATGAAATGCAATGCAGAATTCAATAAAGCGCATTTTATGGAATTGAAAAATAACCCCTGAAATCCATCCCATGTAGGCGGTAACATTCCCTCACCCTCCGTTTTCAATGAATGCTCTTACATTATACTGGCATTCTTCTAACACTTCTGCTGTTGCTACACACCACTCCGTATCCTTCTTATTCAGAACTGTCACAGCAGTGCTTTGATAAAACTCCAGTTGTATTGGTTGGTTTGAACTGATGGCAGTCAAATTTGTTTGCAGTGGACTTTTTACCCAGTAATATGCAAAACTTGTACTACTTTCCTCAGAATATCAAATATATGGAGCATTTTTTTAAAAAGTCATTTTTAGTATGGCTTTTGAATGAATATAAATGTGTAGTGTTCACACAAGAATGAAAAGAATGAAAAACAAATGCAAAGTTGGCCAGTTTTTATTTTTTCTACTATGGTCTTTATTTTTGGAGCAAATTGTATAAACTTGCTCTCTACACCATCTTTCCTGGGATATGGTTAAATACTTGTGATTGCTAAGTGGTACTCAACTGCACACTTTCACAAATGTACTCCCATTTCTTACCATAGCAAGTTTCAGTTTGTTATGAAAATGCTACAAAAAGGGGATTTCTAACGTTTGCTGCGGACAGTATAGATTGCTGCCAAACATTTGTCTAATTAATTCTCTCATGTGCAGGGTAAGAGCAAGGCATTCAACTTTAGAATTAAGAATTTCACATTGCAACATTGGTATTTTGCCACAGTCAGAACCTCCCAGTATAAACATGTGTTCAGTAACCACTGCCTGTACTGTTAAAATATTCAGGTATGAACTTGAAGTCAGTTTAGAACAGGATTCTATGCTGCTCCTGGGAGTGGGAATCTTTGGCCCGCAGAGGAGCTTAATTGTGCGGGAGGCCAACAATTAGCTTCCTGATAGAAGTTTGAAACTATGGTATTAAGTTCTCGGAAATCTTCGTTTTACAGGTATCTGCATGTCTGAGTGCAGTCTTTCTAGTTAATTTATCAATGCATGTGATTGCATATAAGTAACGTAGCAGCCGAGTTAGTCAACTTGGTGCAGTTGGGGTGAGTTGCAGCTGCTTTTTCCCCTTCAGGGAGCATTGTTAAATGACAGATGATTGAAATCAGATGGCACCTGTGACAAGGCAATGGGTCAGAGTTTTTCTGATTTTGATAGGAGCAAGGCTGCAGCCTAAGAGGCAAGGCAGAGAGGCTAGTGAAGGAGCTAGAATAACTTGGAAGGAAGCTGTGGTCGAGGCCATTACAAAGGAGGCCATCTGAAGTGGGGGATGAATAAAAGGATGCAAGGATAGGTGGAGGAGTGAAAGTTAAAATGTAATCAGCGGCAGTCCTTTTGGAAGAGACTTTTTTTTTAGGAGGGGTGAACAGAAGGTGTCTCAATTCCTTGGCACAAGCAGGCCCATGTGTCTGCCAAAAAGGAGGCCACGTGTAGTTGTATGGAGGAGACATACATGCTTCTCCGACATCTGTCTCATGGAGGCATTCTCCAAATGAAAGCAGTACCTAGCAAAGGACTTGGTCATGTGGACATCAGAAAGACATGATGACAATGGTTGAATTGGGGATATGTGGGTAATGAGGATGCACTTTATGCTGGAGTATAATTCTGCTGTTGATGGCCCACAGCACCTCAGGGATGCCCAGTTTTAAGATGCTCAAATGTTTGAAATTTGTCCCATTTAGCATGGGGATGCTGCCACAAACCTATAACAATGTGAAGGAGTACTTTGTCTCCACAGGACTGTGCAGTGGACGCTCTTATTGATACTGTCATGGAAAGATGCACCTACAGCTGGCAGATTGGTAGGGATGAGGTCAGATATGTTTTCTCTGGGTTGCTGGTTTCCTCACCACATGCCGCCAACCCACTCCAGCAGCTATGTTCATTCGATCAGTATTGCTGGTGCTGAGCCACTTTTTTGATGTATGTTGGGTAGCATTGCAATGTCCATTTTGCAACCTTGCCACTCTCCGTGCTTCCTCCAAGTATTTAGCATGGGGGAGTACTTTTCCCTCAGCTGATGAATAATGGTACATGGTAACCAGCAGAGGGTTTCCTTGCCCCAATGGAATCCAGAGTTGGTGTTGAGCACTCCCCAAGGCAGCTGGCTCCTGACTGTATAACACTCTGCTGTGACTATCCTGCTGGTGGACAGGAGATATCCAGGGAAGGTGATGTTTGGGACACTGGCTCTTTTGATTGAAGATGGTTGCAAATATTTCAGCCTTGCCGTGTGCATTTCTCTGCTGCACTCCCCTGTCATTGAGCCTGATGGTATTAATGGAATCAGAAGCAAAATATTGTGAAGGTGCTGGATATTTGAAACAAAAACAGGCTGAACAAGTATAGCAGGTCAGGTAGTTGCTTCGGTGAACTACAGTTATTGTGTCAGGTTGATTACTTTTCATCACCATGGAAGAGAAAGAGATTTAAAGGATTTTAGCCAGTTTTAAAAAAAAGATTATTGGAAATAGGGAGGGAGCAGAAAGAACAAAAGATCGGGAAATAAATTGTAAAGTGTTCATATTACAGTGGCGATGCTAGTGGAGGTCTTAAAAGGCATAAAGGTTGAGAAATCAAAGCCAAAAGAGCTGCGGATGCTGTAAATCAAAAATGGTGATTGCTGGAAAAGCTCCGCAGGTCTGGCCGCATCTGTGGAGAAAAAAGCTGAGTTAACATTTTGGGTCCAGTGACACTTCCTCAGAACTGATGGTAGCTAGGAAAATGGCTATGTATATGTCGAAGAAAGGGTAGGGGAAGGGGATTAAGGATTAAATCAAAAATAGGGATAGAGCCCAAAGAGAAAGAAGAGCAATTGGACAGGCATAAGAGTGAGTAATCATCTGGCTAGGAGGGTGAATAACTATTAATGGGGACTATTCATGGCTAGCAATTGGTTCCATGTAATAGCAGACTGTGATTACAAGACCTGGTGGTTGGAGGTTGGGATAACAGCATAGGATAGTTCAAGCCCAAAGATTGTTGAACTCAATATTGAGTCCAGAAGGCTGCAGGTTCCCAAGCAGAAAATGAGGTGCTGTTCTTCTGGCTTTTGCTGAGCTTCGCTGGAACACTGTTGCAAATCTGAGACAGATGTTAGCCAGGGAATAATATGTTTAAATGGCAGGCAACTGGAAGTCATCCAGTCTTCGTTTCATTTTCCCAATATAGTGGAGAGCCCATTGTAAGCAGTGATTGCAGTAGACTAGATTGCATGAAGTGCTGGTAAAGTGTTGCTTCGCCTGGAGGGTATTTGAGCCCTTGGATATTGAGAAGGGAGTAAGTACACAGACAGCTGTTACACCTTCTGCAGGTATAGTGGGATTGGGAGTGAAGGAAGAGTGGGCCAAGATATCCCAGAGGGAACAGTCCCTGTGTAAAGCTCATAGGGGAGGTGAAAGGAATGTGTGTCTGGTGGTGACACCTTGGCGGAAATGTCAACTAATGATCCTCTGCAGGTGGATGCTGATGGGATGGTAGGGAAGGGCAGGTAAGGGCCTGAAGTGCAGAAAATGGGTCAGAGCCAGCTGAGGGCCCAGTCAACAACAGTGCTGGGGTATCCTTGGTCAAAGGTGACATCATCAGAACAAATGCAGTGGAGACGGAGGAACCGGGAGAAAGGAATAGAGTCTTTACAGGAAACAGGATGTGAGGATGCATAGTACAGGTAATTATGGAAGTTGGTGGGTTTATAGTGGATATTAGTGGCCAGTCTACCCCCAGAAATGGCAACAGGGAAGAGAGGACTCAGAGGTAGACCCGGTGAAGTTGAGAGCAGGGTGAAAATTGGATGGGAAATTGATTAAATTGTTTCAATTCCAGGTGAGAGACGGAAGCAGCACCAATGATGTCATTGATATACCAGAGGAGGTGTTGTAGGGGGGCTGGAGTAGGTAGATAAATCCCTGGGACCTGATCATGTATTTCCCAGGAATTTATCTACCTATTCTGGCCCCCATCCATGACTCTCTCCCAGAACTTTGTGGGAGGCTAGGGAAGAGATTGCTTGACCCCTAGCCACAGGTGAGGTACTGGAATACTGGAGGGCAGCTGGCATGATGCCATTTTTTAAGAAGGGTTTAAGGAAAAGCCAGGGAACTAGAGAGCAATTAGCTTTAAATCTGACTTGTGTCCAATACTGTCAGTGTGTCTTGTGGCGTCCACCTCAAAGGGGTTCAGGTTTCATATGAGAGGAACTTGTCCACCAATCTTTGATCAGTCTGGCTGGCGATGAGGGGTTTTCTCCACTGGGATTTCATCCCAACGTGTGTGTGGCCATTTATGAGCATCCCTACCTGTGACGCCAGAGTTTTCCTAGTAATGTTTGATACCCACGCTGTCCTGCAACACTCATAGTATAAAATGGCTCCCACACATTAAGTCTAAGTTAAATCTGATACTTATTGGCTGACCTAAAATATACCCTTCAGGTACAGTTTTAATCAAGTTATGGTGACTTAATTTTGTGTTAGCTATAATCATTTTAATAGCTAATGATATTGGGCAACAGAAATTATAATGTATTTTGTGAACTAAGTGCAGCATATAGTTTTAGGCTATAACTAAACATGCAATTTATGTTGAAATTTAAGAAAGAGCAGCAAAAAGCAAACCTAAAGATTATTTAAGAAAGGTTGTAGGAAATGGCTGGAATCTATAGACCGGTGAGCCTGACAATGGTAATGGGCAAGTTGTTGGAGGGAATCAAAACTTGCTTGAGTTTTTTGAAGAAGTAACCAAGCGGATTGATGAGGGCAGTGGTGAATGTGATCTATATGGACTTCAGTAAGACTTTCAACAAGGTTCCTCGTGGTAGAATGGTTAACAAGGTTAGATCACAAGGAGAACTGGCTTGAAGGTAGAAGCGAGAGGGGGATGAAGTGTTGCTTTTCAAACTGGAGGCCTGTGATCAGCAGTGTGCCATTAGGATTGGTGCTAGGTCCACTGCTTTTTGTCATTGATTCCAGTGATTTGGATGTGAGCATAAGAAGTATGGTTAGTAAGTTTGCAGGTGACACCAAAATTGGAGGGTAGAACTTGTACACTTAATGGTAAACCCTTGGGCAGTGTTGCTGAACAAAGCGCATGCAAATTCATAGTTCCTTGAAAGTAGAGTCATAGGTATATAAGATAGTGAAGAAGGCATTTGGTATGTTTGGCTTTATTGGTCAATACATTGAATGTAGGAGTTAGGAGATCATATTATGGTTGTACAGGACACTGGTTAGGCCACTATTGGAATACTGTGTGTAATTGTGGTCTCCCTCCTATAGGAAGGATGTTGTGAAACTTGAAAAGGTTCAGATGAGATTTACAGGGATGTTACCAGAGTTGAAGGGTTTGAGCAGTAGGGAGAGACTGAATAGACTGGTGCTATTTTCCCTGGAGCGTTGGAGCCTGAGGGGTGACCTTAGAGGTTTGTAAAATAGTGAGTGGTGTGGGTAGGGTAAATAGGAAAGGTCTTTTCCCAGGGGTGGCGAAGTCCAAAACTGGAGGGCATAGGTTTAGGGGGAGAGGGGAAGGATATAAAAGAGACCTAAGGGGCAGCTTTTGCACGCAGAGGGTGGTGCCTGTATGGAATGAGCTGCCAGAGGCAGTGTTAGAGGCTGATACAATTGAAACATTTGAAATGCATCTACATGGGTATAAGAACAGGAAGAGTTTAGGGGGACGTGAGCCAAATGTTGGCACATGTGCCTAGGTTAATTTCGGATATCTGGTTGGCATGACAAGTTGGACCTCTTTGTTTCTATCTGGTACATCTCTGACTCTAATAGGGTTTCCTTTCTTTTGTGATTTGAGTATTGAAATCCTTCTGAGAAAATACAAACCTCCTTCATGAACTGAAATTGTACAATTTATTGCACATTACTTGTTTTTATTTCTTTGGGTTTTGAGCTTTCTTGGTAAAGATCAGCATTTATTGTTTGTTCTATTTGCTCTTGAGAAAGGTTGTTAGCCGTCATCTCAAATTGCTGGAATAGGTACACCAGACTGCTAAAAGGAAGTGGATTTTAGCGACAATGAAAAAAACAACATTGTTCCATATGTGCCTTGGAGGGGAACTTGCAAATGGTAGTTTTCCTATATATCTGCAGCTCTAGTTTTTCTAAATGGTAGAGGTTTAGAAGGTGCTGTCAGAGGAATCTTTAAGTTGCTGTAATGCACACGTCTGTCAGTGGTGGAGGAAGTGAATGCTGTAAGGTAGTGTCTGGAGTGCCATTGAAACATTCTGCTTTGTCCTGGATGGCACTACACCTATTGATTTTGATCGAGGCAAATAGAAAATATTTTATCACACTTCTGGCTTCTGCCTTTTAGATGAAGAATAGGCTTTGAGGAGTCAGGAGGTGAGTTATCCACCAGAGATCCCAATCTCTGACTTGCTATTGTAGTCATAGTATTTATTTGTCTGGTTCAGTTTAATACCTGGTCAGTGGTGATGGGGATTCAGTGCAGTAATGCTGCTGAATTTAAGGACAGATGAATAGATATTCTCTTGTTGGAGATGGCCATTGCCTGGCACTTCTATGTAATGAACATTGCTTGTCTGTAATTCGACTTGGCCTGGGTTAAAGCTCGCTCTTGCTCCATATGGACGCGGACGCAGACTGCTTCAAGTTTTGAGGGATTGCAAATGCTACCGCAATACAAATGTAATTGCAACAGCCAAAATTGGAGTACACATACTATTCAGTAAGAATATGGTTGATCTGTTTATTTTGAATTCCATATTCTCAGCTGCCCTTAATAGCCCTTTGAGAATTTTTAAGAGAAAAAGTTCTCCTCTTTTGTCCTTTGAGAGGAAGCGTTTTTTCCACCAACTTTGTCAAGACCAGTCAGGATCATATGTACTTCAATCAAGTAATTCCTATTTATAACTATCTGTAACTTTCTTATCTTTTCTTCTCCAACATACTTGCCTACCTACCTTGGTGTCATTTGTGAATTTGGCTACTCTGCCATGGCTCCCTTCTATATCATTGATATAAATTGTAAAAGGTTGAGGCCGTAGTACAGACTGGGAGTGGGACTGCACTCATCAAATGCTGCCAATCCAACCAAAGGCCTATTTGTGCATACTCTTTTTTTTAACCAGCAAGATTAGTTAGTTTGCTATCTATGATAATGTGTTATCTCCTACGCCATAAGATCTTATTTTCCACAACAGCCTTTGATGTGACACCTTTGCAGATACCTTCCTGAAATCAAAAAGAAAGCACTTCAGCAAGCTCTTTTGTCCACAACATACGTAATGTCTTCAAATAATTCCAATAAATTCATTAAAATTTCTGTTGATAAAACCATTTTCTCAATTGCCTTGATTTTCTAAGTACGCATCTATAATCTCTCCAATGTTTAACTCTGACTTCTTCGTCATGACAGACATTAAACTAACGTATAGTTTGGTATTTTCTGCTTTCCTCCCTTCTTGAATAGAGGGATTATGTTTGCAACTTTCCAGTCCAATGAAATCTTTCATGAATCTTGGGAATTTTGGAAAATTAACACCAATGCATCAATTACTTGAAGGACGATTTTCTTTTAAGGTCCTAGAATGAAATCCATCTGGACCTGGTGATTTCTCTGATTGCAGCTTCAACTGTTTCCTTCATAGCTTTCCTCGTAATCGTAATTGTGCTAGGATCCTTTCTCTACCTTCCACCTCCCTGATTAACAGCTGTTCCTGAAATGTTTTCTGTATTCTCTACAGTGAAGACAGAAACAAAATATTGGTGGGACTAGATTGGGTTGGGATATCTGGTCGGCATGGTCGAGTTGGACCGAAGGGTCTCTTTCCATGCTGTACATCTCTGACTCTATATTTGTTCATTTCACTTTCCATTTCTTTATTATCTATTACTATCGTCTGTTGTCATTCTCTAGAGGATCCAACGTTCACTTTGCTTTCTCTTTTTTCTTTTTAAATACTCGTGGAAGATCTTGTAATCTGATTTTTACGTTCCTAAATGACTTCCTCTCAAGTTTTTCAAAAATTTTAACCTGTCTAATCAACCTGTTCAGGTGTTATTTCGTACCTCTGGAGCAGGTAGGACTTGAACCTGTGCTTCCTGGTCTGGGCAAGGGCCAGTACCATCTCGTACCCTAATTGCTTCCTCCTGATTAACATTTTAAGTCACTTTCTGTAATCTTTTATATTCTGGCTAATCATCTGATCTGCCACTCCTCTTTATGCTGTCTTATGCGTTTTTTTTCTTGAAGTTTGATGCATTCCTTCATTTCTCTTGTTTACCATAGAGGGTCCTTCCTTTTAGTTTTTCCTTTGTCACAAGAATATACTTGTTCTGAGGATTCTGAAATCATCTCTTAAATCTGCTATGATCGGTCTCCAAGCCTAATATGCCAGCTCAGCTTGGATAAGTTTTCATGTTCACATAGTTGCCTTTATTTAGTTTTAAAATAGTCTCAGCCCTAATCATCATCCTTTCAAACTGAATGTAAATTCAGTCATCTTCGTTGGTGCTATCTAGGGATGCTTTAATTCTGAGGTCATTCCTTAATCTTGTCACATTAGACTTAACATTATGTAATGTAATTTGCTCTCTGATCCATTCTGAAATGATCCCAGCTGATTTTACTACTGGACAAATCAGAGGAAATCGATCTTTTAGATCATGTTTTGGTTGTATTTTAATTTTAACATGTGGTCTTCCACTGAAACATATGCAAAAAAGATCGAAGATTTGGTTTTGTTGTTAAATATGACACAGGGTGGTAATTTTTCAACCTATCAGTCTATTCTAAATTATCAGTAAAGTGATGGAAGCTATCACCAACAGTGCCTAAAGCAGGAGAAAGTGAGGACTGCAGATGTTGGAGATCGGAGTCATAATGTGGTGCTGGAAAAGCACAGCAGGTCAGGCAGCATCCGAGGACGAGGAGAGTCGACATTTTGAGCATAAACCCTTCATCAGGAATATAGGGGGGTTGCTGAGAGATAGCTAGGAGGGCAATAGGTGGATGCAGGTGGGGGGAGGTTGCTGGGTGATGGTGATAGGTTGGAGTGGGTAGTTGGGAAGGAGGATGGACAGGGACAGTTCAAGAGGGTGGTGCGGAGTTGGAGGGTTGGATCTGGGATAAGATGGGGGAAGGGGAAAAGAGTGCTACCAAGCAGCATAAGCTTGGCAATAACAATTAATTATGGGTAACTTAACACAAAATGGACAAGTCAGTTTGGGTCTGTCAGGGCCACTTAGCCCCTGGCATCATTATAGCCTTGGTTCAAAATGGACAAAAGAGCTAAATTCTGGAGATAAGGTGAGCGTGACAGCCTTTGACATGAAAGCCATATTCGACCAAGTGTAGCACCAGGGAGTCCTAGCAAAACTGGAATCAGTGGGAAATGGGACAAAGCTTCTGCTGGTTGGAGTCTACCTGACATGTAGAAAGATGGTTGTGGGTGCTGTAGGTCAGTCATCCTGCAAACATGTCATGGAATCAAGAACTCCTCAGGGTGTTCTCTTGGGTCAAACCATCTTGAGTTGCTTCTTCAATAACTTTCCCTCCATTGTTAGATCAGAACTAGGAATGACTGTCGATGTTTAGCTCCTCAGATACTGAAGTAGTCAACATTCGAATGCAACAAGATCTGAGCAATGTCAAAGATGGGCTGACAAGTGGAAAGTAACATTCATGCCATACAAATATTACACAATGGCCATCTCATTAAGAGAGAATCTAATTACTGCTTCTTTGCTATCAATGGAGTTGCTATCTTGGAAACCCTGCTATTTAGCATTCAGGGTATTATTATTGACCAGAAATCCAACTGGACTTGCCATGTAAATATCGTGGCTATAGGAACAAGTCAGAGGCTAGGAATATGCAGAGTGTAACTCATCTCCTGACTCTCCAAAGCCTGTGCATCATCTACAATACACAACTCAAGAGTCTGATGGAATAGTCCTTATTGCCTGGATGAATGCAGCTCCAATAACACTCAAAGCTTGACACCATCCAGGACAAAGCAGCATGCTTGATTGGCACCACATCCTTAAAAATCGACTTTCCACCACTGATGCTTAGTAGCAGCAGTATAGTACAGATGCACTATAGAAATTCAACAAAGATCCTTAGGCGTGCCTTTCAAAGTTCCGCACAAAGCCACTTGCCCAAATGTTTCATGACTTGGAAATATATCATCATTCCTTTTGCTGTCGCTGAGTGAAAAATCCTGGAATTGCCTCCCAAAAGGCATTGTAGATCTACTAGAGTACAAGGTCTGCAGCAATTCAAGGAGGCAGCTCATCACCATTTTAAGGCAACTAAGGACAGGCAATAGTTGCTGGCTAGCTAGTGACACCAATGTCCCATGAGTGAATTTAAAAAAAACCCTTTCATCACAGCTCCAAAGTATGCTATTATTTTGAAAGCTTTCAATGAACTCCTTATTCAGGCTACTACTCCAGTTTGACTTGTCTGTTCTGTGTTGATTAAGTTACCCATGATTTAATTGTTATTCCTTAATCTCAAACACGCAACATTTCTTTTGTTTGTGCTTTGTCTCACATTGCAGTTACTGTTAAGAAACCTAGAAGTACTCTTTACAAGTGTTTGGCTGTCACTCCTGGTCTCTGGGCCCCTTTTATCTCCTTGGTTAAACAGCCCTGAAATATAAATGGATATTGTGCTTTTACTCAATGTAGCTTTTTTTTTGCATGGTATCTGCATGGATTTAAGCTCATATTGCAATATGGAGATACGTTGTCTAAAACCCAGGCCCACTGCCTGTTCCATATTCAAGTTGATGCATTTCAAGTTACAACTTAAGAGCATTGCTTCTTTATATACTGGCCAACTTCCCTTTCTCAACCAGAACATTCAAGAAATAATGTAATTAACCTCTCTACACAATAAATGGGACTTTGCTATCTGCATTTTGTTTTGCTTTGTAAGTGCTTCCAAAGTAAATAATGGGTGTTGAAGTGCCTGTGCAGACAGGCTTGGAAAATATTGTATGGCACTGTCTAAACTTAAGTTTAGTTTGTTAAAAAGTTGAAATATATTTGATTTAAAAATTAAATTGTTTCATTTTTTTTTCTTTTGTTGCAGGGAAAGCATTTGATATTACATATGTAAGACTGAAGTTCCATACAAGTCGGCCTGAGAGTTTTGTTATTTATAAACGAACTAATGAAGATGGGCCTTGGATACCTTACCAGTACTACAGTGGATCCTGTGAGAAAACCTACCAGAAAAAAAATCGTGGTTTTATCCGAACAGGAGAAGATGAACAGCAGGCCCTGTGCACAGATGAATTTAGTGATATATCGCCCCTCACTGGAGGAAATGTTGCCTTTTCCACTTTGGAAGGGAGGCCCAGTGCTTACAATTTTGACAATAGCCCTGTGCTGCAGGTATAGTCAAGACAAAACCATTACTTATAACTGAGCTAAAGTGATCGTATTACTTGGCGTACACTAAAGCATGCAATGGTCTTGGACCAGAATAGTAGGAATAGTTTCTTCTAATTGTTAAGAACACTACCAATATTTTTAAGATGTGTTTACAGTATTATTAATTTTACACCTTCAGTGCCCATTCCCACACATTTCTCTGAACTTGTTCTTCCTTCTCTCCTGAAAGTGTTGACAATTGCTAAGCATCATTTTGATAAACTCTTGGGTGGGTTACCTTTCAATACTTCAATCTTTAACTAGAAGTTTGACTGCCAACAGGATTTGCAAACGGAGCACTAGTTGGGAACTATTGTAGGCTTTGCTCAACATACTCATCTGCAGTCTACAGCAGAACTTCCCATATAGACATCAGAAGCAAGAATTGTCTACTCTGTATCCTTAGATTGTGACCCCCTGGTTCTGGACTTGCAGTAATCAGAAATAATCTTTCCTTTTCTTGGTTGATTTAATTATTCTCTTAAGCGAGCTCCTTTCTCATAAACATCTACTCATTTGAGGGTGTGGGGAAATCACTGACAAAAGATGACTAAGATAATTTTGTCTTGTTTTACCTCAGAAATTAGTAGTGTTTTCAAAATATTTCATAAAAATGACACATTCTTCTATTCCAGTAACCAACAGTACAAAATTTATGTGGCATTTGTTTTCCTTTTGTCACAAGTGGCCTAGATGTCAATAAAGGTGCTTGGATAAGTTGACACATTTTTATGCATTGGACACCATTGGTGAATTTGGATGCTAACATACAGGTAGTGAGTATTAGCTGGAGGTATGCATAGGCATATCATTATCAATTGGTATGGTAGAATCTGCATGTGCTCAAATAGAGGCTAAGCTAGAAAGAAATTGATGTGCAATTCAAGAAGCTTACAATAGAAGAGCTTTGAGCTAGAGACCAATGTCCTTGACCAGCCAGCTTCCACCCCACAGCATTGCTTCCCAGCTATCAAGGTCTATAGTGAGACTCTGGAAAATGTGAATTACATCTTCTTTCAGTCTCCTCTCAGCAGGGGCAGACTTTGACAATAAAATTCAATACTTCAACATCCAATTTGTCAAAGCCACCTTTGGCTCTCTGAAGAGCAATGCTATATGACAAAGACCTTAAACCCAATCTCAGGCTTCTGGTCTCCAAGGCAGCAGTTTTACCAGACCTCCTATATATGAGATATGATAGGTACAATATGAATGGTATGATATGATATATCTAGCAGACACCTCAAATCCCTCAGTTTTGCCAGTGATGCCTTTGCAAAATCCTGCAAATCCACTGGCTCTTCAATGACAGTGTATTCTGAGGCCACTATCGCCAGTGTTGGGGCAGTACTTATGGCCACAGCATCCACAAGTCTGAACAAAATTTCCAAAACAAACTCTCTACTCGAAGTTCCATCATGATGAGCAATTACCGGGAAGACAGAGGAAGTACTTCAAAAATGTTCTCGAAGCTTTTTTGAAATAATGCAGTAACACTACTATAGGAATAGGTCCAGTCAAGGATAGTAGTGGGAAGTTGTGTGTGGAGGCTGAAGAAATTGGGGAGACACTGAATGAATACTTTTCGTTTCCTGCGGGAGCCTATGCCTCACAACCTGAGCCGCCTCCGAAACTTTAATTTTGTCCCTTTCAAGGATGTAAAAAGGCGGGCCCTGTATAGACTGCTGCTGCACACCGTCCACCTCTTCTCCCTCATCCACCATCCGGACACGCCTTAGCGTGCCCATTTGCCACCGGGCGGTGGGGATCCCCAGTAGAGGGCTCTCTACGCGGGAGTCCTCCCCCTTTCTCTCTGGGATCTGGGGTGGAGGGTGCTGCATGCAGCAGTCCCCTGCAACCGCAGATTGCGGTGGTTCACGGACTCCCAGCCCAACTGCTTGTGCTGTGGAGTCCGTGGACCATGTGTATATTGGGTGTGGGCGTTTGCACTCCCTCTTTGATTTTCTGAAAAACCTTCTCCTCTGCTTTTGGTTGCACTTCAGTCCCACGCTCCTGATCTTCGGGCTCCCGATATGGAGGAGGGAGGGCAGGTCTGAAGACCTCCTCGTGGGTCTGCTCCTGGGCCTAACCAAACTGGCCATAAACAGGTCCAGACAACGGGTCATGAGGGCCGACTGCCTGACCCTCTTCCGCGGTTACCTTAGAGCCCGGGTGTCCTTGGAGAAGGAGCATGCGGTGTCCACCAACACCCTGGAGTTGTTCAGGGAGAGGTGGGTGCCGCAGGGAGTGGAGTGCATCATTTCCCCCTCCAACTCTATTTTGATTCAGTCCCTACACTCCCCTTCACTGTTTTGATCACATAGCATTCCCCTTTGGTGTGAAGGGCACTGCTCGTCAGAGGCCACTCGGGTGTTTTCCTATTTTCCTGGTGGTGGAAATTGAATAAAGATTTGTACACTTTGTGTCTTTCACTGTGTCTCACACCTGCACGCGCGCACACGCACACGCGCGCACACACACCATGGGTGCTGGGGGGAAAAAAAATATAACCAGGAGATTAGCATTAAAAAAAAAGAAAATAAAATATTGTTCCCTTTTGATGTGAAGGGCATTGCTTGTCACAGGCCACTCGGGTGTTTAAAAAATAAAAGAAAGGAAAAAAAAATGAATACTTTTAGTCAGTATTCACTCAGGAACAGGACATTGTTATCGATGTGAATATTGAGTCGCAATTAATTAGAATGGATGGCTTTGAGATATGTAGGGAAGAGGTGTTGGAAATTCTGGAAAGGGTGAATATAGATAAGTCCCCTGGGCCTGAAGGCATTTATCCTAGGATTCTCTGGGAAGCGAGGGAGGAGATTGCAGAGCCATTGGACTTGATTTTTATGTCCTTGTCTACAGGAAAAGTGCCAGAAGACTGGAGGATAGCAAATGTGGTTCCCTTGTTCAAGGGGAGTAGGGATAACCCTAGTTACTATAGGCCGGTGAGTCTTACCTCTGTTGTGAGCAAAGTCTTAGAGAGAATTGTAAGGGATAGGATTTATGAACATCTGGATAGGAATAATGTGATCAAAGATAGTCCGCATGGTTTTGTGAAGGGCAGGTCGTGCCTCACAAACCTTATTGAATTCTTTGAGAAGGTGACTAAGGAGGTGGATGAGGGTAAAGCGGTAGATGTGGTGTATATGGATTTTAGTAAGGTGTTTGATAAGGTTCCCCATGGTAGGCTATTGCACAAAATATGGAGGTATGGCATTGAGGGTGAGTTGGAGGTTTGGATTAGGAATTGGCTGGCTGGAAGAAGACAGAGGGTAGTAGTTGATGGTGAAGGTTCATCTTGGAGTGCAGTTACCAGCGGTGTTCCGCAAGGATCTGTTTTGGGACCATTGCTGTTTGTCATTTTTATAAATGACCTGGAGGAGGGGCTAGAAGGTTGGATGCGCAAGTTTGCGGATGATACGAAAGTCGGTGGAGTTGTTGACAGCGAGGAAGATGTGGCAGGTTGCAGCGGGATATAGATAAGCTGCAGAGCTGGTCAGAAAGGTGGCAAATGGAGTTCAATGTAGGTAAGTGTGAAGTGATTCACTTTGGTAAGAGTAACAAGAAGATGGAGTACTGGGCTGATGGTTGGGATCTTGGTGTCCATGTACACAGATCTCTGAAAGTTGCCACCCAGGTAAATAGTGCTGTGAAGAAGGCATATGGCTTACTGGCTTTTATTGGTAGAGGAATTGAGTTCCGGAGTCCTGAGGTCATGTTGCAGTTGTATAAGACTCTGATGCGGCCGCATCTGGAGTATTGTGTGCAGTTTTGGTCGCCATACTATAGGAAGGATGTGGAGGCACTGGAACGGGTGCAAAGGAGGTTTACCAGGATGCTGCCTGGTATGGTAGGAAGATCACATGAGGAAAGGCTGAGGCACTTGGGCCTGTTTTCATTGGAGAAAGGAAGGTTTAGGGGTGACTTGATACAGGTGTACAAGATGATTAGGGGTTTGGATAGGGTTGCTCATGAGAACCTTTTTCCATGTATGGAGTCAGATACTACAAGGGGGCATAGCTTTAAATTAAGGGGAGGTAGGTATAGGACAAATGTTAGGGGTAGATTCTTTACTCAGCGAGTTCATGGAATGCCCTGCCATTAACAGTGGTGGACTCTCCCTCTTTATGGGCATTTAAACGGGCATTGGATAGGCATATGGAGGATAGTGGGCTAGTGTAGGTTAGGTGGGCTTGGATTGGCGCAACATCGAGGGCCGAAGGGCCTGTCCTGTGCTGTATTTTTCTATGTTCTATGTTCTAATTTATGGGAGTTTCCCAAGACTGTTGGATTGAATGCAAGCATGTATAAATGTTTGCCATAGCCTGCTGTAGTCATATTACCTCTACCATGGAGGTGTAGTGGACAGCGAAGAGGGTTACCTCAGATTACAATAGGATCTGGACCAGATGGGCCAATGGGCTGAGAAGTGGCAGATTAAGTTTAATTCAGATAACTGCAAGCTGCTGCATTTTGGGAAAACAAACCTTAGCAGGACTTATACACTTAATGGTAAGATCCTAGGTAGTGTTGCTGAACAAAGAGATCATATAGTGCAGGTTCATAGTTCCTTGAAAGTGGAGTCGCAGGTAGATAGGATAGTGAAGAAGCTGTTTGGTATGCTTTCCGTTTATTGGTCAAAGTATTGAATATAGGAGTTGGGAGGTCATGTTGCGGCTGTACTGGACATTGGTTAGGCCACAGGTGGAATGTTGTGTGCAGTTCTGGTCTCCTTCCTATCAGAAAGATGGTGTGAAACTTGTAAATCTTTTCTGAACCCTTTCAAGTATTTGCCAGGGTTGGAGGATCTGAGCTACGGAGAGGCTGAACAGACTGGGGCTGTTTTCCCTGGAGCATCGGAGGCTGAGGGGTGACTTTATAGAGGTTTATAAAATCATGAGGGGCATGGATAGGATAAATAGACAAAATCTTTTCCCTGGGATTGGGGAGTCCAGAACGAGAGGGCATAGGTTTAGGGTGAGAGGGGAAAGATATAAGAGACCTAAGGTGCAACATTTTCACGCAGAGGGTGGTACATGTATGGAATGAGTTGCCAGAGGAAGTGGTGGAGGCTGGTACAATTGCAATATTTAAGAGGTATTTGGATGGGTATATGAGTAGGAAGGGTTTGGAGGGATATGGGCTGGGTGGTGGCAGGTGGGACTAGATTGAGTTGGGATGTCTGGTTGGCATGGACGGGTTGGATTGAAAGGTCTGTTTCCATGCTGTACATCTCTGACTCTATGTGGTGCACAGCCTGTAGGATGACAGCTTAAGCTTTACTTCAGTTAACTCCTCATGCTGAACAAACTGCTGTGTTGTGCACTCAGCAAGGTGTCAGAAATGGTGGGTCTACAATCAAATAAATGGCTCAGCTGCAGAATGGAGTTGCTATTGAAAAGAAAAGGAAAGGATATCGCCAATGACTGGCGAGTCCAGAACCAGCGGTCACAATCTAAAGGTACAGTGTAGACAATTTAGGACTGAGATGAGAAGAAATTTCTTCACTCAGTGGTGAATTCTCTGCTGCAGAAAGTGGTTGAGTCCAAAACATTGAATGTTTCCAAGAAAGAATTGGGTATGGTTCTTAGAGCTAAACAGACCATAGGATAAGGAAGAAAGTGGGAACAGCTATTGAGTTGGATGATCAACAGTGATCATATCGAACTGCAGAGCAAGCATGAATGGTTGAATAGTCTATCTTTCTACGTTAGAAAGAATGAAGGTCACACAGTGAAATGAAAGTTTAAAGAAAAATGGTAGCAGTTTATCCTCTACTAACTCCTGTTTCAGTTCTTGTTGGTATGCTGCAGAATTCTTCCATGCACAACAAATTTGTTAAGCAAACCAGAACAATACAAGTTGCTACACTTTACCATTGTTGGGAAGAGACAGTTTGTTTCAAAATTTATCCCACTCTACATCTCTCTATGCAGAAAAAAAACTCAACAGAAATTTGAAAAGTTGTAAAGGTACATTTTGTACCCATGTGAAAATTACATGTGGTACATATTCAATACTAGGGAACAATGTGAAAAAGAATCCATTGATCAATGTATAGTATCATTAAATCCACTTGCAGAAACCTGTGAGTTTGCACAATTTAAAAGATAAGCTAATTCAAATTGGGATTGTATTAGGAATAAGCATCCAAAAGTGAAAGCTTGACTACTGAGAAATGATGCCTGTTACGCTCAGGAGAACAAAAAATATGTGTATAACTGTTGAAGTTGCAGATCAGACCAGGAAGGAGAAGATAGATCTTCCAAGCATTTAGAGCAAAACATTCCGAGACAAAGACCAAGATGCAAACAGTACAGAAACATCATATAAAAGTAGACAAGGCACGTCCATTGTTCTCACTATGGAAAGCTGCATCACATTACTACTATTACTATTACTAACTTGGGCAAGTGTAAAGCAATAGAGCAGGCTCAAATGGCCACAGAAGAGAGAGGTAGCTGAAGATTCCAATTAATCGTTATACAACATATGAGTTGGCTCAGTTAAGTTGACAGGCGAGACATGCTTTCTCTCTGTTGAAATGAGGACTGCAGAGGGAGAATATCAGGTTGACCTAAAATATCATCAGACCTTCGCAGACCTATACAAAGTAGCTTAACATGGTGATCGAGAAATGAAACCTTCAAAAGTAAGATTGAGGTAATGATGACACCATACTCATGCTGAAAGGACGCACCTATTGTTTTAAGAGACATTGGGAATGTAGAGATGCATTAACACTTTAAGATAGCATATTAAACAAAGGCAATAGAATAATTTGCTCCTTTCAAACCCTTTGGGCTATGTTAGAGATCTGCGCCAGTCCTCGAATCCAGTCTGAAAAAAGCAAAAGATGAACTCTACTAGTCAACAGTTACCAGCAAAATTGAGTACTACATCAGTCAGTACAATGCTTCTAATGAGTCCCAGCAAAGCATCCAATGCCACTGATGACACACGGGCATCCGGTCAGACCATGGATGAAGCTGGGAGTAGTTCTCCCCTTGCTCGCTGGAACTATTATCTTGCCATCGTAGACAGCTATTCTGGCTACTTGGTGGACCAGATTACTTCAATGACTACCATTTGAAATTGTTAAATGTTTTTAAAAATACACTTCAGCTGTAATTGCTTTCCTGACATTGAGTGGCAATGGCCCTCAGTTCACAAGTGAAGAATTCCATTCCTTCACTGAGGATGGGAAATTCAAAACTACATGTCATCTCCACACCATCCCTCGTCAAATGGATTGGCTATAAAAATTACCAAAGGAATCATAAAGCTACACACATGGCAGTCCTCGAGTGGAGAAACATACCTACTGAAGGTATGGAAAGTAATCCAATACAAAGCCCACTGTCATGCTGCACACACAGCACGTTTCCACTGGCAAAAAGCAACTGAAACTAGAAATTATACCAGGTCAGTTTCCTTTTCTTTAAAAAAGGGAAATAACAGAAAGTTGAATTTCACTTGAATAAGACTGCTGAATTATTGCCAGAGTTGAGCATCGGAGAGTCAGTCAGCGTACAAGCACTCCGTGATCTCCAAGTCAGACCGAGTTGCAACTTAGCTGTGAGAAGCAGCTGTTACTTTGGTCATTTCTATGACAGATATACAGACGCACAAACACGTGATCAGATATACCATAGCAACCACAGGTGCATAGTCTCCACTACAAGTGGCTGATCAATAAGAGGTGAATTCACCACCTACACAAAACACACATCAACCATTATACCCAGAGACTCTCAACCCAAAGTGACAATAAGAGGTGTATTTTGTCCTTTTTTTTTGTAAATGAAGGAACATTAAGACAGAGGTGCTGAGGAGTCTGCTCCAAAGCCAATAAAGTGAACTGCTTGCATTTTTCTTTAAGTTGGAACATGAGAAGCAGCCTGAATGGTTGGTGTCAAGCTCCCACTGAGCCAATATTTTAGTTTTAGCTTTTAGGAGCAGTCGTTGATGTCTTGAGGCTAAATGTGGAAGCTCTTATTCCTCCCTCAGTTAGGGCTAAAAGCTGGGGTTTGCTCCCTGCTGCTAAAATTACGTATGAGACAATTTGTTTTACTGAATTTGCCTTTGTCAAGGGATGTTAATGGGACGTCACTGTATTGGAACAGTTAATTAGTAGTTATATTAATTAAGCATTTCAATAAAGTTACAGTTAAGCCAATTTTATTATTATTTTGTTTGTATTTTAATTATGGGGTATGAATAAAGTGTATTTTAATTCCAGTCTGGTAGTTTGACCAAATTGCATTTGGAACACAGTGCCTTACAATTGTCTTTAAAATAAGAACAAGTTACGATTTAGGCTATCACCTTAATATATTTTAAGGGGGTTTGTCTGGTCTGTAACACCCAATAAGAGAAATGGAATAACAAGGCTACCATCATAACCGTAAATGACGCAGGAATGACACTCCCTGGCAAAACAGCATCATCCAGACGAACAAAAAATATAAAATGCCACTAGTCAAGGCATGGCAGTATACAAAAGTTCAAACTTGTGTGTTTGTTTGTTTGTCTGTCTTTCTTTCGATCCCGGGACTGCTGGATCTTGTCTTGTTTCTGTGGACCTCGTTTGTTGACTCTTGATGTCTTGAGACATTTTAGGTTAGTCACCTTAGCAATATAGGACCAGGAATAGACCATTCAGCACCTATAGTTCCATCATTATAGATTATGGCTGATCCGATATCTTTATAATTTTCCTGAGTTATGTCCCTAAGCTCTGATATTCATACAAACCACCTTTTTCAACTTTAATACTTCAACTCCAATTTCATCGTGTACTTTTAACTGCTCTAGCTCCTCATTTCATGCTGAGCACTTGCTCTTGCTCTGTTCCATCCCCAACCACTAGGATCATCACCACTCAACCTTCATAGCAAAGACTGCTCAGTTTCTCTTAAAGCAGTTGCCTCCAGATATAATGCTAGATTCTAATACAAAGGATTTTTTAATGGCAAACCTCCAAACTTACAACAGATGTTTGCATGTCTTGTACAATGGTGAGAGTGCTCACACTTTTCTTATGGTTCAACTGGAACTTCTGTCTGATATTTGCTGTATTTGCCCTCAGGTCATTCTTCTAGCCAATCAATATCCCTGTTTTGGCTGCAGTTTACCACTAATACTGAACTTAAGCCCAAATGTTTCACAATAGGCATTCCTGCATATTTATTTCCTCTTAAAGCTATATGACAGATGTGACACTTAAACAAATGGCATCTTAAAGACTTCTTAACAACATTGCAATAACAGTATAAATTGGGCTATTTATCACTACATTTACTTAAAGGGTAGCTTAATTAATTGTATAAACCTGTCAATGATGTACAATAGCTCTCTGGATGAATTGGAGATGCTGATGTTGGACTGGGGTGTACAAAGTTAAAAATCACATAACACCTTTCAATTAAACCTTAGACTTAGACTTAGACTTAGACTTACAGTGTGGAAACAGGCCCTTCGGCCCAACAAGTCCACACCGACCCGCCGAAGCGCAACCCACCCATACCCCTACATTTATCCCTTACCTAACACTACGGGCAATTTAGCTTGGCCAATTCACCTGACCCGCACATCTTTGGACTGTGGGAGGAAACCGGAGCACCCGGAGGAAACCCACGCATGTTGGACTATAACCTGGTGTTGTGATTTTGTTTACCTTTTGGATGAAATAATTACTCCATATCTCAGTACTAAATGATCAGCGCTTTATCATGATATTATGTCCTTGTGTTTTAGATTCCCTGACCAGCAGAATCAGTTATTCAGCACTTAATCTGTCAACTTGCTTCAGAATTTGCAAGTTTCCATGAGATCACTGTGTCTTCTTCCAGGAATATGGATCTAATTTACTCACTCTCTCATCACAGGACAACCCCATCATCACAGGGGCCAGTTACAAAATCATAGCTAATACACCTCCAATGCAAGGAAACATGTTAAATATGGATGTATTGCTTGTAGGTAAAATTGAATAGAATAGTGTTTGAGTCAGAGTTTCTATATCTGTGTGTACTAACGCTATCATATTTTTTTTCCCTAAAAAGAAGACCAACTAATTGCCTTGAGAGAATTTGCTAAATTTCTTTTACTACGTAGCTTCCAAGCTACATTACATTAATGACTAGAGGGGGAAAAAAACACAAAATATTACAGACAGTCTAAAAACACTAAACCTAAAATGATGGAAATACCTGTGCATGTATTTGATTTATTATTATTGTCACATGTAGCTAGGCACAGTGAAAAGTTTTGTTTTGTGTGCAGCACAGGCAGATCATAACGTACAGATATCATAAGGTGATTGAACAGAGTGAGGGATACAGAGTTATGGCTGCAAAGAAGGTGCACAAAAAGTAGGATCGACATTAGATTTAAAATTTCCATTCAGAAGTCTAAATAGCAGGGAAGAAATTTTTCTTGAACCTGTTGGTATGTGTTTTAAGCTTTTGTACCTTCTGCCTAATGGAAGAGCTTCGAAGAGATTGTAACTGGGGTGGGAGGGGTCTTTGTTGGCCGTCTTTCCAAGGCAGCAGGAAGTATAGGTAGAGTTAATGAATAGGTCGGCTTGCGTGATGGACTGTGCGGTGTTCACAACTCTTGTTTCTTATGATGCTGGGCAGAGCAGTTGTCATACCAAGCCATGATGTATCTAGATTGCTTTCAATGGTGCATCTACAAAGGTTGGTGAGAGTCCTTTATGGACAAGCCAAATTTCCTTAACCACCTGAGGAGGAAGAAGAAGTTTTGTTGTCCTATTTTTGACCATTGTGTCAACATGGGTAGTCCAGGTGATCATCACTCCTCAGAACTTGACGCTCTTGGCTATCTCCACCTCCGCTTCATTGACATAGAGAAGGGTGTGCTCCCCTTCTTGAAGTCGATGACTGGCTCTTGCTGATGTTGAGGGTGACATTATTATCTTTACACCATGCCACCAAGCTCTCAATCTCTTTCCTACATTGTCTCCTCATTGTTTGGTATCCAGCTTACAACAATGGTGTTGTCAGTGAGTTCGTCGATGGAATTCAGATGGAATTTGGCCACACAGTCTTGAGTGTACAGGGAGTACATTAAGGGGCTGAGAACACATCCTTGCCGGCTGCGCATGTTGAGGCTTCTTGTGGAGGACGTGCTGTTGCCTATCTTCGCTGATTGCAATCTGTGTGTGAAGAATTCGAGGGTCCAGTTGTGGGACTGGTGATTAGTGGAGACCTAGATCGGAGTTTGGAGATTAGTTTGGTTGGGATTATAGTGCTGAAGGCACAGCTGTAGACAGTACCTAGAAACCTGACGTAGGTATTGTCGTTATGTAGGTGTTCCAGGGATAAGTGTAGGGAGATTGGATCTGCCATGGATGTGTTGCACCGGCAGGCAAATTGCAAGTGATTGAGGCAGGTAAAGAGGCTAGACTTGATATGAGCTATGACTAATTTCTCAAAGCACTTCTTAATTATGCAGGTCAGAGCCACCGTGGGGTCGTCATTGAGGTTTGTTATATCTATTTTCTTTGGTACCAGGATGATATTTGTGGTCTTGAAGCAGGTGTGGACTTCAGGTTGTAGTAAGGAGAGGTTAAAGATGGCAATGAATACTCCTGCCAGCTGGTCTGCATAGAATCCAAGTACATGGCAGGGGACTCTGTCTAGGCCAGTCACTTTTTTCATGGGTTCGCGCTCAAGTAGGTAGATTATGACATCTGCAGCGGTGACTGAGGAAACCAGTGCATTCGATGTACTGAACGGCCATCAACCTGAAGCATTATTTTTTCTTTTTTTCCCTGCATAAATGTTACCTGCCCTGCTCAATTGGTTTTTTGCTTTTATTAATGATTTACAAAAATGGTTTAATGCACAATTTCTACATATTAGGATAGTCTAGTTTACTGCTGCAGATTTTCATTTATCAAAAATAAAACCTGGAAATTTAGCAATAATTTATGTTAAAAGTTGGTGAAAATAAAACTCCTAGTGCTAGAACCTTGAGGAAATCCAGCAGAACACTTCAAAACCGAATTCTTGAGTGATTTAACAAGTTGATTGTTTTACACTTGCTGACAGTTCCAACCCAGAGGCTGTATTTGCCAATTTACAATGCTGGCCATTTTAAAATCTCCTCTGTATAGCCAGAACATTGCCTCGAGTGCAATGGTAATGTTAAGGAGATGCAGGATTCTGGTGATATGTTTTAATTAGTGTACAATGTTTTAAATGTATATAACATTGGGATATTTCTTTGAATTGCGCAGTAATAAAACATTGTCTTCTCTGTTACAAGCCTCTGTCAAGTTACATTCTCTCAAGAGGACCATTCATGAAAATGTGACCTGAGGAGCATGTGGAGACACTTTTTTTTTAAGTTTGCTTTGGAAACCAGCTGTTGGATGCATTCCCAGTAAATCTTTTGTTCAGTTCCTGGCTGCTTTTGCTGATCTAGTTGTTTGCAGACAGAAAATGGCAACTACCAATTTGGAAAAAAATTATGGAGAAAGTAAGCTATTGCCACCTGCTTTGTTAATAGTTCACGAAACATCGGTCTGTTTCTCTGCAATGGAGGTACTTCAGGTCTTTACTACACTATGACAAGAACAAATAGTAGGAGCATTGGAAGCTCCTGGTTCACACAATATTCTGATATGTAGTATTATTTTTGTTCTTTGATTAGCTGGTTGCTGTCCACGTCGTAGGAATTCTTTGCACTTTATATTCAAAGTTGAATGCTTCTTTCATTTTTTTGTGCAAGCAGCTTGGTACCTGCTTGTGGAACATATTTAATCGAAGTGATGTGCAGCATATTGGAGTTTGAGTTACTGTATACAATCTATACCTCCCAAACAGTGTTACTGTAGTTATGGAGGGGTGAAATTGCATTCTTATTCAGGCTATCTCTGCACCATTGCCAGCTCCACCACAAAAGTAATGAATTCAGCTAGAAGGAGAGGCGAGAAAAACTAGGTTTTTTTTTCTGGAGCAGTGAAAGCTGAGAGGAGATGTGATAGAAGTCCATAAAATTGAGATGCATAGATAGGGTTGACAGTTAGAATCTCTTTCCCAGAGTTGAAATGCCTAATACTAGGGGACATGATTTTAGATGAGAGGGGGAAGTTCAAAGGAGATGATGGGCAAGTTTTTTTTTACAGAGAATGGTAGGTGTCTGGAATGTGCTGCCAGGTGTGGTGGTGTATAAGGGGCTTTTAGATAAGCACATGATTATGCAAGAAATTGGGGGATATGGCAGGCAGAAGGAGTTAATATAATTTGTCGTCTTGTTCAGAACTAAGTCCTGGGCAGAAGGTCCTGTTCCTGTGCTGACTGTTCTGTGTTTTATAATTCCCTGGCATTTACCTGGTGGTCTTTAAATGAGTAACTTCAGGGGAGAATGGTGTGTTGCTCATAGTGATGAGGGAAAGAGATGATGGGGAAGGGAGCTCTCCTCCATTCTATTGCACTATGACATTCTTTAAATGTAGTAGCAGTTGACCTAATTTTGTATCATATTGGGATGCCTCCATACAGTTTCTTGCTGTTCGACAGAATTCTTTTGATTGGTAAATAGAGTTCTAAAATGTTTCAAAACTGCAAAATGCATTTTTAATGGATCTGTTTATAATGCAAAAAGCTCATGTCTCATGTCATGCAGTTTGTGAATACAGGTCCAACTTGGCTCCTGTGATTTGGTACCTTTCTGACTCGTTATATTTGTATGATTGTATAATTCACTGGAATTTATCCACTAATTGCATATGGACTTTTCAGCGAGTGCTGTAAAAGTTTACCGTGATTCATCCCAGTGTTCAGTGATAATATTTTCTCTTGAATGACTGCATTAGCTTTAAATTTTTTTTTGTTTTCTACAAGCATTTGGAAGCTGTTTGTTGGAAAGGCTGAATCATTTTTTGGCAGGCAATGAATTTTGACATGGCTTATATAATTGAATTGTATTTGCAAACAACATACTTTTAAACCAGCGTCTGTTAAATCTAATGCCCTTTTAAAATGTAGGAAGCCTGCCATTTTCTGCGAGCAATTGAGTTGTAAGTTACGAACTTAAAGACCCTGTTACATAAAGTGTTCTTCATGCTGTCTAATGGCCAACTGTTTACTGCAGCGGTAAATGTCCAGACAAGTTTAAAACAATGGGTTTCTTGTTAAAATGAGGGTCACAGCCATCCATTTCAATTCAGAGTTGTATTTGCTTTAATATTAAAGTTTGGATGTCAGATAATTGCTTCCAACTAGATACAGCACAATATAAATCTCTGTTTTGGAATAGCCTTGATCAGTGCTCTTGGTTAAAAGATTGGTACTTTATTTTCCTTAAATGCTAATACCCTGACTATCATCAGAAACATGACAATCATTACAATAAATCCTTTATCATAGCTGTAGAGGGTTACAGCATAGAAAACGTGCATCGACCTGAAAGAATCTGTATCATTAAAAACAACCACCTAAATATTCAACCTCTTTTTTCGGCACTTGAGCCATGGCCTTGTTTGTCTTAGCGTCGCAAATACAAATTGAAATATTTAAATGTGATAAAGTTTCTGCCTCTTTAAAAGCAGAGTTCCAGATTCCTACCACCTTGTGCCTGAAAAAGTTTTTCTTCGCATCCTTTCTAACCTCCTGGACCTAATCTTTAAATCTATGCCCTCTACTCCTCATTGATCTCTCCACCAAGGGGAAAAGTTCTTCTCTAGTCTGTTCTATCTATAGCCCTCATATTTTTAGACATTTCAATCTTGACCCCTCTCAATCTCCTTTGCTCTAAAGAAAACAACCCCAGTTTATCCAGCCTCTCTTCATAACAAACTCTCCAGTCCAGGCAACATCCTGGAAAATCTCCTCTGCACCCTCTCCATTGCTATCATACCTCTCCTAAAATGTGGATTCCAGCACACAATATTCTAATTATGCCCTAACCAACATTAAATACAATGCTAGCATAACTTCTCTGAAGGTGCAAATATCCCATATGCCTACTTTACCATTTTATCTACTTGTCCCACAATTTTAAGGGATTGGTGGACATGTCTCTCTGATCCTTTATGTTCCCCAAGTTCTTCTGTACTAACTTTCTATGCATTTCAAAATCTGATTATTACACAAATCACCTTGCGTTAGGGACAGGTAAAATATCATCCATCTTGGATAATTTGGTGACAGTTTTGCATCGAGAAAAAAGATCAAATGGCATTATTTTAAAGAAAGGTAGAGTTGTTATCTTCTCTGTCCTTGCCAGTATTTGGCAATGAATGATCTCATCATTATCGGTTTGTGGGAGCTGGCTGTATGCAAATTGGTTGCTGCATTTCCTAAATTGTAATAGTGATAATGCTTCAAAAAATACATAAATGGCAGTAAGGTGTTTAAGAATTTCATTAGTCCATGAAAGATGTTAGACAGCATTAAAAAAAGTCTCCATTTCATAGTTTCCACTCCTTTCTCCCCTGCTTGCTCACTCACTTTCTCACTGTCTTGCTTGTTCTGTCTTCCTTGCCTCCACACATTCCCTGTCCTCCTCATATTCCTACAGTCTTACATCACTGTTTTCCTAAATTTTTGGAATTGCTGACCCATTACGATTTGGGATCCAAAATCAGAGCCATACAGCATGGAAACAGATCCTCCAGTCTAACGAGTCCATGCTGACTTAGTTTCACAAACTAAACAAGTGCCTGCGTTTGGCCCATAGCACTCTCAACCATTCCTATTCATGTATCTAGCTTTTAAATGTTGTAATTGTACTTACCTCGACCACTTCTTCTGGCAGTTCATTCCATGTACAAACTACCTTTGGAACCCCTCAGGTTCCTTTTAAATCCTTCCACTTTTATCTTTGAAAATATGTCCCCTAGTTTTGAATTCTCCTACCCTAGGGAAGAGATCTTTGCTATTCACTTTATTTATGGTTTTCATGGTTTTATAATCATCGTGATGTTCAAAGTTTGTGAGAAGATTTGTAGCTCGGGTGCTCGTTGTGGTTCTGTTCGCCGAGCTGGGAATTTGTGTTGCAGACGTTTCGTCCCCTGTCTCGGTGACATCCTCAGTGCTTGGGAGCCTCCTGTGAAGCGCTTCTGTAATGTTTCCTCCGGCATTTATAGTGGTTTGTCTCTGCCGCTTCCGGTTGTCAGTTCCAGCTGTCCGTTGCAGTGGTCGGTATGTTGAGTCCAGGTCGATGTGTTTGTTGATAGAATCTGTGGATGAGTGCCATGTCTCTAGGAATTCTCTGGCTGTTCTCTGTTTGCCTTGTCCTATAATAGGAGTGTTGTCCCAGTCAAACTCATGGTGCTTGTCATCTGTGTGTGGCTACTAAGTATAGCTGGTCGTGTCATTTTGTGGCTAGTTGGTGTTCATGGATGCGGACCGTTAGCTGCCTTCCTGTTTGTCCTATGTAGTGTTTTATGCAGCCCTTGCATGGGATTTTGTACACTACGTTGGTTTTCCTCATACTGGGTATCAGGTCCTTCGTTCTGGTGAGTTGTTGTCTGAGAGTGGCTGTTGGTTTGTGTGCTGTTGTGCCTCAACTCATGATGTCTCAACTCCTATACTCGATGGCCTGAGAAATGAAGGCAAGCATGCTAAATGCCACTCTCTCTACGTGTGATACAATTTTCAGTCTTGCTGTTTCACAACACTCCCCCACATTGTACCATTAACCGTACAGGTCCTGCCCTTGTTTGATTTTACCAAAATACAGTACTTCACATTTATCCAAATTAAACACCGTCTGCCAATCCTCAGCCCATTGGCTCAATTGATCTAGATCCATTTGTAATCTTAGATACCTTTCTTCACTGTCAACTCTACCTCCAATTTTGGTGTCATCCACAAACTTGATAACTATGACTCCTAAATTCTCATCCAAATCATTTACATAAATGACAAACAAAAGTGGACCCAGCATTGATCCCTATGGAACACTGCTGGTCACAGGCCTCCAATCTGAAAAACAACTCTGCAATATGATCCTCTGTTTCCTACGATCAAGCCAATTTTGTATCTAGTTAGCAAGCTTTCCCTGAATCCCATGTCTGATTTTTCTCATTAGTCGACCATGCGAACTTAGCCTTGCTAAATGCCATGATAATAGACAATGTCTACTGATCTGCCCTTATCACTTTTTTTAGGTTGCGTTCTCAAAAATATTCAATCAAGTTTGTGAGACACAAATTCCCACACTCAGAGCCATGTTGACTATCCCTAATTAATCCTTGCCTCTCCAAATGCATGTAATTCTTATCTCTCAGGATTCTGTCCAAGAATACAGAGAGAACTCGCCATTTGGATACACAACTGGCTCAAAGGTAGAAGACAGAAGGTGGTGGAGGAGGGTTGTTTTTCAGACTGGAGGCCTGTGACCAGTGGAGTGCCACAAGAATCTGTGCTGAGTCCACTACTTTTCATCATTGAAATAAATTATTTGGATTGACCATAAGAGGTATAAGGTAGTAAGTTTATGGATGACACCAAAATTGAAGGTGTAGTAGACAGCGAAGAAGGCTACCTCAGATTACGACAGGATCTTGATCAGATGGGTCAATTGGTGGAGGGGTGGGTGATGGAGTTTAATTTTATATGAATGTAAGGTGCTGCATTTTGGGAAAGCAAATCTTAGCAGGACTTATACCCTTAAGGTCCTCAGGAGTGTTGCTGAACAACGAGACCTTAGAGTGCAGGTTCATAGCTCCTTGAAAGTAGAGTTGCAGGTAGATAGGATAGTGAAGAAGCTGTTTGGCATGCTTTCCTTTATTGGTCAGAGTACTGAGTACAGGAGTTGGGAGGTCATTTTGTGGCTGTACAGGATGTTGGTTAGGCCACTTTTGGAAAATTGCCTGCAGTTCTGGTCTCCTTCCTATGGGAAGGATGTCATGAAACTTGAAAGGGTTCAGAAAAGATTTGCAAGGATATTGCCAGGGTTGGAGTATAGGGAGAGGCTGAATAGGCTGTTTTCCCTGGACCGTCTGAGGCTGAGGGGTGACTTTATCGAGGCTTATAAAATCATGAAGGGCATGGATAGGATAAATAGACAAAGTCTTTTTCCTGGGGTGGGAGGGCCCAGAACTCAAGGGCATAGTTTTCGGGTGAGGGGGAAAGATTTAAAAGTGACCTAGGGGCACCTTTTCCTGTAGAGGGTGGTAAGTGTATGGAATAAGCTGCTAGAGGAAGTGGTGGAGGCCAGTATAATTGCAACATTTGGCGGTACGGTGGCACAGTGGGGGCGGTACGGTGGCACAGTGGTTAGCACTGCTGCCTCACAGCGCCTGAGACCCGGGTTCAGTTCCCGACTCAGGCGACTGACTGTGTGGAGTTTGCACGTTCTCCCCGTGTCTGCGTGGGTTTCCTCCGGGTGCTCCGGTTTCCTCCCACAGTCCAAAGATGTGCGGGTCAGGTGAATTGGCTATGCTAAATTGCCCGTAGTGTTAGGTAAGGGTAAATGTAGGGGTATGGGTGGGTTGCGCTTCGGCGGGTCGGTGTGGACTTGTTGGGCCGAAGGGCCTGTTTCCACACTGTAAGTAATCTAATCTAAAATAGGTATATGAATATGAAGGGTTTGGAGGAATATGGGCCAGGTGCTGGCAAGTGGCATTAGATTGTGTTGGGATAGCTGGTTGGCATGGACAAGTCGGATGAAAGTATTTGTTTTCGTGCTGTACATCTTTTTGAATCTATAACGTACCCACCATTGATGTCAGACTCACTGTTTTATAGTTCCCAGTCTTTCGTTACAGCCTTTCTTAAATAAAGGCACAATGTTAGCCATTTTCCAGTCCTTTGGCACCTCACCTGTGTCTGTAGATGATTCAAATATCTCTGCTAGAGGCCCTGCAATTTTTTTCCATGACTTCTCAACGTCCTGGGATATACTTGATCTGGACCCAAAGATTTATCCACTTTCATGTTGTCTTAAGACCTCCAGCGTATAGTCTTCTATAATAAACCGAAGTTGGCCATTTTATTCATCTGATATTTACTGTAGCTAAAATGGAGTATTCCAGGCTTGCTTTATCCACAACTTTTGGAAGCAATAGATAAAAGGAGCTGGGACAATATCTTTTTCATGAGATGGTTTCATCTTAAAACTACTTTTTCTTTACATTTTCAATTTCAGCAAAACATTGAAAACAAACCTTTTCATATGGATTGTTTGGAGATGTTTGATCATTTAAATAATGAGATCCGGTGGAAAGTATGCTTTTAGAAACAGGAGCCTTGGAATTTGAAGACTTGTTTACAGAAATTTGGCCATTGATAGTGATTACTTGGCACTTGAATGGTTCTGTTTCAGTTTGGAGAATTTTTTTTTTGTTCACTCATGGGGCATGAGCATCATTACCTGGCCAGATCTATTGTCTGTCCCTAATGGCCCTTGAGAAAGTGAGCTTCTGTCTTGAGCCACTACAATCCATGTAAAATAGTTCATCCACAATACATTTAGAGAGGGACTTCCAGAGCTTTGACCCAGTGACAGAGCAGTAACAGAGATTAAGTTTCCAAGAGTTGCTTAGAGGGGAACTTGCATGTGATAGTGTAATGTTTAGCCTCTTTAGGAAAGTGAATTCAAAAAAATGGCGCCACTTGTTCATTTGTTCCTCATTAGCCCCTAATAAACTATACTAAAGCTACAGTAAATGGACCAATGTGTTCCAATGCTATGATTTTAGTAGGCTGCAAGTTTTCATGTTTGAGTCTAGTTACCTTGTATTGATTTAATGATGAGCAACACATCTATAGATGACAAAACTTTAGGCAGGTTAAACAGGCTTGACAGTAATTGTTTCCAGTGGATGGATAGTATTTATGCCAGAGTGCTAGATGACCAGGCAGGAGTTGTACATTGACAAATGTCAATAGGGAGATACTGAACAGATATGAGTAGATTGAAAAGAACGATCAGCTGAAATGTAAGAACCAATTGGATTCCTCATTGAGAGTGTAATTTGTAAGGATGATTTAAGACGAGCCAAATGGTTTTTATCACCTGTAATGAGTTTGTGAAAAAAATACATCAGAATTCGCACCTAGCGTTCTTTGAAAGTTTAATCTTTCTTATTTCAACAAGAGTTTCCCCCATGAGGAGAATGTTGTGAATGAAATGAGTAGGCTCAACTAGATATTTTCAAATCACTGTGAGCTGGAATGTTAATACTTACTACTGGAGCAGGTGGGAATTGAACCTAGGCCTCATGGCCCAGAGGTAGGGACTCTATCACTGCACTAGAGGGACCCTGAGGAGTAGGCTCAACCATTTGATGACATTTAGTTGAACCCATGTGTTTTTTTTGTTTTAAATGTGTAAGTGCTTAATTCTGCATTTGTCATTGTAAACTGGGATATTGGTATACTTGCAGAAATCTGCTTCGGGATGCATTTCGTCCCAGTCTCAATCGACTAAGAAATTGTAACTGCATAAATTTAAAACTGCTTGGCTATAATTATTTCTACAGTACATTCTGTGGAGCAAGGAATTGATTTAAACTTTTTTGTCTTTCAGCTGATGGAGGTAATCACATAGGCTTAACTAGATGCTGTTGAAATTCTTATTTTCTACTTCAATGTCTGATCTCATTATGAAATTGACAGTGAAAATAAAATCTTCGAGTAAAAAGTGAGGTCTGCAGATGCTGGAGATCAGAGCTGAAAATGTGTTGCTGGTTAAAGCACAGCAGGTTAGGCAGCATCCAAGGAACAGGAAATTCGACGTTTCGGGCTGGCCCGAAACGTCGAATTTCCTGTTCCTTGGATGCTGTCTAACCTGCTGTGCTTTAACCAGTGAAAATAAAATACTGACTGAGCGTTTGTGTTGTCACTGAGCTATATGGGAATACATTTGCAATTGTACATAAATATTAAACAACTGACGATTCTTTGGTCTGATATATTCTTCATTTTTTCTGGCACCTTAGACAACACTTTCCAAACTCTCAACCACTTCCATCCAGAAGAACAAGGACAGCAGATGCATTGGAACACTACCACCTGCAAGTTGCCCTCTAAGTCCCAACCTTTTCTGACTTGGAATCTGACCTTTCTTCATTCTTACAGAATCAAAATTCTAGCACTGTAGATGGACTACAGGAGCTCAAGAAGGTGGTTCAAAATCATTTCCTCAAGCGCATTCTTGGATGAACGATAAACACCTACTTAGCTAGTGATGCATTGAACCCGTGAAAGCATTTAAAGAGAATTACTAGCCTCCTAGAAAATGAACCTGATCAGTGAAGGTGATTTTAGCAGTAAGAATGGAAAAATGGTAGCCAAGAAACTTGACCACAACTTAGTTGTGGTTTGGGATGAAAGAGTGTGTAGGACAGTTGGACTGATTGCTGAATGCTTTGTTGAAATTCATTGAGCTTTGTAATGTGGCAATAAAGCTAACTTTCCAATCTAGACGGTGTGATGTTGACATTTAGATTATAAAGAAATATATTTAATTCTTTTTACCATTCATAATATTTATAGTGGTAGATGGGAGCCAGGTTATGTATTTGGCTCTTTTTTTTTGCTTTGCATGTGCTTAGGCTGATCAAGAGCTTTAGACTTAGAGGCATCTGTTTCCTTTACTGAGGTTGGTTATGATCTCAACAATGCGTCACGACAAGGAGGTTAACCTTTTCTATTAATTAATCCAAGCACCCAGAAAAGTTTGCCTCACCTTGTAATAGGTTCATATGAGTGACAGAGAACTCCTAAATTCCACTATTTAAAGAAAATAACATAAATCTATTTTCTTACTCTAAAAGTGAGTATTAAACAAAAAAAATCACAAATCTAAACCCCCGTCTCTCAACAGCTTACTCTCTGACTCCAACTGTTTAACGATATGCTATTCCAAGAAGATCCTTATTAAAATTACATTAGTTTAATCTCAAACCGCAGTCTTTGCCTTCTCTGGTGTCTTCAATTTTCCTGCTGCTCTCCCTGGGTCATTGTCTGTCTTTTTACTGGGAGTATGTATCACATGAAATGGTACCTTTGATAGTGTTTTCTAATGTCTTTGAGAACAAAATGTTAGATGGGCAATTTGCTGTCCAGCACTTTTTCTCTCTATGGCAGTTACTGTCTGACCAATTTTCAAAATGGCAGCATTTTTATATACCCAACATTGGTTTGATGTTGACAAAACAATAAATTCAAACATGATTGGATTTTAGTATCCTCAGGCATAATTTAAACTGGTCAAAAAGGCAACCAAAACTCAGATATCCATTTTACAGCAAATTGTTACATAGTTTCAATTTTCCAGTACAGGCTGGAACTGCCAGCTAGTCATACACACAGATGCTTGTAATCTCTCAGTTCAAAACAGCATTCTCTCTCTTGAAGGTACAGTACAGGCCTTCAACTTCATAACAAACGAATGATTAGTGACTGACTTTTCCAGTGGATACTATCGACTTAACACAATATGTTATTCCATTATTTAAAGTTGCCTCTTGTTGTATAGACTTTTAGAAGCTTATTTTTGAATTGTACTGTACATCCTTTTTCACCCTGTTTTCATGAATTCTCTGCACCTAACCACCACTGCACTTGATCAGGATCTATTTCCAGTGAAACAAAATCCACAAGAAGCCTATTTGAGAAATTTGCATGTGCACCCACAGACCAGTTGTCTGTCTTTTCATTTTAACATTTTGCTACTAAAAATAGGTAATGACTTTTAAAAATTAAATGATTTTGAATGGACATTTGCAGAGAAGCCAATGCTAATGCATTTACTGTCTCAAAGGATGTGAATTGCAGATAAATTGACCCCCTTTTATGTTCTCAAAGTATAACTTTAATCTTTATACATTCTAGATGTGGGCAAGTTTTCAATTATGCCCACCTTCAATTTTATTGCTCCTCCATTGTCGATGTTTCTGTCCCAGCTGTGTTATGAGCTTATTCCCAGACTTCTGTCAACTTTGCAATAAAGTTTGAGGAGAAAGTAGTTAGTCATAGGCCACTGACATTTCATAGCTATAAATAAACTAATTTGTCATTATTTTGAAATGGCAACAAAAAGACAACAGAATTAACCTAATTGCCTAAAGACCCATTGGCCAAATATAAAAATAGTAAAATTCCATGCATTCTGGAAGTCTGAAATAAAAGCACAGGCTGTTAATGTTCAACAAGTCAGGCAGCATCAATAGACCAAGATGAACAGAGTTACCATTTGAGGTCTCTAACATTTCATCAACTGGGATTCATTCCATGAACCTCCATGGTCTTTTTACACAAAAATCTGTAATAGTATGTACTATCCAAACTTATGATCACTACCATCTAGAAGGACAAGGCAGAAAATACAGGGAAACATCAACACTTGCAAGTTCTCCCTTTTAATACTTGTCATCCTGACTTGGGATATATATCATTGTTCTTTAAGTATTGTTAGGTCAAAATCCTGAAACTCCCCGCCAAATGGCATTATAGGTTCACCAACAGCAAGTGGACTGTGGTGGCTCAAGAAGACAGCTCACTACCTCATTTTCAAGGGCAACTAGGGATGGGCAGTAAATGCTGACCCAGCCAGTGACGCCCATATTCATGAATAAAGTAGAAAAAAGCTTATTCCTTTTAATACACCAAATAAAAAACATCCCTCATAACTACCTAGCTTAATATTGCCTTTCATTCATTCATTCTTACCTGTCCATAAATATCCTAGATCTGAGTGACTTGCTATGCCTTTCAGATATTTTGACGTATTTCCTTCCTTGAAGGGAATTAATAAACCAGGTGGGTATTTACAACAATTGACATGTTACGCAGTTGTATGAGACTGGTTTTTATTTTATTGATTCATAGTGCTGCTTAAATTCAGATTTTACCATCTGCCGTGATGAGATTTGAACCAGTGGCCCCAGCACATTGACCTGGGTCTATGGATTAGTAGTCCTGTAACATTACCATTATGACACCACCAGTATTCTTTACTGCCAAATCAGTTTGGTAGCACTCCTGTGAAGAGCTATTGCATGCTACATTAGAGGTATTCTGTAAAGTAATGCTTGTGACAATATTGATATTGAAGTTGCATTAGCTCCACTCATCTTGACGACTTCACATTTTTTGTAGTGGTGATGTTTTACATTAGCCTGCATAGATGTTCTCCAAACAGTTCCAATAATTCATTAATACTTATGCCCAACTAATAACATAAGTTGTAAATAAAAGAAAGACAAGGAGTGCTAAAGAGGGTTCTTGTCCCATACGATGAAAGTTACCACTGTTGAGAATAATCTGAGGCACAGCTGCAAGGGAAAGTGAAAGGACTAGGAAAATAATTTATAGTGGATATCAGAATTGGGAAGGGCCCAGAATTTACTGAAGATGGATAAAAGCAAATTTAGAGTCGGGGCAAATGAAAACTTAGATTGGACAGGAACTCTTGTCATTAAGTCACAACTTCAGCAGGAAGATGATTTATAAGGGCGGAAGACAAAGAGCTCTATTTATAATTTTGTGTAGAGGAAAGTATTTTAATGTCTCAGACTGGAAAAGGTGGGAAAATAGCCAATTTGCCCTGGAAAAATTGAGAATTCTCCATTTTGACTGCAGAAGGAGGGAAAAATTCAAAATGAGAAGTTATCATTCTGATTCGGTTTCTCCACTTGTTTTAATCAATGAGCAATGTAGAGATGCTGCAAAAATAATTGAACAATGTTGAAACTTGATATCAATAAATCACTACAGAACAGCTACTGACATAATTTGAAGCTTTAATGAATTATTAATTCATTTAATAATTTAATATAGCATTACACCAAAATAGAACTTAAAAGGATTGGCAAACTTGACAGTACTGGATTTTAAACAGCACTGAATATCAAATAAAGAACAGAAAATTGCAAGCAGTATTAAAAGATACTACTTGACAGTGAGAAGAATTAAGGAGCACATTGAGAAGCAATGAATTGACGCACAAATGACTCAAAGACTCTGTCAGAAATGGACTGTATAGAATTTAAGATTGGACGGCTTTGAAGAGACTTTTCTTAAGGTATAGAATTACTTCAAGTTAAACATCAAGCTTGAAACAGAACAAAGTAATATACTACTGTATTGAATGGGTAGTATTGTGGGTGATTAATTGTCAGAATATTAAGCAAAGAGACTTTTGATGTTCCAAAATCCTTTGATAATTGCTTCAAGCTGAGACCAAATAAAAGACACACGAAGGAGATTGCTTTTGCAGGAGTTCAGCTTCCAAGGGATTCTAATGTCCTCTATAAGCTAGTAGAAAATTGGCTCTGGAGCTTTCAAATCTGAAGTCAAAAGAGAGAGTAGTTGTTGGTATTATTGATGAAATTTTCAGATTGCTTAAAATATGAAGATGTTTTAACTTTAGAGAGAGGTTTACAAATCATGCTGTAAGATCCTGAGGGGGAAAAAAATGAACTTTATTTTGAGAGGGCAACTGAGATTATTCATGTCATAAGTTTATGGACTTGTAGCTTTTAATAATCATTGTATGTGAAGTCTGTGGTTGCTACTGCATTACTGTGGACAGAGGGAGTGCTTCAGTGATGTTTTCAAGGCCTCACTGGTGAAGTGTGGCATTCCCACAGATACCTGGGAATCACTGGCCCAAGACTGTCCCAAGTGGTGGAGGAGCATCTGGGAAGATATTGGCTATCTCGAGACTTGCCATTGGGACAAAGATAGAAACCAGGCAAATACAGCAAAAGGAGCATTCTGCCTCACTAATAATACCCCACCATCCCCTCCCTGTGACCACCACATGCCCAGAGTGTAACAGAGCCTGTGGTAGCCGTGCCAGTCTGTACAGCCACCTACAGACCCATCCCAAGAATGGAAGAAAGTCAACCTCATCTGTGAGATACCACCAATGATTGATTGTAATGTAACAATTGATTAAAGAAATCATTAGCCTCTTCGCTGTGACCACCACACCAACTGCAGTATTTTGGTGGTAATCAATTAATTTGGCTGTTGTAGTTTTTTCCTGGATCCCTATATGTTTTATGATGAATAGTTTACTTTAACTGTTTTGATCTGATTAAAATTCACAAGTATATCCTTCCAAATCAGTTATTTCAAACTCATAAAAAGGAAAAATTCAGTGTGTTCGAAATGTAATGATTTTTAAACTTTTCTCTATTGTGCCCATTTGTGCAGTTGTTTTAACAATAGTACAACGGATGCTCACACTTTATAAGTGAGCAGGTGTTAATTAGAACTAACTTGACTCCTTTTGCTGCTTTGTCAGGCTTTTGCGGGGTTTGGACCTCAGATGCCAGTGGAATTTAAACTGACTGTCGTTGAGCAGTATGTTGGTCTGTGCGTATTTTTTGGCAGCATTGTAGATGACCCAGTTCATAGCTTTAGTTGATGATTAAGAGCCAGGTGATGGGACATGTTAGATATGTCTAGTTTTATGTAAATAGGATGAAAGCAGCTAATTTTCCACTGTTTTGGATACATGCCAGAATCTGAGCTGTACTGGGACACGGTAACTTCAGGTGTGGATGTATGCTTCAGCAATGGGTACAGTTATTCTTGCTGGTGGTTCAGGTAGTTTATATTTATGTAGATACAAAAATTGGGAGATCACAAGCTCAATATTTTTAAATGCTCCCTGTTAACTAAAAATTCAGTAGCCAACAAGATTGCAATAAATGTATTAGCAAATTTGTAATACTTTTAGCACAACGATGTTCATAAGAAGTGTTTTTATAATAAAAACTGCATCTTTCCAATGAAATGTGCGTAAATAACATTCTTAGCACTGCATTTAGTGACTAGCCCAGATTAGTCTAGATTTTCTGGTGTCAGCTAATCATTTCTGAATCATAGGTGATATTGAGCTTGGGGACACTGAAGAATCCTTTTGTAGCAGAATCCAAAAGGTGGTGAATGTCTGGAACAGGCAGCCAGAAGTAGTGGTGAAGTGAGTACAAATTTGTCAGTTAAGAAACATTTTGGACAGGTACATGGATGGAATAGGTGTGGAGGAATATGGACTAAACACAGGCAAATTGTGAAAACTGGGCAGCATAGGCAAGTTGAGCTGAAGGGCCAGTGACTTTAGCCTGAGAAATTGAAGGTTCTGCAGGGCAATTCTGCAGCTAAATAGCTCTACAGAAAATGTTTTAGACATTTTAATACATACTCTAACTCTTGAATAACTATTCAGCTAACTCTTAACTTACCCTCACTCCCAAAATACTCCCCCATTTATGTAACACCCCTCCTAACCTGATCCAACAGGCTCCTTTCCCACTGGGATCGACTCCAAGCTCTGAAACTGACCCTCCCCTTCCCTACCTTGGACCTTGAATCCCCCTCCCACGAGTGGAACCGTCCCCACCTTATTGACCGATCTGACTGTCTGCTCCCCTTGGACCCAACATCTCGCAACCAGCCAGACTCCTCTGAAACACTCCATCACTTAACTGGCCCACTTACCACCTGGCATCATATCTACCTGGCAGCCATTTTTGAAAAACCCTAAACTCATACTTACCTTTTTAAGTTTGAGAATATGGCACTGAGTGCTGTGAAAAGGGGGTTTGATTTGCCTACCTTTGACTGTTGTACTCTGAGGGACCTGTCAGAGAAGAAGTACAGCTCCATATTTCTGAACAAGACCAGATCAGCATTTCTTGTCATAAAGGTGGAGCTCTTGAATTGAGTGAAAAAGAAATGAACTGTGTGGGACAGCCACTCTTTGGAAAATCTGGTTTTGTGTTTAAGTCTCTGAAGTAAATCTAGGAGTGCCAATAACCCTGTGGTTCAAAAGATGGCTGCTAGTGCGGAGTCAAGGTTGGCACCAACGTGAAGTGTCACCAGCGCAGTTTTAGTACAATGGCTGATTTCACTTCTGCAGCATAGCTTTAAATTGTTCAAATTCATTTTAATTGTTATAAGTTGAATAGGGGAAATTGTTTCAGCCCATTGAGCTTGCTCTACCATTGATTTAAGTTATAATTTACCTGTATTTTAAACCCATCAACTCTCCTTGGTCCTGGAATTGTTGCTATCCTTACCTAGAATCAACCTTAAAATCAGTCTTTAAATTTCCAGTTGACCTTGTCTCATTGCCCTTTATGGTGAGTACTTTTTATGGGGGAGAAGTACTTTTTGATATCATATCTTCATGACTAAGTTCTAATTTGAAGATTAAGCCCCTCTTGTTCTGGATTCACTCTACAAAGAACAGTTTTTAATCTGCTCTAATATGTCCCTTTGTCATTCTTATACAGCTCAGCTAATCTTCTATACAGATGAGTATACAATCCTATTATATGCCCTTGTAATTTTAATCCTTTTAGCCCAGTGTTATTTTGATAAATTTGCACAGCACCAGTTCCAAGGCCAATGTATCCTGTTTAAGGTGCAGTAATTAGATCTGAATGCAGTAATTCACATAGAGCTGTTCTGAGCTTTCTGTAGCTGAAACATGATGTCTTCCAGCCCTTTATATTCCAGCCTCCTTGAGGCTTTTGACTTATCCTTTGTTTCTATCTGGTGATCATTTTTGTGCTCAGCTCCCAAAACCTTCATTTCATTTGTGGTTCCTCATTGTTTGGAAAGTTTTTCATTCTGTCTTTGATAGACGAACTTGTACTTTCTCACATTAAATGTCACCTGTCACAGTTTTAGTCTATTAAAATCTATTTCCATCTACATTATTCTGTTACCTTACTAATTTTGCCAGTTAACTTAGGTGTAGAGTTCACTATTTCTTCATTGACTATATTTAAAAATGTCTTCAGTGCCTGAGGTATAACAATGAGAATAATTCTGCCAATTTGAGTGCATACCCATTAGCTATATTCTGTCTCCTACTTCAAAACTCATTTCCTGAAGAAGCCAATGAGCTGCCTCTCGGCAATTCTTTCAAGTAAGCATTGGTTTGAGTTGTGATCCAGTGCTGCTGCAGGAAACCCTGTAAAGTACGATCCTATCAAGTCTAGAAAGGATAATGTTTTGGGTCTACTACATCATCATGACCTCTTACTAAACTGTTTCTTGTGTGTAATTTAAAGAAAATTAAGTTAGATTTATCTAATATTACTATTTTTAGATTTATTAATAAGGGTGAACCACCCTTTGTGAGATGCAATACTTTTTGCAGAAATAATTTCAAGAAATAGAAAATTATCTTCATGTTGTGTACATTATTGTCAGCTGTCTTTCTGACAGAATAACTAAATACTTGATGTGAACGAATTTGTTGGGTGCAATTTGACAAGCTATGATGACTTGCTAGGTCTGAATGGAATTATTTTCCTTTTTTCTGTTTATCTTGTTCATGCACTTTTGTTCTCTGCATGTGTGCATACTTGCACAAGAATCTAATCAGCTAGGTTTCTGGGCATGGATAAGTGTGGCTTGAAAAGACAAAGGGGGTAGAAATTTCTCATGTACTTCATTATAACATGTCTGAACAGGTCAATTTTAAAAAATATACGCAGACGTGGAACTACACCAACCTCTCTCCCAAGTGTTAATTTTAGATTATGCGTCTATGTCTTTATAGATATGTGACAATCCCCACATTTATTTGAAAGAAGTGTTACAAAGATTAAATATAATCCAAAACAAAAGAAGCTTGTCTGACTGTCAAAATGATCATAAATGTTTCCTGCTTAAGGAGATGCAAAGCAAGTTAAATCATTTGCAGTATTAAAACCTTTACTTAACGACTGCAGCCCTCAATTTCTCTGAAGGCTTGCTGTAGACTGCAGTGTATGATTACTAACTGCAAGCTTGATGGATTTAATAATTATGGGGCGAGGCCGCTATTGCTTAAAGTGCATGTTTCTGATTGGAGATTGCAAAGCAAATTTCACATCATGGAATTAATTTTAATCCAGGATAAACATTCAAATTTGTTTGAATATAGTAGCAGAACATACTTAGGTTATTGCTTGGCTTGGTCTCTATATGCTCTATACCTAACTATTTTAATTGTGTCTTAATACTCAGTCATTTGTGCAAAAGGGACTTTCAGGAATAAAGTGGAGTAAAGGGCAAGGGTAAAATAGATTTACCTAAATTTTGTTGCATGTAAACTTCCCCTATATTTCCAGTTATCCTGCTGTCAAATATGAGATGATTTGACCACTTGAATTTGGCAGTAAAGTTGCTGTACATCTGTTTCACCGTTCCATGTTCATTGGCAGCAAGACCTTGTCAGCATTCAGGACTGGACTTGATGTGTGGCATGAATGTTACTAGCCATTTAAGTGCCAAGCAAAGACTATTTTCAACAAGAGAGTATCTAATGATCTTCCCTTGACACTCACTGACTGATATTACCATCAGTGAATCTCCTACATCAATGTGTGAGGGGTAGCCATTGACCAGAAACTGAACCAGGACAGAGATTACGAATCCCATGGTGAGCAACTCACCCACCTGATTCCCTGAAACCTGCCCAGTATCTACAAGCTGAATTAGAGGTGCTGAAAAAGCACAGCAATTCAGGCAGCATCTGAGGAGCAGTAAAATCGGCGTTTCAGGCAAAAGCCCTTCATCAGGAATACAGGCAGAGTGCCTGAAGGGCGGAGTGATAAATGAGAGGAGGGTGGGGGTGGGGAAAAAGTAGCATAGAGTACAATAGGTGAGTGGAGGAGGGGGTTAAAGGTGATAGGTCAGAGTGGAGTGGATAGGTGGAAAAGAAGATAGGCAGGTAGGACAAGTCATGGGGACAGTGCTGCACTGGAAGTTTGGAACTGGGGTGAGGTGGGGCAAGGGGAAATGAGGAAACTGTTGAAGTCCACATTGATGCCCTGGGGTTGAAGTGTTCCGAGGCGGAAGATGAGGCGTTCTTCCTCCAGTCGTCGGGTGGTGAGGGAGCGGCAGTGAAGGAGGCCCAGGACCTCCATGTCATCGGCAGAGTGGGAGGCGGAGTTGAAATGTTGGGCCACAGGGCGATGTGGTTGATTTGGTGCAGGTGTCCCAGAGATGTCCCCTAAAACGCTGTTCCCAATGTAGAGGAGACCGCATCGGGAGCAACGGATATAATAAATGATATTGGTGGATGTGCAGGTAAAACTTTGGATGTGGAAGGCTCCTTTAGGGCCTTGGATGGAGGTGAGGGAGGAGGTGTGGGCGCAGGTTTTGCAATTCCTGCAGTGGCAGGGGAAGGTGCCAGGACAGGAGGGTGGGTTGTAGGGGTGCGTGGACCTGACCAGGTAGTCACAGAGGGAACAGTCTTTGCAGAAGGCAGAAAGGGGTGGGGAGGGAAATATATCCCTGGCGGTGGGGTCTGTTTGGAGGTGGCCGCTCCCTCACCACCCGACGCCTGGAGGAAGAACGCCTCATCTTCAACCCCAGGGCATCAATGTGGACTTCACCAGTTTTCTCATTTCCCCTTGCCCCACCTCACCCCAGTTCCAAACTTCCAGCTCAGCACTGTCCCCATGACTTGTCCTACTTGCCTATCTTCTTTTCCACCTATCCACTTCACCCTCCTCCCTGACCTATCTCCTTCATCCCCCCCCCCACCCACCTATTGTACTCTATGCTACTTTCTCCATACCCCCACCCTCCTCTCATTTATCTCTCCACCTGTCAGGCACTCTGCCTGTATTCCTGATGAATGGCTTTTGCCTGAAACGTCAATTTTACTGCTCCTCAGATGCTGCCTGAACTGCTGTGCTTTTCCAGCGCACAATCCAGAATCTGGTTTCCAGCATCTGCAGTCATTGTTTTTACCCAGTATCTACATGCGCAAGTCTACGCGTACATGAAGGTGTCAGCACAGGTAGACAGGGTAGTGAAGAAGGCATATGGGATGCTTGCCTTCATTAGCTAGGGAATAAACTATAGAAGTGAGGTGGTCTTGTTACAACTTGATAAGACATTGGTTAGGCCACATATGAAATACTGTGTATAGTTCTGGTTACCCACACTATTGGAAGGATGTGATTGCAAAGATGGTACTGATTCCCCAGGATGTTCCCTAGGATGAAAAGTTTCCATTGTGAGAAGAGATTGGATAGGCTAGGTTTGTTTGCTTTGGATTAGTGGTGCTGGAAGAGCACAGCAGTTCACCCAGCATGGACGCTGCCTCTTCCAGCACCACTAATCCAGAATCTGGTTTCCAGCATCTGCAGTCATTGTTTGCCTTGGAGCAGAGAAGGTTGAGGGATGATCTGATGAGGTATATAAAATTGAGAGGCATTGACAGAATAAATCGTGGGAATTTTTTCCCCATGGCAGACATGTCTCCGAACAGTGGGTATAAGTATTGGTGATGAAAAGTGGTTTAGAGGAGATGTGAAAAGAAATTTTTAAACTCCGGAGGATGGTAGATATATGAAATGAGTACTTGAGTGAGTGGTGGAGGCAGATATTCTCTCAGCATTTAAAAAGCATCTGGATGAGTACTTGTGTATGAATGGTGGTGCAGGCTTGAAGGGCCAAATGTCGTCCCCCTGTGCCTATTTTCCATGTTCCTATGTTTAAATGCAAGGACATAAACAGTTGACCAAGTGCAGGTAAATAGGCTTAGTGTGGTTTGCTGTCTCTTTGTCAGCATATAAATAATGGCCTGAAGGTCCTCTTTTAATGCTGCTTTGATGCTATAACTAACACATGAGAGGAGGGTGATGGAATACTGTCTATTTGCCTGGATGAACATAGTTCCACTAACACTCCAAACAAAACAACCCCTCTTCATTGACACCCAATCCAACTCCATCAACATTAATTCTTTCCACCACTGATGTATAATGATAGTAATAGTGCGCATTGTTGTAAGATGTGGTGCAGCAATTAACCAAGCCTCCTCCATCCAAACCTGCGTTCTCTACTGTTTAGAAGGGTAAGAAGAACAAATGCATGGAAACATCACTACCTAAAAGTAACACGAATTTTTGAAGTAATTTCATGGGGTAAAAAAAAAAGTGAATTTTAAAAAAAGTTCTATTATTTGTCTAAAACTTGTCTAAGTACACATGCATAGTACATTAATTGACAAGTGGTATGAAGACCTAGCTATTATCTTCAAGTGAAGTTGGGTAAAAGGTCAATGGTAATTGGACAGGGTGCCAGATATAATTTGGCCTGTATTTTGAAGTCAAAGATTCTGCGTTTGTTTTTATATTTTCGTATGTACATTTCTGCATTTGAATGTTCTTAGTGTGTCAGTGTAGAGTTTGCATGAAATACCTGCAAATTCAGAATATTGCATCGAATCTGAAAGCCTGTTGAACTAACAAGAAATTCAAAAGATGCATCTTGCAAACAAATCTATCTCCTCCATTATAGAAATTCTGTTTTGCTCATTGGAAATTTGTCAGCTGTGTGCCTAAAGCCAATGGTTGAGAGTGGATGTGCACTTTGGTGGTGATATACTGCTGGCAGCCAGTAGTATAGTAGCTTGGAAAGAACAGCCTAAGAATGTTCTTGTACGAATTCCAGTTTGCCTTCTGTGACTTCCATCTCTTGAGACAATCTCCAGAAACAAAAACAAAAGTTGCAAATTGCAAAGGAAAAAACAAGCATTGAAACAAGGCAGCTTTATTTCTAATACAACTTGCAAAGTTTAAAGATCACTTTGTGCATTTAATAAGGGAGCAAGAGTTGGCCATTCATCCACTTCAAGGCCTTTTTCCCACACTATCCCCATATCCCTTTACATCATTGTTATTTTAGAAATCTGTCAATCTCTACTTTAACCATATTCAGTGATTGAGTTTCTACAGTTCTGTCGGGTAGAGAATTCCAAAACTTCACAAGCTGCTGAATAAAAGGATTTCTCCTTTGCTGTGAGTGGCTTGCATGTTATCTTGAAATTGTGCCCCCCGATTCTAGATTCCCCAACCATGCGTAACATCGTATTTGCATTTGTCGTATTTATCTCTCTAAATATTTTAAGTTTCAATGAGAGAACCTCATTCTTCAAAACTCTAGAGAAAACTGTCTGTTTTCCTCAAACTCTTCACCGGCAAACCTGCTATCCCAGGAACAAGTCTGATGAACTTTTGTTGTACTTAATGACAATATTACCCTCCCAAGTTAGAGACCAAGTCTGCACACAGTATTCCAGGATGTGATGTAGCTGAGCTCTGATGCAGTTGAAGCAAGAATTTGCTACACCCTGTCCTTGAATCCTTTTGTAAGGAAGGCTAACATTCCACTTACCTTCCTAATGGCTTGCTGGACCTGCATATTTGCCTCAGTGATTTATTTATAAAGACAATAAGTTCCATTATGCATTGTACTTTCTAATTGCTCACCATTTGAGAAATGCTCTGAATATCTGTTCATCCTATTAAGATGGATAACTTTTTTTTATCTTTCATTTGCCATCGTCTTGTCCACTCACTAAGTCTGTCCAATTCCTCTTGAAACTGCTTTGCATCTGCCTGTCAACACTCATTACTACTCAGCTTTATATCATCTGGGAAATATTCCAAATTGTTGCTATCTGTTGTGAACTCATCCTTGTAGTAACCCACGAGTTGTACTTTGCCAATACAAGAATGACCTCTTTTATTCCTAACAAAAACAGAAGTTGCTGGAAAAGCTCAGCAGATCTGGCAACATCTGTGAAAAGAAGTCAAAGTTGACGTTTTGGGTCTAGTGACACAGGGATTTGTGTTATCACTGGTTGGTATATTTTGACTGCAGTTCTGACCCTGTGTGGATTTCTACCTATCCTCTAGTCTCTCTGCTTTGTAATTCAACTTTGTGATGCTGCTATATTAAAAGCCAAGTGTTACGGATGTTGGAAATCTGAAATGAAAACCAAGTGCTGGAGAAACTAATGCAGTTATGATAGTGGCGTCTGTGGAGCGAGAGAGTTAATGTTTCAAATGCACAGAAGAGTTACGGTGAAAAAGAAAGCCATTCAACCCATAATATCTGTGCAGGCTCTTCAAATGAGCATTATGAATTCGCACTATTCTCCTGCCTTTTTCCCACACCCATGCTCACTGTATGATTGTTTAAGTAGACCACAAGCGTCTCTTGAACGTCTCAATTGACCCTGCTTCCACCACATTTCCAGAATACTTTCCAGATGCAAACCACTGGTGTGAAAATGTATTTTTTCTCACATCATATTTGCTTATTTTGCAAGTTACTTAAAATCTATGTCATCTTGTATACGTGGGAACAGTTTCTCCATATTTACTGTGTCTAGCCTCTGTGATTTTGAAAACTCGTATAAGATTTCCTAGCAGACATTTTCTTTCAAGATTTTTGAAATATCAAGGAGTTGAGCTGGTATGAAAAAGGAGTTGAGGTCAAAGACAGATCAGCAATGATCTTGTTGAATGGTGGAATAGACTTGAGGGGCCAAATGGCCTGCTTCTGACCTTTTTCTTCTTCTTACATTCTTCGGGAGGAAGCTCTGAAGGTGGATAGGGTGAAGAAATTATCTTAACGGGAGACTTTAGTATCCATCATCAAGGACCTTGCTGCTGGAGTGAGGAAACATGAAGTGGGAAAAATATATTTGAGCTCACCCTAATCAAAATACCTTTCAAAGATGTATCTGTCCATGCCTGGATTGGTGAAAGTGACCACTGCAGCAACCTTATGAAGATGAAATCCTATTGAGAATACCCTCTCATTGTGTTGTGTGGCACTTTCACATGCTAAATAAGATGGACTTTTCAGGTAGGAGGAATGTTTGTAGTGAAGGTCTGTGGGGATCAGAATTGGGACCCGTGCTTTTTCCTGATGTATGCAAATGATCAAACTCTTGATGTTGTCACAACTCTCTATACATGGAGAGGCTAGATCACAACATCACACAGCACCAGGCTGTAGTCCAACAGGTTTATTTGGAAGCACTAGTTATCATACACTGCTCCTTCAGGTGGTTGTGGAGTATAAGATAATAAGACACAGAATTTATAGCAAAAGTTTACAGTGTGGCGTAACTGAAATTATATATTGAAAAAGACTTGGATTGTTTATTAAGTCTCTCATCTTTTTGAAATGACCATGTTGGTTTCAGTTCTTTCACTTGTAAAACTGACTTACAGAATCTTATGGATTCATGCAGTTTTTGTGCAAAGTAAAATGTAATTCTGCAAGTACAAATTCACCCCACAAACTTGTGTGTGTGTGTGTGTGTGTGTGTGTGTGTGTGTGTGTGTGTAAGTGTAAAGGGGTATAAGACTGAGAGGGTTCACGTGAGAGTTTGGGAGTGTATGTGTGAGCATATGAGAGAGGGTCCAGTCCTTCAGAGTTCTTTACGTGCTGTCATCCCACATACTTCTCATGTAGGCGACTTTTATTGCCTTCCAAAGATACACACCAGAACATTCCATCGTACGGGACCCTGTGTGAGAACCCTCCGGCTATGTCAAAGGCATCTTGAAACCCTTTGTACAAAGGATCCCCTGCTTCTGTCGCGACACTACAGATATCTTACAGAAACCCGGCACCCACGTACCAGTCGAACTGAGAGCATTCTTCGTCACAACGGACATTTCAGCACTCTACACTAGCAGGTGCACACTACACCTCAACCAACAGTTCTGGCGTGCCAGTGAGGAACTGGAGTAACCTTCTCAGGAGACAGACACGTGTTGCAACCGATAGGATACCCTTCGTTGTCCAGTACTTTCCAGGAGCCAATAAACTACACCATGTTCTTCACAGTCTGCAACACATTATCAATGAGGATGAGCACCTTGCCAAGACCTTCCCCACACCTGCACTTCTTGCCTTTAAACAACCACCAAACCTCAAACAGATCATTGTTCAACAGACTGGTGACAGCTTGGGATTAAAAGTGAGCCTTAACAATATGGATACAAAATTATTTCTATCATTCAACAAACGTTCAATACACAATCTTGGTGTTGTACTGCCATGTCCGTTGTAAACCTGCTGCAGATATTCAATGAAGCCTAAACTTGAACAACTGCCCATTTTCTGCTTTGGCACTATACAGTCTTCAGGACTCTCTTTCTCCCCCTCGGTCTCCTAGCCCATGTCTTGTTTTTTACATTTTGTTCTCATATACAGTACTTGACATACATTCTGCAATTGACACTTTCCATCAATTCATACATTTTTGATGGTGATAACATTTTTCTTCATTTCTGAAGAATTGGCATGTTGGTATGTTAACACCAACAGGACCGTGAAATATAAAGGGTAAAAGTAATGTATGATTTAAAATGCTCTTAAATCACTATCTTATGTTAGTCCTACCATTAATTATTACTACCAATGACAGATCTATTATTGGATGTAAAATAGACTTGGTTTGGATCTGAGTTTTCTGTCTTTGAACAGGGAAATCCACAGGGATGACTTTTCACTGACGCCAACATTTCTATTATGATCCATTCATCCTCCTATTTTTGTATCTGGTCTTTTTTATTTAGCACATTTTGTGTGTCACACTACCCTAATTACAAATACCATAGATTGCAGCATGCAAATTGACCTACAGTATAAAGCAAACTAGATTCTCTGGCCCCCAAAATTATTTTATTTTGTTTTTTTGCAGATACTCAGTGTAAAGTTGACTCCTGTTTTCAGCCAAGACAGGTATACCCACATTATAGTTGGCCACAATTTCTTATCCACAATGCTTGTTTGCTTAGCTTCTAACTGGAAGCAAGTACATAGCACAAGCTATGTTGTTAAGAAGAGCAACAGTTTAAGACCATCCACACGTGGCAAACCATGAAAACAAATGATCTTTCTACCAAAGTACCTGAAATATGAAATTGATTTGAAGCTAAAAATTGGAACGTTTGCATCAAATTAATTCCATATTATTGAAAGTATGGCACCAATGGAATAAGGCATGAAGTTCAACATAAGCTTGAAATTCAGCATTATCTCTTCAGTCTCAGAATTTTATAGCTTTTGGATTCTTGAGTTCAACTTTAAAACATAATCTGTACTCCATGTTGCTAGGCTTTTTTTCTCCATTGTTTGCTTGTCACTTTATCCCGTCATGATGTGTTCAGATTGCTGTTACATAGACATAATGCCTCATCTGCATACCAGCTTTGTTCCTGTATTGCCTTTGTAAAGGAAATAATTTATTTGTATGGAAACATTTACATGGGATTTTAACATGAGGTTGTACCTGTGAAGGAATAACACCAACATTGTGGCTAAACTAGGGGTCTAACATCTGTTGATCAGCCATTGGATGTGTAGTAGAACAGGCCATCTAACGATCATATTTGCCCCTAGTAAAATAGTTGTGTAAGTGATAGAGAACGAAATCATCTTAGAATGTGGAAATATGCATGCTGCCCTAATTGATACTTTGTATGTTTTATCTTCAAACTGTGGTTGCTATCACTAAATAAACCAGATCCTCCAAAAAAAATGGAGCATGGGAAGATAATTTTTTGACCGTATCTGACTTAAAGTGGGATTGCTAAAATAATGCCATAGTCAAAGTGATTCAGAATGAATTTGTTAACACATCAGTTGCTGAAGGTGACAAATTTGTTTCTGATTTCTATCATCTGCAATTCTTTTGCTTTCTTTTAAATTTTACTTGACCTACTCACACTGTTATGGCACAACTCTGGGGCAGGCCGGTTATACCTGGACCTTATAACCAAATGTAAGGACTCTTCATGGAAAGACTCAATACCGGGATTTTCTTGGCAGTGTCATCTCCCCGTACTGATGTAAATATCCTTCCATTAGTAAATGCTTGACTAATCAAGCTTGTTTTCTAAAAGACAGTTCTGGCCCCCTAGGGGACACTGTGGACAGGATATGCACTTCAGTTTTGTGAATGGCAGATCTGGTGTAAATAATATATAAAAAGTTTCTGCCTTGAATGCAACAAATATGAATCAGATGTTGTTTCTGGTACAGGCTATTGATTCTTTTCTAGTGTGTTCTATTGCATGGAGCGCATTTGATAAATGTAAATTTCTTTAGTCAACTTTCCATTTTAGTCATAGAATTCCTACAATGTGGAAGCAGGCAATTTGGCCCAACAAGATTTTAAAACTTTGTTTTAAAAATTAGGTGGTTGGAAACCAGTGATATGCTTTTTCTAAAGACCTCTGTTTGTGCTTAGGCCAGTTAATTAGTGGTTAGTGACATTCATGCCCTTTTGTTTTTACTCTATCTCTGCCTATAAAATCGAGACCCATCACGAGCCATCATTTCTTGGATTCAAACTAACTCCATAAATAAGTGTTACTTTCATTAGAACATATTCTTATGCAAAAGTATACTGAATATGTGGTCTTGCTTTGATTTTATTCCAATGTTGCTGAACAAAGAGACATTGGAGAGCAGATTCGTGGCTCCTTGAAAGTGGAGTCGCAGGTAGGTAGGATAGTGAAGATGATGTTTGATATGCTTTTCTTCATGGGTCAGAGTATTGGGTACAGGAGTTGGGAGGTCATGTTGTGGCTGTACAAGACATTGGCTAGGCCACATCTAGAATATTGCGTGCAATTCTGGTCTCCTTTCTGTGGGAAGAATGTCCTGAAACATGATAGGGTTCAGAAAAGATTAACAAGGATGTTGCCATGGTTGGAGGATTTGAGCTATAGGGTGAGGTTAAATATACTGGGGCTGTTTTCCTTGGAGTGTCGGATGCTGAGGAGTGACCTTATAGATGTTTATAAAATCATGAGGGGCATGGATCAGATAAATAGACCAGGTCTTTTCCCTGGGGTCAGGGAGTCCAGAACTAGAGTGCATAGGTTTAGGGTGAGAGGGGAAAGATATAAAAGAGACCTAAGGGGCAACTTTTTCACACAGGGTGGTGCATGTATGGAATGAACTGCCAGAGGAAGTGGTGAAGAGTGGTACAATTGCAACATTAAAAAGGCATTTGGATAGGTATATGAATAGGAAGGGTTTGGAGGGAGATGGGCTCGGTGCTGGCAAGTGGGAATAGGTTAGGTAGGTTGGGATATCTGGTCAGCATGGACGAGTTGGACCAAAGTGTCTGTTTCCATGCTGTACATTTCCAGGACACTAATTTCACTGGAAATTTGATTGTTTGCATGTTGGATGAGCTACCAAACTGAGGCTCCATCTGTTACCTCATAAAAAGAAAAAGAGTAAGTAGCATTTTCCAAAGTAGAGCACAGTAGTTCTTCTGGTGACCTGGCTAATACCAAATATCCTTAAAAAAGCAATTCCATGGGCCAATTATCATAGAATCTCTCAACAAAGAATGACCCTATTTAGCCCATTGTGTCTGTGATAGGTGAGTTCGTAAAACAAAACTCATCCTATTTCCCTACTCTTGCTTCACCACCCAGTAAATTTCATTTCTTCAAATATACAAAAAAATCATTTGAAAAGTACGATTGAATTTGATTCGACCATCAAGGGCATGTAATGCATTCGAAATCTCAATAGTTTGTTGCAAAACTTGTAGGTTTATCCCCTATGCAGTCAGTGATGAGAAGTTATCACATCTATGTGCAGACTGGCTCCCTGTTAATTGGATAAGTCAGTTTTGTCAATGTAAAATGTTACAGTTTGCTATTAATAACATTGTCTTGTGATACAGTGCCTTGACTCTTTGTCAAATATGGGCCAAACACAGTTAGATGGGGCCATTTTGATTTAGGAACATAGTCGGCATGCATTAGTTGGAGTGAAGGATCTATTTCCATGCTGTTTGACTTGATGACTATTTCCAGATAACAGTACTTTGCCTTATATTTGTCCTGTTAATTTCCATGAAGTTGTACCTATCTGTGTTCACCACCGGTTCAGCAGCACTTTTTTAAAAAAAACTTTTAAACCTCCAGGCTACAAATTTCAAACAGAATTGACAAATATAAAGCAAAGTACTGTAATCTGGAAATAGTCAGAGTCATGCAACATGGAACTAGACCTTTCAGTCCAACTAATGCATGCCAACCATGTTCCTAAATCAAAATGGTCCCATCTACCTGTATTTGGCCCATATTCCTCCAACCCTTTCCTATTCACGTACTTATCCAAATGTTTTTTAAATATTGTAACTGTACCTGCATCCACCACTTCCTCTGACAGTTCATTCCACGCATTAACCACTTGGTGTTTTTAAAAAAAAGCAAAAAATACTCCCGAAGTAGCAGGTACACTCAAAAGACCTGTGTAGAAATTTCCCTTGCTGGTGTCCGATGAGTAAGAGAGCTGGGAAAATAATAACTATCTTGACGTAAAGAGTTGTTTTTCCTGATTTTTTTTCCTTTCATGTGTAAAAAACATTTGAGCATCGACTATCTTTTATATCATGACCTTTTAAATCTCATTAAACTTCAGCTTGCTTTATTTATACACCATTTCTAATTCTAATGCCCTTGCCTGAGAAAATAAATGGCACATTTTCCTGACCTAACCCAGAACAGGTCCAAAAAGCTGCTGATCAGTTTTTTTTGTCCAGCCATTGTGCAACTGCTTCTTTGCAACAACATGCCTACGTGCTCTGTGGCCAATTATCTCCTAAACCCTCTTCATCCATGCAGGTTGGAATCAGTGAATCACCAGCATCACTACATCATCAAGGTTGCTCTCCAACCAACCTGAATTTCAGTCAGCCCTTCAACGCTAACTCTCATACTTGCAGCTTGTATGTTTCTGCTAGGTCGCTATGTACACAGGAATACCCATGCATCTCGTGCATCTACATTGGATGTTTCTAATGACACTTTTTTAAAAAATCACTTGCTCACTTTATGCTTGCTTAGAGGCTGCCAGTCTTGGTCCACTCAGTGACTTCCACAGTTTATATCCAGGCTGACTTGGCCTTGCAGTGTGGTTTCCTGTGGCAATCAGCTCACAAAATGACTGCATTTCTCTCCTTTACCCCATCTACCAATATCTCCAGGTCGTGGTGTGGAGTAGGCAGTTAATTTTCTTTGTATTTATGACATGGCCCAGAGAAAGAGGCTTGACACCATTGTGGAGGGATTGTTCCTGGCTAAGAGTCAGAATTGGTATAAAGCCAGTCTTTAAATGTGGTGCAAGAAGGTTGTTGCAGTGGCAAGCACTTCTGCCTCTCTAATGATGTGATTTCTCTTTACAGAGTGCCCGAGTTTACTGTTATCTAATTAATGTAGCAAAGATTATGTGGTGAAAGTCGCTCCAAGCTATGAGAGATTAAACTTTCATCACTAAAAATGCTTTGATTGAAAATGGGAAAAGTTCTGCTCAAAGTAATTTTACTTATGGCCACCTGGATAAATTTAAGTATCACAGCTTTGTCCAAAGAGCAAGCTCTGTAACACATTTGCCATGCAGATTTAGTTAATATATATTAACAGACCTGAAATTATTTTAAATAATATTGTGTGTACCTATTCAGTTGTTCTTACTAGCTATCATGTTTTCAGTAAAAGCTGGCTACCCTCATGGTTTGAGTTGCCTGTGTCAATAATTCTACTGCAAAAAAAATGCTAACTTGTACATTTCCTTAAAAATGACTTGGCAACGCTTCAACCTGTTCATATTCTGTTTGTACATCTTGGTGACTGCACCATTTCTTCTGGCCAAGTTAAGCATTTAATGATGAAGAGTACTCAGCAAAGTTTTGGAAAGAATTCTGTGGGATAGGATTTATGACCATTTGACAAAGCGTAGTGTGATTAAAGGCAGTCAGCATGGCTTTGTGAGGGGCAGGTCATGCCTCACAAATCTTATTGAGTTCTTTGAGGAGGTGTCAAGACAGGTCGACAATGGTCGAGCAGTGGATGTGGTGTATATGGATTTCAGCAAGGCATTTGATAGGGTTCCCCATGGTAGGCTCATTCATAAAGTCAGAAAGTATTGGATACAGGGAGATGTGGCTGTCTGGATTCAGAATTGGCTGGCTGACAGAAGGCAGAGAGTGATTATAGATGGCAAGTATTCTGCCTGGAGGTCAGTGTTGAGTGGGGTCCCGCAGGGCTCTGTTCTTGGGCCTCTGCTCTTTGTAGTTTTTATAAATGACTTGGATGAGGAGGTTGAGGGGTGGTTTAATAAATTTGCAGATGAGGAGGTTGGAGGTGTCATCGATGGTATAGAGGGCTACTGCAGGCTGCAGCACGACATAGACAGGATGCAGAGCTGGGCTGAGAAATGGCAGATGGAGTTCAACCTGGATAAATGCAAAGTGAAGCATTTTGGAAGGTTGAACTCGAATACTGAATATAGGATTAAAGGTAGGATTTTTGGCAGTGTGGAGGAACAGAGGGATCTGGGTGTGCAAGTGCATAGATCCCTCAAAGTTGCCATCCAAGTGGATAGGGTTGTTAAAAAAGCATGTGGTGTTTTGGCTTTCATTAACAGGGGAGATTGAATTCAAAAGCCACGAGGTTTTGCTGTAAATCTGTAAGTCCCTGGTGAGACCACATTTGGAATATTGTGTCCAGTTCTGGTCGCTCTACTATAGGAAAGATGCAGAGGCTTTGGAGAGGATGCAAAGAAGGTTTACCAGGATGCTGCCTGGACTGGAGGGCTTGCCTTATGAAGAAGGGTTGAATAAGCTTGGACTTATCTCTCTGGAGAGGAGGAAGAGAGGAGACCTGACCAAGGTGTACAAAATAATGAGAGGAATAGATGGAGTCAATAGCCAGAGACTTTCCCCAGGGCAGGATTGACTGGTGCGAGAAGTCATAGTTTGAAGATATTAGGAGGAAGGTATAAAGGACACGTCAGAGATAGGTTCTTTATGCAGAGAGTTGTGAATGCATGGAATGCGTTGCCAGCTGTGGTGGTGGAAGCAGTGTCATTGGGGATATTTAAGCAACTGCTGGATATGCACATTGATAGCAGTGAGTTGAGGGGTGTGTAGATTAAGCTACTATATTTTACATTAGGATTAAAACTCAGCACAACATCGTGGGCCAAAGGGCCTGTTCTATGCTGTACTTTTCTATGTTCTATATTGTACTTTCTTTTCGTACCAGTAATAGATCAGGAAAGATAAGATGCAGAAAATTCCAATGATACTTTTCCCAGATTTTACTTTCAGAGGAAAACTTACACTTCAAAGGTTGTTTGTTCCTCTGGAAGCAAAGTCTTTTGGCCTGTATCATGTGACTGATTTTGGAAGAAGAGCTAATAGCCATATTTAACTTGTGCTGCAGTGAATTTATGGGGTTTTCTCACAATCAGAACTATTGTATGACTCATTGACTTAGATCTCTCAATGTGTAAATAAATTGTGATTTTAACAAACCAGGTTTGTTGAGCCATTATGCAACTTTAATGTAACAGTGCTAAATTAATTGCAGTTATTTAATTTGTAATTCAACAAAAACATGTCTTGAGTGCTGATTGCCTTTATATTTTATGTATCCTTTTTTTTTAGGTGAATTATTATGGAAAATGTCCCAAGTTATTTATTCAAAATGCATTGTAGTACCAGATGTTCCTTGGTGAATACTTTCAGAATCCAGTGACTAATTCCTGGAAGTGGCATTGTGCTAACTTGGTTACTGTTTGCTCATTTACAGGAATGGGTTACAGCAACTGATATCAAAGTGACCTTGAATAGGTTAAACACTTTCGGAGATGAGGTTTTTAACGACCCTAAAGTTCTGAAGTCCTACTATTATGCCATTTCGGACTTTGCAGTTGGTGGAAGGTATTGTTTATTATTTCTTCAAATTAATGTTTGATTGTTTTAAAAAAGTGTGTTCTTGTAACTCATGGTCATGTAAATGCATGAACTTGCCTGCTTTTGAAAAATTCTTCTGTCACTGAAATGTAATGGTAGATCACCAAAGATACTTCAGTATTGACGATCATAAATCCAGGGGACTCACTAAAATATAAAGATAATGTGCAGTAGACTGTAGTGGAGACTGAAGTTGTGCCAATTATATTTGGCATTGGGATTTTTGCAAGGCTGATATTGAAAATATTTTAACTGCTTTAAATAAGTTAATGTTGCTTTTGTAATGCTTTATTCCCTTCCTTAAAGGAGACTTCTAAAGGCACCGAAGTTCATCAAACTCGTACATGTTTGAGTACTTTTGATTCGTTTATAATGTGATTTTACATTCACTAGAGTGTTTTACTTGATGCAGTCTTCCTTATGTCCCATAACGTTAAAAAAACTGCAAGTGAATAATGTAGTATTATAGCATGCAACAGAGCTATATTGCACTAACTACTGTCTACAAACTTTATATTCCTCAGGCACACAACATTAAGCTGTTCAGTAACAATAGAACGGCATCCTTTCGGAAGAGTGTTATGCTTCAATTAATAAGAAATAAGATGGGATTTTAGACATTTTAACCCCTCAGATTATATGCTTTAGTACAATAATGATGTCGCAAGCAAGACTCTTAAAGGTCCACTGATCTATTGATAGTGAGACTTAGCACAGCAATTAGAACATTATGTAGAACTAGGTTGTAAAGGTTCTGAAGATTTGTGAATTATATTCAGTTAACCATTGGGAATTCATATGAGATCTTTCCTAAAACTTCATGTGTGGGTGGCCATGGACATACAGCAATGCATAAACAATGTGAAGGCTGTTGGCAACTTTTTTCCTTTTTAAGGATACCAAATGTGCAGCTTACAGACACTACTTAAAGCTACCACACTTAACGGATAAGATTTGAATGGGATATGGATCATAGCCAAGGCAAGATCAATATGGTTCTAATTTTATAATGTTTTAAAGGGGATAAATATTTACAAATGGATTAATTTCACATACTCGATGTTTGGCGGTTAATGTCTCTTATTTTAGGCCTATGCTTAACAAATTATGAAATGAATTGGAATATGCTATATGAACTTCATTAAGGCACCCGACATGGTTTCTCATGATAGTTTAGGTAGCAAGGCCAGATCACATGGAAGGTGGTGGTGGAGGGTTCAGTTTTGTGCCACAAGGATTGATACTGGGTCCACTACTTTGTCATTTTTGAACATAGGAGGTATGGTGAGTAAGATTGCAGCTGACACCAAAATGGGAAGTGTAGTGGACGGCTAAACAGGTTACTTCAAAGCACAGTGGAAACCTGATCATATGGGCCAATGTGCCATGGAGTGGCAGATGGAGTTTCATTTAGACAGATGTGAGTTGCTATATTTTGGAAAGACCAATCAGGGCAAGACTTATATACACAATAGTAAGGTCCTAGGGAGAGTTGCTGAACAAGGAGACCTTGGAATGCAGATTCATAATTTCTTGGAAGTGGAATCACAGAATAGTGAAGAAGGCATTTGGATGCTTTCCTTTACTGGTGAGAGGATTGAGTGTAGGAATTGGAAGGTCATGATGGACCTGTTCGGACATTGCTTCGGCCGTTTTGAAATGCTGCAATTGTGGTCTCCCTCCTTTCGGAACGATGTTGTGAAACCTGAATGGGTTCAGAAAAGATTTAAAAGGATGTTGCCAGGGTTGGAAGATTTAAGCTATAGAAAGAGGCTGAACAAACTGGGGCTGTTTTCCATGGAGTATCGGAGGCTGAGGGATAACCGTATAGAGGTTTATAAAATAATGGGGGGGCACGGATAGGGTAAATAAACAAGGTCATTTCCCTGCGGAGAAATCCAAAACTAGAGGGCCTAAGTTTCAAGATGAGAGGAGAAAGATTTTAAAAGGGACCTAAGGGGCAGAAGGAGTTGTGTATGTAGAATGAGCTGCCAGAGGAAGTGGTGGAGGCTGGTACATTTACAACATTTAAAAGGCATCTGGATGGGATATGAATAGCAAAGGTTTAGAGGAATAAGGGTGAAGTGCTGCCAAGTGGGACTAGGTTATTTTGAGATATCTAGTCAGCATGGTCAAGTTGGACTGCAGGGTCTGTTTCAGTGCTGTTATATCTCTGTTTATGACCAGAAGTAGATTATTTTTCCCATTGAAATCATTTCACCTTCTATGGCTAATTTGTATGCCAAATCAAATTACTCATGTTTGTACTATACCCCTTGATGCCCTCCCATTCAAAAAGTTTATCAAACCCAATCTTCAATTTCAGTTGACCCAGCACACACTAGCTCCATGGGACAAAGTTGTGTGTTTCTACTTCCCTTTCTGTGCAATTGTGATTCACTGCTGTTGCTTACTTTGAATGCCATAAGCAGCTAAACTATGTAACTCTGTTTCACAGAACAAAGATCAGTTCAGCAGACCTTGTCTTTCCACTCTGATTAATATAAATCAGACAGATGAGAATAGGAGAACAGTTTAATAGCTAGTGCTACAGCGTAGGGTTCAACATGAAACAGAAAACATTTGTGAATTAGCAAGAATACTAAAAAATCCAATGAAATAAGGGATTTAGTTGTGGGCAAATGGAACATAGATAAACAATTGGAAATCTGTATATATTTTAAGGTTACAGTGCAAAATAGATAAATGTTTCTGAAGAGAGTCAATCAAAGACTGAAGGGAGTCACGTCACATTTCAGAAATTCAAATCAACTTAATTATAAAACTGAAGCCTATGAGAAAATTAGTGCAACAGAAGAGTATTGAGAAATATAGAGAGAGTAAAAGGGATATGAAAAGAAAAAGATAGACTTGGAGAGAATATACAAACAAGCTAAAAGAATGCAAGAGAATTGTGAGAATGAGAGGTTCAGATGCAAAGGTAAGGAGGTGGCTTTCAGCACCCAGTCCCTGCCCCAGATTAGGACAAATGAAGAATTCTCTCCAAACCAAAAAACAGGGTGCTCCATTATTATAGTGATTGTGTAGTCTATTACTTTCTTTATTGGCTGGGGAAAAAGTTATACAGACTTGTGGCAAGTTGATGCCTTAACTCAGGATTTATTTGAGTTCAATTAAAAACAATTCCTATTGCCTTGAGCCCTATCCCTTCTATGTTTGTGAATCCTTGGAGAGAGTACAGAAAAGGTTTATTGCCTTAATAACAGAAATTAAGGATTATGTGAAGACATTAGAGAAACTGTAGTTGCATTGTTGGAACAGAAGTTGAAGAAGAGATGTAAAAACTGCTCAAAGTCAAGATCAATTTTGACAGAGCAGATGAGGTGCTGAATCATCATTTTCTTATGGGGTACTTGGGGATGGCAAAAGCATTTAACTAGAAGGAATGGGGCATATGTTAATCTTGCTTAACTTTGCCAGAATTAAGTCGAAATGAGAAGTCTCATCATTGGACTTCTGCACTGTCATCAATTGAGATTCTTAGGTGACTAACTAAGGACCACGTAAAGGTCTCATTCATTTGCTGCTGGTATGACCCTAGTTGCAAGTGGATCTGCCAACATGCAGCCTGTATGATAGGCCAACTGTGATCCATTTGTCATCTCCCAGGCGCATGGTTCCCCAATCAAAGTCACTCCTTGACTATGTGACTATGGTGCCTGTCCTTCCAGTCATAATGATGCTTGCCCATTGGTGTTGGTGAGCAATAAAATTGTTGGCATCTGATATATTTCCATGTGTGGGATCTCTGGCTCTGGGTCTTAATCCTGGGGAAAGGCCAATTGCTGGCTTCTCTGCTCGATTGGTTTGGTGTGCTTTCCACTAAAGAGGCAACATAATTCTTTTGTTTGCTCTCCAGCCAGCAGGTGAGATCCCTGTTGTCTCAACAAATTGCAGCCAAGATTTTTGATGGAAGGCATAATTTTGTAGGGATTGGGAAAGAATCTGAAGTGACAGAAAGGAATTTTTTTTTGGCACAGAGGTGATGATCTGCATCATCTGAAATGGTGGCGGAAATTTCAATAGTAACCATTCAAAAGGATAAATTCTTGAGGGGTTAAGGGGCAAGAACAATGGAGTGGGATTAAATGTATTGCTTTATCTGAGAACCAACCCATGTAAGATTAAATGATCAACCACTACCTGTAATATATTCTGTTTTATGAAGGAAGAGCAGAACATGTTTGTGATTAAGGTAGAAAGGTGTCTGATGGGAGGCTTGTTACAAAAAAAAATGTATATGGTTCAAGAGGATATGTAAAAGACAATATAGATTTTTTTAACAAAGAGAAAATGATGGAGCCAGAGTTTCAACAGATGCTGCCAGAATTGGAGAACAATTGAAATGTTGCGGGCCAGGATCGATATTGAGAAAAATATTATTCTCTGTATTTATGAAAATACAGTATTGATATGACCTTTTCAAACCTACCATTTTTCAAGTGTGAATCAAAGTGTTGATTACTGAAAGCTAGTTTAAAAACTCTTCTGTCTTCCATATGTCCTGGCAGGCCATTCTGCAACCTGTCATGAACCGGTTAGAGCAACCCTCGTTCATTCTGAGAGTTTAGTCTAGTGCTGTGACTATTATATTGCTTCCTCTTGTTGCTACTTGCACTAGCTAAACACATCTGGGAATCCAGTGAGGTTGCTTGTTTTTAGTGAGAGATATGCAGAATATAAACTAAGAATTGGAATAGAAATTTTCCCTGGAGAAATGTCTAGTTTTGCTCAGAGTTTTTGTTTTTTTTTAGAGCAGCAGCTCAGGAAAACACACACTCCCCAACATGGACTTAAGTGCTTACGTTACATAACAATTAGTATATCTAAAGTATAATGCCGTGTTAAAGTTGATATATATTTGACTGCTCTCCCTTACACGTGCACTCTTTTTCTAATGCTGACTCTTTCTTCCCCCATCCCTAGTCTCTCACATTCACATGCCACTCAACTCCCAGTCAGTAACTCTCACTGCACCTCTGCCTATCACCTCAGTTGTACCACATGACCACTCACCTGAATGTTTGTCTGACTCTGTATGTCTTCCTTTTTTCTATTCTCTCTCTCTCTCTCTCTCTCACTCTCTTTTCTTGCACGCTCATGCTCTCTCCTCACCTAAACTTCCGTCATGCTTACTCACTCCCCATCAGCCGCAACCCAATATCTCTCACTATTCACCTCCCAATCAGCTAGACCAGCTGGTCTCCCCATCTCGTGCTCATTTGCACACTCACGCAAACTCACCCTCCCAATTACTTATTGCAGATGCACTCACTATCATTCCCCACCCTCAGTCTATCTCTCACCACCAATCAGCATCTCCCTGAAATGCCCCATCATTTAACAACCATCCCATCTTGCGAAGGAAGCTGAACAACACAGATGCTGTGTAGGAGACTTGGTGAAAGTCAAGAGCAATGAATGGTTGGAGCTTAGGAGAAAATGCTAGGAATTAGTAGATAGCTAAGTGTGAGTCCGAACTCAGATGTCCTTGGAAGAGTGGAAAGGTCACCGGTTTGGTGTTGGAGTAGCTGTGAAAACTTGGAAAAAGCCTTTGGGTTTTAATACTTGGGAAAAGTGGACAGTGTTAGCTGTATTTGCTGGAAGATGCTAAGCAAGTTGGTGACACCCCTTTTGACTGTCAGCCACCTTTTTAACCAATGGGAAAAATTTCTGTCATCATGTATCCTAACTAGATCCTTTAGGATTTTGAACATTTCCATCAAATCACCTCAACCATGTTCTCTGTGGAAAACAACTCCTAGTTCTTCAATCTATTCCTAATGCCTGAAACTATTCTCATAAAGCTTCTCTGCACTCATTTTAATTCCTTAGCATTTTTTGTGGGATTAGAGATCTGGGTTATTTTGACAGTTTGGAGAAACTGAGATTGCTCTCCTTAGAGAAGATAAGTTTGAGAGAAGGTTTGTTAAAAATATTCAGACTAGAGATTTCAGCAGCTTGGATGGAAAAGCTGTTCCAGTTGACAGGATACCCATTTAAAGTGATTGACAAAGATCCAATTATTTCTTTCAACAAAAGACACTTTGACATAATGAATTGCTAGGACCTGGAATACATTGCCTGAGAGTGAGAGGGTTGGAGTCAGATAAAATTGGCACTTGTGAATTGGAATTGGATAATTACCTGAAACAACGTTATTTGCAGAGCTGTGGGTAAAGGGCAGAAAGTAGGATGGCTGATTTAATGCAAAATGCACAGGCACAGGCACAATAGGTCAAATAATCACTTTCTGTGCTATAATAGTCAATCATTTCAAAAATAGTAACGTGGGAGTTTAAAAAGCTGCATGTGAAGTTCTCCTATGCTGGAAAAGATATTGCACGTTTGCAGTTATGCTGTCATTTTTGCAATAATAATCAACTTTCTAATCCAATTTAGCTGCATAAATGGGTAGACTTGTATTTCAGACAACCAAATTGAGACCATGGTCAGGAAGTTGATTGATATCATTTACTGTGCAAACTCAGTTTAAAATGACAGCGCAGCTTTGCTTCCAGTAATATCATAGAAATTGCCATTGTTCACCCTCATTGCTCAACTGAAATTGACAGCCCGTTTTGGAGTATAAACATATGCAAAGTAACTTGGAAACTCAGAAGTTACTGTGAGTGAGTATCATTCCTTGTAAGATGCATTGTAAATGTTCCCACAAAGTTTAAATCTCTCTTACATTGTGAATTGGATACAAATTTCAGCATCTTGGCCTTTTTGTAAAAGTCCCCTTTCTTTTTATAAAAAGAAACCTTGTTGTATGAGGCAAAAATGAGATTTAGTGTATACTAACTTCCATGATTATTTCTGAAAACCTTTACTGGCAAGAGGGCAGAGTGAGTTGACAGATGCTGCTATTGCCATTACAGAGGCAAACATGGTGACATCAATATCACATGTGTATAAAGAGATGTAATCTTGAGTTCTGATAGCGTAGCAGGCTGTAAATTTTATTGGTCTTGCAAACTATCATCGGATGAGACACAATTACTATTAAAACTGCATCCTTTACTATGTCTGCTTGACAATGTCATTTTTCTCAGTGTCTGACCACTACATTAACTCACTCCAAATGTTGTCACCAATTGTCTGCTTCTGTTACACTCCACTTGTTAATAAATGATGATAACTTGTAAATTGAAGTAGAAGAGTTGGGAGTGTGGCAAATTTCAGGTCTGCCTTCGATATTTTTGAGTTTTTACCCATGCTGCATACTCCCTATGAAGTCTGTATATGCTGTATTCAGCATGATGCCTGGACTTCATAATGAATGATGGAATAACAACACTTGAGTGATCAACTGTTGGGGAAAGAGAATAAGGGGTGCTTCAACTAGGGCTGGGAGGGATGTTGGAGGTGGGAAGCTTGACCCTGTCTCATTGGTAAAGAGATCTCATGTCAACTAGCAGTCCGGCTCTGTCTGAGCTTTGTCTACACTAGTGAGCAACAGCAGAAGCAAGGACAAAAAGGGAAACCTACCACACAGACACACGCACCCACCCAATATGGGACAAATGGCATCCCAGAGAAATGTACAAAGGGATGTAGGACAAATAGTAAAATTGTGGGACAGTTGTTCACACTAAAAGCAACCTGTATGATTTAAACTGAATATTGCATCTCATAACATGTCATTGAATGCTTCACCATTTTCTCAGTCTGCAAGTCAATTTAGAATACCAATTATAAGCTAAACTCATTAATTTATCTTAACTGTCAGCCCCTCTTTTAGAAGACCTAAAGTATGCTATTTTCATGTAAATAAAAAAGACTAAGTAACTTTTCCTGGCAACCCAACCATGTCATGCTGGTGTTGAGTGCATTTTGCCTTCTGAGGCTGAATGTCCCAGAACCAGTTGCAATTTACTTGTTGAAAATGTGTTGCTGGTTAAAGCACAGCAGGTCAGGCAGCATCCAAGGAACAGGAAATTCAACGTTTCAGGCCAGAGCCCTTCATCAGGAATGAAGGGCTCTGGCCTGAAACGTTGAATTTCCTGTTTCTTGGATGCTGCCTGACCTGCTGTGCTTTAACCAGCAACACATTTTCAGCTCTGATCTCCAGCATCTGCAGACCTCACTTTTTACTGCAATTTACTTGTCCAAAACATGGTATTCTTCCCCCTTTTTCACAACAGGCAGTGACTGGCCTTATTGGCGTGCCGTGCTTCAAGTTGCTGTAGTTAAATTGATGTTTTGAGATTTGTATACTAGGTCACTTGCTATGACATGGTGTTGGTTTCATGGACATGTCTCCTAAACACACAACTACATATTAACTGTAAGACATAACACCAAGGAAGTGACTGTTTATAGAGTTTCTATGCAGGCGTTCCTGATTATTACAAACTGGCAAAAATTGGACATACATTGATGTTAAAACCCTTTGGTAACAATGATGATGATAATTTTGCCTGCATGACTTGAAATTCAAATGCAAATAGTATTAGGGCAGTGAACATACTTGCTGTAGTTGTCCAGTGACACTCAGTTTGAAGAATGTGCCTCTTTGACTTAACAGGAAGAGTTCATGTAAAAATGTCAAAATACTTCCAACATTTCAGGTCTGCACTTGATCGTCCCATTTGTTTTCCACTACTTCTGTTGAGATTACTGCTTATGTTTCTGACACTTAAGGTTGTGTCTGACATGCCAAGGTGTTACGTTCTGGGTTTGGGCTGAAAAGCTAATGTAGATGATTAATCACTTTAAAAGCTATTATTATGTTTGAGTCAGTAAATGGATTTGGTCAGAATTGGTTAGATTATAATTTGTAATTCAATTTTAATTCTAATTCTATCCAATAGATTTTTGATTTTCTACTTTTGCAGATAGTAATCTTGATAAAAAGAAATGACAGATTCTTTGATTCAAAATGCTCCTTATGATTTATGGGTTTATTTTGTTTTATTCCCAATTCTACTGAGAATTCTGAGAAGGTGTTGCAATGGAAAGCAAGGACTCCAAGCATTTCAAACTTTCTTCTTTTCGTCTATTGAGCTAGAATTGTAACAAGTATTTATCCCATTATCACATAATCAAAGATGATCTTAACTCATCAGAACAGAACTTTTTACAATCAGCATTCATTGGTATTGTCAAATGTAGCATTCTTTTAAGTCTACAAGTTGAAAATTAATTTCCCTTGCATTTTTGGTGTACCTGACCGATACTTTTATTTTGCCAAAACATTAGGGGAATTTTGAAATCTGTTCTCCATTAAAAACATGAGAGTAGGAATAAGCCATTTAGCTCCTCAAGCCATTCATTGAGATCACAGGTGGTCCACATCTTAACTCTTAAGACCTGAGTAGCTTTGACTTAGCAAATAATTTCAAGAGTTCATATCTTTAACTAAATTAGCATCAACTTTATTTGTCTGGAAGTGTGATTCACATTTCAACCACCCTCTCTGTGAAGACAGGTTTTGTAACATTTCTTCTGAACATGCTGGCTCTGATATTGCAGCTGAATCTGTCCGAAGAAGTTGCATATGTTCCAAAATCAACTGACGAAATGTAATTGAACCAGGTTTGTGTATGGCCTCAACTTTATCAAATAGATTTTAGCTGTTGAACGACCATTCAGTGGAGCACGGTATCTGCCTGCCTTTTGCTGCTGGTTGGCGTCTATTCAACAATGTGACAAGATTATTTCTATGTCCTGTTCACTTTAACAAAAATAATAAGTTAATCATGACCTGAGTTTATTATCACCCTCCTCGCAAAATTAGTGGCATAGGAACGAGACCTCAATAATGCCTCTCTGGCATTCCATCCTCTCTACACCCCATTAAAAACAATTTAATATCGACCACCTTTTCGATCAGGAATTGTCACCTTTCCTCATCTGCCTCTTGTAGTTAAATGTGGGTCCATGAAAGGATTGAGAAGTGGGAGTTTGCTTCAAAGTTATATCAGTTAGGTTATGTAGCTCTGCATCAGACCAATGTAAAAGGAATTTAGAATGCAACACACATGCTAAACAATGCCAACAACTGTCTGACGATAGAGTGAACCAACATAAAACAAGGCAACATTAAATGGGGACTTGGTGTACATTCAGAATACCAACCATATGCCTTATAAAGGATTTGACACCTGTGTATTAAATGGAAACCAGATTCTTCACCATTGTTGATATTGTTCACTTCAGCTTTTCAGACCAAAAACAATCTGTGCAATTTGATAGTTAATTAATCCTGAGACTTTTCTGAAGAATAATCATGTTGGTTTTGAAATATTAACTTGGGTTATCTCTCCATTCAAGCTGCTAGACCTGCTGGGTTTCTCTGACACTTTCTGTATTTATTTCCATTTTGCAGCATCCACAACATTTCTGACATTTTGGGAGGATGCCTTTTGTCAAAGATAACTTTAAACATAAGCAGAAAAGCCTTTCATCAAAATGGTGAATACTTTGTAAACAGTATTAATTAAAGCTTGCTAGACAAATGTTTGACCCCTTCACTTTAATCAACCTTCTAAAGAACTTTTTTATCCAATAATCAGATTTATTAAAGTTAGCCAAACTAACATAGAGGTAAGTGTAGAATTTGAAAAGGACATAGGAAAGTGGTGGATGGTTGCAGACGAAGCTCAGCATAGAGAAATGAGCAGTGATTCATTTTGACAAGAAGTAAACAAAGGTGTTACAACTAAATGTTATAACTTTGAAGGGAGTGCAGAGGTACTTGAGTGTATATAAGCATGAGTCATTAAAGGTGAGAGGCAGGCTGAGAGTTGCACTCTTGTCGATTTGTTAATTACTGTTATGGAGCAGCAGTAATTTTTTTATAAACCCAACTAATTTTCAAATGCCAGAAAGAGATGAAAAGTGTTGAATACTCAAAGGTTATCTTTGCCTGTGAAAGAACAAATAAGACTGTTCAAAATGGGGAAAAATTCAGTACTGTAATGTTATTCTACACAAATTTGAATGAATATCTGGGACACTTATTTTAAATCAACAGCTTCCAGTCTGGCAAAATGTGAGTTTTAGGATTTTCAGATTGCTGTTCCATGTCTTCTCCCGACTACCCAAAATGAGTGATTCTGTTGGAAAACATTTATTTAGTCAGTTTTCTTTGTTTTTGTTTGAGTATTTGTGTTCTTCAATCCAATCAATTTACTTCCCATTCCATTTCTGTGTATTTAAACCAAACCAGCTTTGAGACAGAATTCACAAATTTTGCTCAAATAAGATCAATGGAAAAGTGGCTAATTAGGTCAGTAGTAATTTGTGCAAACTGTTAAGAATTGCGCTCAAATTGTTGGAAAAGTTCAATAGGTTTGGCAGCATCTGCGGAGAGAAATCAATGTTAATGTTCCAGGTCCAGTGACCCTTCCTCAGAAATGAATTGCTCATCTGTTTTGAGAAGATTATGCTCCCTGTATCTCACTAAATGCTACTTCAGGAATTCTTTATATTGAAGATCTAGGTAGAAATATGATATGGGTTGGTTGAATGTCATGTTCCAGTTGAACACTGCTTGGTGGAAAAACTAACAAAATAGATTTCAGTTCAGAGTGAATATAATGGATGCACTGTTGGCATCGATCAACACTAACTAACGTTCAGTTGCATGTTGATCATGGATTATGGATACAATGGGCAGATGAAAAAAAGGATGCAGTGCATTTGCTTGAAAGCATGAAAAGGATCATCATAAATGTGAAGAGGCTTTAGCTATTTGCCATAATATTTGTAGGGCAATAGCTAATCTAGAGACTCGTGAGGTGTATTTATTTTTAAGTCAAGATTGATTCTAGACTCAAATCATGGTATCTGCATATCAGCTTTCAATTTTATATATGCCTTTTCTGCCTTTTGGGATTGTGCTTCCAAACCATTGCTCTTTTCTTCAGGACAAAATCTGTGATGGTACTTGATTTATTTGATTATTGACCATCTTTTTCCTCCTCTCTCTTCTCCGATCCACTGCAGGTGTAAGTGTCATGGCCATGCCAGTGAATGTATAAAGAATGAATTCAATAAGCTGATCTGCAATTGCAAACACAACACAATGGGAGTGGATTGTGAGCATTGCCAGCCATTCTACAATGACCGACCTTGGCGCAGAGCTACAGCAGAAAACCCAAATGAGTGTTTGCGTAAGTATTGGATTGTGCATAGCTTATAGAAATTTCAGCATTTTTTTCATTATGAATATTCAGCAAAATATTCTCTCCATTTATAGGTACTTGAAAGAAAATTAATTTATTCCAGATGATTAGTAATCAAATTTATTTTCATATAAGAGTTTTATATAAATTGTTAATGAGCTGTGTATAAAACTAAAGGAGCACTATGAAGAACAATTGGGTTTCTACAAAAGGAATGTAGGTAGAAATACGCAGCATCCAACTTTGAATTGTGAAACCTTTCTTAGGATTTGTTTCTTGAATCCTTCTTTGTTGAAACGTGGGATTTGATTTATTTTTCTGTTCAATTTCCCTACTATTTCCTTGCTCTGTCACTCAGTATTAATTGTGGCTGAAAGTTCCGTTCAGGCTGTTAGTGTCTAGTTGCGTGTATCACTGGAGGATTTCTGAGTTTATATTAAATTGGACTGAAAATGAAAAGTGGTTTGCAAAGACAGATCCATCATACAGTATGCAGGTAATACAGCCAGAAATCAAATTATCCCCAGAGAATATTAACGTAGGTAAACTACACATTTAGTCTCAGATTGGTGTTTGCTTTATGAGCTTCCTGGTCTAAACCTGCATTCTTGTTCACACCCCACATTCTGCCATTATTGTTCTTCAGGCAACTATATAATTTGCTTTTCAAAAAAAAATCTGTGGACTCTGCAATCACATTTGTGCAGAAATTTCCACAATCCATAACCCAATCTATAAAGATAGTGTCTCATTGTGTATGTTGAAGGCATTGGCTTTTTCTTGGGAGTGTTAATCTATAGGATCTCCATGGGAAACATTACTTCCTAGAAGTGAAGGTTTTTCTACCACATGCAACTTGAAAATATAGCCTTTAATAGTTCATAAGATTAAAAACATGTCCACATAGCTGTAAATCTTTGTAGGTTCAGGACTGGTTTGTGTAATATTGGCAAGAAATGTGCTATTTGCAGCATTTTAGTGATCTAATTTTGGGGAGTAATGGGAAGTCTTGTGGATGAAAGTTTCAAAATAAGATGCTAAAATTGCATTTTCACTAATTCTACTCCCGTTCCCTTCCCATCCCATCCTGCTCAAAACATGTCCCTGAGAAATCTATTTAGTAGGTATATTAGGAAAGCTTGTGGGTGGAGTGTCGTTTCACTTCGTTGCAGTTTTGTATTTTAAACACTAATAAATGAATGATTAGCATAAAATCCCAGACCTGGTGTTAATAGGCACAGTTTTTTAAAAAAAATTGATCCTCTGAAGATACTCATCTCAGTTGCAAAACCCTACTTACCTCCCCACTAGCGTGTGTGGCCACAACTAGGAACAAGATATCATGTGTTATTAATTGCCCTCGTGAAGATCATGGTGAGCAGCTGCCTTGGATAGCTGTACTAAGTAAGATATAAAGGCATCATCGTGCTGTTAGGAAGGAAGCTCCAGAATTTTGACCCAGCAACACTGAAGGAATGGTGATATATTTCCAAGTCTTAGAGATGTGTGGTTTGGAAGGAAGTTTGCAAGTGGTGGTTTTCCCAGGACTCTGCTGCCCTTGCCCTGATGGAAATCCTCCGTGTGATAGGTTCTGTCAAAGAAGCATTGTATAGTCTTGCAATGCATTTTTTAGATGGTACACACTACTGCCACTGTATATTGGTGGTGAAGGAATTGAATCTTGAAGGTTGCAGTTGGTTTTCCAATGAAATGGACAGTCTGTCCTGCATTGTAGTTGGAGTTCTATCCATCCAAGTAAGTCCAAAATATTCACAACACTCCTGAAAGCATTGCGAAGACAGGAGGTAATTCACCAAAGGTAACCAAAAATCCATAGATGAAGCACTTCTTAATCAATTTTCTTATTTAGGCTTATAAATAGAAAATTGAATGTAGAAGTTCTTGGTTTAGTGTGATCCCAATGACAAGACATTAATCGCTGATAGCGGTACCTAGTGCAAATCCTGGCAATTCATTTTTCCGAGCAGGAGAAGTTTTGATATTCCTTGTGGGAGACAATCTGAGAAGTTTTGTTTAACATGGGAAGCAAAGAAAATAAGAAAAGTAGCAGAGCATGTTAGCCACTGTACTCTGGCTCTCTTATGCAGTCATCTATATGCTAGCTCCAGATTTTTATTACATTGAAATTTCATTATCTGCCATGGTTGGATTAGAGTCTGTCTCACCAGAGCATTAATCTGGTGCTCTGGATTACAAGTCCAGTGATATTATTATCATTTAAGCTGTCTTTCACTCACTTGCACGCTCAGCCTCTGCCTTGCTCTTGCATCCTCAACCCCACACCTCTCCAAAAATATGCTGTCCCTCTCCTACTAACTCTGAGTAGGACAGTCGTGGGCTCACTCAAGCTCCCATTCCAAAGACTTTGAGCCATAAAAACTGATTCTTGCTGGTGCCCACACCGAGCAAGTGTTGCACTGTCAGAGTGGTGTCCTTCAGTGGAAGCATTAAAGAACAAACCCTTCTCTTGGATGCTTCTAGAAGATCTCGTGTATTTTGATGAATAGCAGGAATTTATCCAGATATCCTGGGTTCAATATTTATTCACCGTCACCCGTCACTTAAAGATAAAAATTGTCATTTTTTTTATCATGTAAGAGATTTGCTGGGATGTTTTCTGCATTTGAACAGCAGCTATACCTAGTAGCCTGCAAAGTACTTCAGGAGCTCCTCTGGTCGAGAAGGACGTTAGATTAATGTTTATTATCTCTTCAATATCAAGGCTCAAAGATAGCATAAACTACAGTAAGTAGATGAGGGATGACGCAATGCATATCCAAAGCACCTGAGTTATGTTGAATTATTTTGTTGTTTTTAATGAGTCAGAAATGGTTTAAGGACTTAAATAAGAATGTAAGAAATAGCAGGGTTGGACCATATGTTCCCTGAGTCCCATTGTACTCCACTGCTGCCATCTTGAATGACCGAGGCCCCAATGCTAGTCCTTGTGGGACCTATTGTGATAGAACCTGATAATGTCCCATTAATTTTTACAAAAGTGACAGTTTTTTCTCTTTCAAAAGAGTTAATGTTTTCTGTAGTGAAAGGTCATAAACTTCAAATGTGAACTCTGATCCTTTCCATTTATTTCTACTGTTATTTATCGCTTACTGATACTCATTCCACACTAATAGTTTTCCTCCAACCTTATGAGACCTTACAAAAGCAAAATAAGATATCTGACATTTGAGTGTGTTGGATTATAATTTGAATAGAAATACTGTGCAAGGATATGGAAAAGTAAACAGGAGATTGACTCTAGAAAATGATGCTAATTTAAGGAGCTGGTACAGACACTATGGGCCAAATGGTGGTCTCCTGTGCTGAATATTTCTGTGTTTCTGTGTAAGAAAAACTGAAAGTGATGGAGAACTCAACAGTTCTGACATCATCTGTGGAGAGAGAAACAAAATTAATGTTTTGAGTGCAATGAATTCCAAAGGCAATACATATCTGACTCAAAGCATTAACATTGTCCTCTTTTCGCAGATGCTGATAAACCTGTTGCATTTCTCCAGCTTTGTGTTTTTAGATATTTTCTAATCAACGTGTTCAGACGTGTTAGGACACAAATCTGTAGCAGGTAGGACTTGAACACCAACCTCCTGGTTTAGATGTAGAGACACAAACACTGCACCACAACAGCACTCCTTATTTGCTGTTTATCCCATGAAATCATATCTCATTTTATTTGGGTGTTTTATAACGGAAGTATTGGATATACAGAGGAACCCCGATTATTCGCATATCCGAATATCTGGCAAGATCGCAATGTCCCGATGTTTGGCTAAATCATGTTTTCCGGCATTCAATTATCCGGACTTCTATTTAGCTGAATGAAATAATCCCTACCCATGTCCTTTGGATAATTGTGGTTCCTGGAGGAACCTCAATTGTTTGGCATTCGATTATCCGTATATTGGATTATCTGGCAAGATCGCAAGGTCCTGATGCTTGGCTAAACTGCATTATCCGGCATTCAATTATCCAGAATTTGATTAATGAACGAACTACTGCCCACCCGTGTCCTTCAGATAATCGAGGTTCCTCTGTATATAGTTTCTTTCACAGCTAGGCACTTAAGTTGTAGGTGTTGATCCATTGTAGTCATCACAACAGCCAGTTTGCACACAATTGGGCCTGCGAACAGTAGTATAATAATGACTGTAGACAACTATTTACTTGTGTTAATTTAGGGGTAAATGTTGACCAGGGTACTGTCTTGTAGTGGTGATGATCTAGTTGATAGTGCTTTACATGATCTGAGCAATTTATTTTACAATTTCTACTTCAGCTTGCAATTGCCATGGCAAATCTGCAGAATGTTACTTCGACTCTGAGCTCTACCGAGCCACTGGACATGGTGGGCACTGCCGCAACTGCATTGAGAATACAGATGGTCCCAACTGTGAGAGGTGTCGAGATGATTTCTACCGTCAGGCACCAGAAGCCCAATGTCTGCCCTGCAATTGTAACCCAGTGGGTGAGTGCAGAACTGTTCAAAACAGAATTAATCTTGTACCATGATGTGTTAGGAAGAAACCTCAATGATATGCTTTGTGCAGCTTTTGTTATGTAGAAGTTTCGGCTATGTAGAAGCTTTGGTTAATTTACAAGCTTCACTTCCCTGACGATCTGGAATCTCATCGAACTAGATATACAAAATGACAAGGTGACGGAGACCAAAGAATTAAAATGATCTCATTCCTTTGAGTCTATGAAGACGAATCAATCTAATGAATGTTTCTATCTCTACTTTCATATATTTATTTTACAAGATATTATTAAATTGCAACCCAGTACAGGTTCTAAAGCTCAGCTGTTTAATTTCCCTTAAATCAGTGTCCCATTCTGGTCATTTTCTTTTCCTTTTACTCCATTCACTGAATGAGGGCATCGCTAGTTAGGCAGCATTTATTGCCCATCCCTAATTGACCAGAGGGCAGTTAAGAGTCAACCACATTAACGTTAATATTTTAACCTGAGCCCAGCACTTGATAGAGTCTTATCTTCCTATTGTCGCTGCACTGAAAATTGATTCCAGTGAAAACTTTCTTGTTGGAGAGCAATGCAACCCCACCCTGGGAGATCCAATGCCCTACAAATAATGAAAGAAAGAACTATGGATGCTGCAGATCTGCAACAAAAAGCTGAAATTGCTGGATAAACTCAGCAGGTTTGGCAGCATCCGTTGGAGTAAATGTTTTACTTAGAGTCATAGAGATGTACAGCATGGAAACAGATCCTTCAGTCCAATCGTCCATGCCAACCTGATATCTCAGATAATTTAGACCCATTTGCCAACATTTGGCCTGAATCCTTCCAAATCCTTCCTATTCATATGCCTTTTAAATGTTGCAATTGTACCAGCCTTCACCACTTCCTCTGGCAGCTTATTGCGAACATGCACCACCGTCTGTGTGAAAATGTTGACCCTTAGATCCCTTTTATATCGTGCTCCTCTCACCCTAAACCTATCCCTCTAGTTCTGGACTCCCCCCAGGGAAAATAAACTTGTCTATTTATCTTCTCCATGCCGCTCATGATTTTATAAATCTCTATAAGATCACCCCTCAGCCTCCAATGCTCCAGGGAAAACAGCCCCAGCCTATTCAACCTCTCCCTATAGCTCAAATCCTCCAACCTGGCAACATCCTTGTAAATCTTGTCTGAACCCTTTTAAGTTTCACAGCATACTTCCAATAGGAAAGAGACTAAAATTGCACAACATCCAACAGTGGCCTAACCAATGTTTCATACAGCTGCAACATGACGACCTGACTCCTATATTCAATGCTTTGATTGATTAAAAGAAAGTATACCAAATGCCGCCTTCACTATCCTATCTACCTGCGATTCTACTTTCAAGGAACTATGAATCTGCACTTCAAGGTCTTTGTTCAGCAACACTCCTCAGGACCTTACTATTAATTGTGTACATCCTGCTCTGATTTGCTTTTCCAAAATGCAGCACCTCGCATTTATCTAAATTAAACTCCAACTGTCACTCCTTGGCCCATTGGCCCATCAGATCCAGATCCCATTGTACTTTGAGGTAATCTACTTTGCTGTCCACTCACCTCCTAATTTGGTATCATCTGCAAACTTGCTAACTACATACCTCCTACGTTCACATCCAAATCATTTGGAGATGGGCTCTTCTTCAGAATGTCACAAAGAGGAAGGTTTTTGGACAGTGTTCATCTGCTCTAAGGAATTTCTGACCTGATCTCACTGAGGTCAGTTTCCACCAAGGGCTATGACAGAAATTGTTTTTATCTTGTACCAATGTTGGTGTGGAGTACAGGCATGCTGCTGAAACTCACCAAAATCATCTGTGTGGAAACCAAACAATAAAATCCCAGGTCAGGAGCTGACATTTCCACGTAAAGTTCAGGGATCAATCTAGCTGCTGATGCACAGCCAGCAGTGCCCATTTTTTGGAGATCAATCCTCTTGCCAGTACTCTTCAAAATATACATCGGTTACCTCTCTGAGAAAGTCATGGCACTTATCCTGCAACTTCGCTCTGGCTTTCCAGGCTAAAGAACTTCAGGACACTCGGCAAACAGTCACTGAAAAATCTAAATTATTTAGGAGCCTACTTTGGAAAACAGAAATTGTAATGAAAAAGGGCCAATCTGACCAAGTTTTCCTCATAAAATAACCCTCCCCTCCTGGGATCAAGCAAGTGAAAGTTGTCTGAACTGCTTCTAACACATTTATATATCATTCTTTAAATAAGAAAAGAGCTGTGTGTTGTAGTCAGGTCTGTCTTTTATATTCAACTCTGCTTGTTGTAAATAAACATATTCCATTTGCCTTCCTATTTACTTGCTATATCATTTATATTAATGAATTATATTGATTTCATTTACTTCCAAGGTTCGGTCAGCACACAGTGCGATATTTATGGCCGGTGCAGCTGCAAGCCAGGAGTGATAGGAGACAAATGTGACCATTGCCAACCTGGCTACCATTCACTAACTGAAGCAGGATGCAGGTAATTGGAAGTATGCTGTATTGTAGTTTCTTTGCCCTTTATACATTTCCAGTGATGAAGTTAACATAATTAATTAACTTATTTTTGACAGCTGTTTATGATAAGTATCTAACTGTTTAGTAATATTAACGCATTTATTGTGTTTGTGTTACCCTTCCCCTTTACGCAATGCTTTCTGTAAGTTTTGATCATTACGTGGAAACTGCTGTTGTTAATAGCAGATAAATGATTAACGTGCACATGTAACTGACCCCGATCACTACTTTATGCTGGCATCAATCGGTTTCTTTTAAATAGCTAATACCTCTATAAAATGCTAAAATCTCAACCAACATCCATTTTGTATTAGCATTTGCTGGTACAATTGATGTTTACTTCAGTTGGTGGATGCATTCAAGATCAGTGTCTCTCAGGGTGAGATCAGCAGAGGCATGCAAATTTAGAGTGATGAAAAGTGGGAATTTCAGATTTCTGAATGAATAAGTCTTGAAGGATTTTGAATTGATGCTCCCATACGTTAAACTTGTGTGTGAAAATAAATAGCTGCTTCCACTTTCAGGCAGTGCTGGGCTGGCCTTCAATCTGCACACAGGTAGTGTCGCACGAGCAGTGAACTATAAGATTCAGGAAATACGGTAACTGAGATACACAGAACGAGCTCAGCACAGATGCAACAGCTACCAATGGAAAGATCCTAGTTCAGGAGCAAGAGATCAAACAGCAGCTTCCTGGGAGGGTGGTGATGGAGTGGAAAGAAATTGTTATTGAAAAGGATTGCCACTTTTTCTCCCAAAAGCAACAGTGCAATTTCCTCGTTCAGTTCCAATCTCTGTTTTTTTTTAAGACTTCCTATTCTGGTTGCACATCATTGATGTCAGCATCACTAACTTTTCGTGCCATTATGTGGCAGGAGATACTCCATAGACAGCATTTCTGGCTGAACACTCGTAGATTCATTCTAAAAGTTTCTGCTGTTAGATACAGAGAAGATCTAGTTGGCTAGCCTGAGCCTTGTGAAAGTAATTGCTGTCTTGGTAAGGAAGTAAAATATTCATGTAGCCAAGCAAGGAGTCAATAACTGCAGAAAGAGGAGGAAGAACTGTGACAAAAAGAACTCTGTATATTAGCCTGTTAGCCTGTTTATTCAATGAGCTGATGTTAAATTAAAGTGAAACTGTCACTTCAAGGCCTCTTTGTGTTCTAAAGGAAATAGTAATGATAGTTTAAAAGTTGCTTGGTGCATAAGATGACCCCGTATTTCCAATGCTTGCAATCATGTTTTGCTTGTAAGTTGAACCTCCTTTTTACATGTGACATATTCTGCTCGTAATAATAGCCTCCATTATATGCTCAAGTTAGATGTTTTATTGTGTTATAAACTAGCATCAGGGATCAAGCAGACAATACAGCTTGTGTAGTGAAAATGTATAAGATTTTAAGAGACACAGAGACAAACAGCAAAAAGAAACAAATCTTACAACAAAATAAATGAAGTATGAAACTGGTTTCAGTTTAAAAGTTATAACATGTAACATATACCAACTTCTTAAATAACTCTGCTATAGCAAGGAAATTCTGTTGGTGGAAAATGTCTGAGAGAGTGGAGTAAGGAATCTGCCATGAAGGCAAACAAGACCAAATTTGTCATGAGGGACCACCCAGTGGCCTGATCTAGAAGCAGTTTTCTCAAATTGTCAGAATAGCTTTGGTGTCAACAGATTTTTACATATATATCCCAAGTCCAACATAGATTTCAGAGAAACAGTTAGTTGGTTTGATTCCTTTATGGAAGAGAGTCTAGTGTTGTAGCAGAAGATTCAGATTAATCACACTGCTGTCAGTTTTTAGCAATTCTTCATTAGACAGTGGCAAAGAGAGAAGTACCCATTATGGCAGCATGGATGAAATACTCATGAATTTTCCTTATCCAGCAATGAAACTATAATGGAATGGATTAAAAGCAGTTTTAGTGAAAACCACAGGATGTGAGCAAATAAGATTTCGGGTAGTAACCTGTACAGCTGACAGAATGAAATTATGGGCATTTTCAAATGTAATACCTTTTATAGAAAAATTTAAGCTCCCTACAGGTGTTTTTAATGCATGTGCCTAACAATGATCAGAGGGATGAGGATTAGGTCAAATTATGAATTTGATAATGAGCATCATGCTATTGGGCTACAGAGAGTAGGGCTTGAGAGACCTGTTCAGATCTAGACATGCCTCTGAAGCAACAACACTTGCGTTGTGGTTATATCAGGAGAGCTAACATCGACCGTTCGATGTTCAAATGTTTCCCCCATTAAGCAATTCAAAGATCACATTAGGCGCAATGGAATAGGTTGATGGAGAAAAACAATCTTCAGAGAGAGCAAATATTCACACTATCCTGCTTGACGTTTTGTGTGATTTTGAAATGCTTTCATTGTGATTAAATGTATCATTATACAATTAATTTATTCAAATTATCATGCCACATTAATATGAATTATCTATGTATTTCTTTTTCACATCTCAAAATATCAGCAATTATATTCTTGTTGACAATTCATATTTTTTATTCCATGCGCAACTTGGAATAACAACATAATTATTTTTGGAGGCTTTAAAGGTTGACTTGTAATATAGCATTATGGTAACTAGAAATACTCTATTTCAATCTTCCAAGAGTGAGCTAGCTTTGAAATTTTGGAGAATTGATGACCAACCTAAATGCTCTTAAAATCACCAAATGCTTTGTTGTATTATAATTGAGGTACCATATTTTATAAAATATGAAACCAAAAGTACAATCTATTGCATTTGCACTTCCATATGGGGCATTCCATTTTAAGATAACCACATTGTTGACTGCATGAGAGTAATTTCAATAACTGCTAGTCAAGTAATTAGAAAATGCTGAAAATACTCAGCAAGTCAGGCAACTTTCTGCAGAGAGAGAAGTCGTCAGTATTTCAGGTAAATGTCATGTTAAAACATGGAAACATGGAGTGAAAGAAGAAAAGGGAAGGTCTATGTTAGGATGAAAACTGAGCTGGTTAAATAATGAGCTGATGATGCAAGGAAAGATAAATTGGCAATGGAGCAAGAGAAAAAAGGACTATGGTTGTAAATGGTAATAAAAGGATCAATATTGGACGTGTCTGAGGAGAGTAATAAGGGAATTGTTTGTGATGTGCCTTTCACCATTGTCTGAGCTATAATACTTTTCTGTCAAAATGTCACTGACTTGAAATGAAAACAGGATTTGCTGAAAAATCTGTGCAGGTCTGGCAGCAACTGTGGAAAGAAAGCAGAGTTAACGTTTTGGTTTCAGTAAACAATAGAGACAATAGAGAATAAGTGTAGGAGTAGGCCATTCTGCCCTTCGAGCCTGCACCACCATTCATTATGATCATGGCTGATCATCCTCAATCAGTATCCTGTTCCTGCCTTATCTCCATAACCCTTGATTCCACTTTCCTTGAGAGCTCTATCCAAGTCTTTCTTAAACAAATCCAGAGACTGGGCCTTCACTGCCTTCTGGGGCAGAGCATTCCACACACCCACCACTCTCTGGGTGAAGAACTTTCTCCTCATCTCTGTTCTAAATGGCCTACTCCTTATTTTTAAGCTATGTCCTCTGGTTCGGGACTCACCTATCAGCGGAAACATGTTTCCTGCCTCCAGAATGTTCAATCCCTTAATAATCTTATAGATCTCAATCACATCCCCTCCCAGTCTTCTAAACTCAAGGGTATACAAGCCCAGTCCCTCCAATCTTTCAACATAGTCCAGCCATACCGGGAATTGACCTCGTGAACCTACGCTGCACTCCCTCAATAGCCAGAATGTCTTTCCTCAAATTTGGAGACCAGAACTGCACACACTATTCCAGGTGCGGTCTCACCAGGGCCCTGTACAGTTGCAGAAGAACCTCTTTACTTCTATACTCAATCCCTCTTGTTATGAAGGCCAGCATGCTATTAGCTTTCTTCACTACCTGATGTACCTGCATGCTTGCCTTCATTGACTGGTGTACAAGAACACCCAGATCTCTTTGTACTGCCCCATTATCTAACTTGACTCCATTTAGGTAGTCATCTGCCTTCCTGTTCTTGCCACCAAAGTGGATAACCAGAACCGAAGAAAGGTCACTGGATCCTCAACATTAACTCTCCTTTCTATCTGCAGAGTTCTTCCAGCAACTTCTGTTTTTACTTATATTTTCCAGTATGTGCGGTTTTTCTTTTTGCTTAGTGCCACTAACTGGAAATGTTCATTCCGATTTTCTTTCCATAGATGCTGCTAGACCTGCTGAGTATTTCCAGCATTCACTTTTGCATTAATTGCTGTTGCTCCACTTGCCATTTGTTCTAGAAGTTTTGGACTAAGTGCAAAAGCACTCCCCAGGTTTTGGTGTCACTATGTTTCTTATGTGCTTTCTCTCCTGGCAGACCATGTGCCTGTAACCCTGCTGGCAGCACAGCAGAATGCATTGTCGATACAGGACGTTGTATGTGTAAGAATAATGTCGAGGGATTCAACTGTGAGAGGTAGGTTTATGGGATCTTTTGTTGAAACGTGATTCTAACATTTCAATAAAAATTCCGTCTTTGTTTATTTGTTATTTTACATTAGATTACATAGCATTAACGGAACAGCAAAAACCAATTTACGTATGTCAGTGTTTATGTTCCACATAGCTGCCTCCTACCCTACTTCACCTCATCTTACCACCATTTCCTTTGGTTCATTTCTCCCATGTGCACTTGCCCACCTGCTTTGAGGATGGCAAGGGGTGATCTTTCTGTTCAGTGCCATCACTGTCTGTTTCTAATTCCTCCTCTTCCCTTATTGCTCCTCCCTGATCCTTCCAAGGGTTCACTCTCCTCTTGGTCCACCTTTCTCTGGAGACCTTTGTTAGGGACTGTGTAACAGACCACCAGAATGGCTGAGACTCTTGCAGGAGGTTATTGCAAGTCACAAGCTAACCTCACTAGATGTGGGACCCAGTGCCCTCTAAGCTCTTTGCACAATGGTGATCCCAATATCTTGCGTTACAATGATAAAGAGGACCTGTGACATCTGGATGCTGCAGCAGATGAGATGCTGCAGAGATATGCACTGATGAGAGCATAGTGTCTTTGACCATATGCCTAGAAAATCACAAGCTCCTTCAGCACTGGTGTGTATTTATATCCATGTCTCTTCACCTCTCTGTGGATCCTGTGTTTCAGGCAGTGTCCTTCTCTTACCATGCCCCTTACCATCCTAACTGGCTGCCTGGTGCCTGGCATTATGCCCTTTCTTTGCCAGCTGCTGCTATTCAGTACAGTGGCTTTTATTTCTGCAGCTGCAGCCTCTGTTTCCAGCTGTATCTTTCATGGAGCTCCGAGTCCAAACAGCTTTGTCCACTGCTCGATGGCCTCGCAATGCCATGACAGTGATGACCCTTTATTCTTAATTCTTAAATTCTTAGTTCAAGACAGGAACCCCAATTGTAATGCTGTAACTTCAAATACAGTAGCGCCTTGACTTAGGAACTTAATCTGTTCTGGGACCCAGTTCGCGAACCAAAAAGTTCGCGAACTGAATCAATTTTTCCCATGTTCACTGCGCACGCGCCAAAGACGAACTGCGCACACGCCAAAGACGAACTGCTCCTACCTTCGTTCGTACCTTGAATTTTGTACGTATGTTGAAGCAAAATTTTATGTACAATGCTGTTCGTAAACCGATTTGTTCGTGAACGGAGTCGTTCGTATGTTGAGGCGCTACTGTATTTCAAATCTTTCAGCTTTCAAAAACATTTTTACTTTGTTTTTAAATGCTGCCTACTTCATGATTTGCCCAAGGCATATCCTTGCTTCCCATCCTCTGCTTCTAAATGCTGAGTCATAGAATTTTACAGCATAGAAGCAGACCGTTTGGTCCAACTTGTCCGTGCCAACCAGATATCCCAATCTAGTCTGGTCCCACTTGCTAGCACCTGGCCCATATCCATCTAAACCCTTCCTATTCATACCAGATGCCTTTTAATTGTTGTAATTGTACCAGCCTCCACCACTTCCTCTGGCAGCTCGTTCCATATACTCACCACCTTCTGCATGAAAAGTTGCCCCTTGGGTCACCTTTAAATCTTCCCCTCTCACATTAAAACCATGCTCTTTAGTTTTGAACCATCCTATCCTGGGGAAAAGACCCTGGCTATCCACCCTATCCATGCCCCTCGTGCTTTTATAAACCTCTGTCAGGTCACACCACAGCCACTGATGCTCTGGGGGAAAAGTACCATAATGTATTCAGCTTCTCCGTATAACTCAAAACCTCCAATCCCAGCAACATCCTTGTAAATCTTTTCTGCACCCTCTCAAGTTAGTTTAACAACATCCTTCCTATTAAAAGGGCAACCAGAATCATATGCTGTATTCTAAAAGTGGCCTCACCAGTGCCCTGTGCAGCTATGATAAGACCTCCCAACTCCTATACTGTATTCTGCCCAATGAAGGCAAATGTGCCAAATGCCTTCACCACCCTCTCTACCTGCAACTCCAGTTTCAAGAGACTATGCACCTACCATTCACTATATAAGTCCTGCCTTGGCTTGCCTTACCAAATGCAACACCTCCCATTTATCTAAATTAAGCTCCCTCTGCCCCTTCTCGGCCCATAGGCCCAGCTGATCAAGGTACTGTTATACTCTGAGATAATCTTATTCACTGTCCACTGATGTCATCTGCAAATTTATTAACCATGCTTTCTATATTCACATCAAAGCATTTATATAAATGACAAAAAGCAGTGGTGCCAGCACCAATCCTTGCGGCCCACTGTTGGTCACAGGCCTCCAGTCCAAAAAGCACCACTATCCTCTTCTATCTTCAAGCCAATTTTGAATCCAATTGACTAGTTCCCTTGGACCTTTTCAGGAAAGTTTGTAAAACTGTGGGAGAAGGACAGTTAATAAGCCAATAGTTGCATTAATTGGCTTGGTACTTGATATGGGTAAGTTTGGAGGCGCACACAGTCCTCTGCTCTTGGGGAAGATCGGGCAGGTCGAAAAACAAGGTGGGACATCTAGTTGTGCACACATTCAATACTTAACTCCATACTGAAGGATTTTGTTGATTTTTCAAAGTTAAGTTCTCAGCTATATAGTCACTCTGAGCATCCAAATTCCATGAAATGCTGCACTATTTTCTAGAACTTCTCTAATATCTCTTGAATGTGTTTCTATTCACATGAGCGATTAGCCCAATTAAGGATGTTTGATCATCTGTGAAATGGATCGACTTAATGTAATTAGCCTAATGGCTACTGTCTGTATTGTACCCTTGATCAAAGAAAGCTGTTGGGTCTATCTACAACTGGGCAATGCTTCTTTTGCTTAGTACCTTAAAAACTAGTCATGCAAAGCAATTTGGGTTCTACTACTGGTTTTACCTGAACATTCACCTTGAAATTCTTCAGAGCACAGAATGTTTCTTTGCTGACCTTTTGGGTTGTAAATGTCACTTAATTTGGGAAGATTAATCTCTAGATTCTAAAATATTACACCTTGGGATGCAACAGAGATATCTCAGATTTTTGCTTCAGTTTGAGAAATTGTGTTTTAAAAATAGCTATTTTAAGGCATGTTTAGTTCAGAGGAGTTGTTACATTCAATCACTGAACAGGCAGCTCCTTTGTATAGTTTTGTTGTTTTGTCAGGATGCTGGCACAAGGAGATTTTAAAATGAATTCAGATTCCAGATTTGAAAGTCATGTGGAAGCTACACTGAATCCAAGTATTTTCAGAATATTAATGTGGAAAAGTGTTGACGTTTGACATGCATAAAATTAAAAGAGCCTCTGGTACAGTGTCAATAATATTTGTTAGTCACTGTTTATCCCTCAACCAAAATCACTTGCTTAAAAAAAATTATATTCGCTTTTATTGCTTTTCATGTGATGGGTAAATTAGCTATCACATTTCGTACATTATTGCATTGATTTTATTTCAAGAAATATCCAGTTTGCCTATAAAGCACTTTGCTGAGGTATTAAAGATGTTATATAAATTCTCATCCTATTCTTTTCAGCATCATCTATTTTAACAGGAACTGAGTCTATTCTATATATCTCACATTCCACCACTGGAAAATATTCATTTAATCTCTCATCTTACTCGAGGTTGAATTTTAAACCTGTTTCCTCTAGTTTTGTGGCCGTGATCCAACTCAAATAACTCTCAGACATATCAACATTTATGTGTCTCAGCACTTTTAAAGATCCGGATCATGTCTCACCGCAGTTATCTTCACTCTACTGAAAACATGTTCAGCTCTGTATATTTCTTCTTGTCATTGACTCCTCCTTCACCGAACTCTCCCACAACTTCACTGCTGCTTTGGTATGAGTTCACCTTATACTTCTGTCTGTAATCTGTGCAAATGAAAGGTTCATCTTCAATACTTGTTGTACATGCTGTGAGCTGGCCTAGAATGTGAAACCTTTCAGCAGCTAACTTTTAAGCAAAAGTAACTTCAGAAGTATGTGTTATTGTCTTCTGTTATCTTCATTCAATAGTAACAAAGATTGAAAATTTTAATTGGTTGTTGCTAAGTTGTAGCTGAGGAAACCAGGCTTTGCTTGGGTTCAGCGCATTGATTGAGTTTTATTAAATGAAGATCAAATCACAGCCTGGTTGTTTTGCAATCAAGATTATTTGGTTTTTATGTTGCATGGTTAAGAATTCAATAACTTAGCAAGGTACTTAAATGTGAACAAATTAGTTTGAACTGGTAGCACATGCATTCCTAATGAGATATTTTCTTTACTATAGATGCAAGCCAGGATTTTTCAACTTGGACCCCCAGAACCCCCATGGCTGCACAGCCTGCTTCTGCTATGGTCATTCATCTGTTTGTAGCAAAGCTGAGGGCTACAATGTTGAGAAGATTACATCAAGCTTTGATACAGGTGTTGCCGAGATTTTCTAATGTATACACCTCCATATTTCTCGCTTTGGACATAGACTTATTTGACTTGGTGTCTCTAAGCTTAATGCAGACTTGACAAGTATAGTAACATGCAGCTCAGCCTCCAGTTAAAAACTAAATTGCATTAAAAAAACAACTCTCAATCAGAAAATCTATTTTATGTATGTGTCATTTACAATTTAAACTAAAAATTAAATTATTTTTGGTCCATTGATTTTTATTTTCTTAGTGAAACATGTCCAACTTGCACATCACTCTTATCTTGTTCTCCATCTCTTCTTAATTTCCTGAGGTAGGTAATAAAAACCATAGTGTCTAACAGATTATCTCTAATATCAAAAGGTAATTTAAAAAATCTTTGAAAGATCTTAATCCAATATTTACCCTCTCTGGGGTCCAAGCCTACTTTATACAATGTGTTCCATAAAGTATTTGTCTGTATTTTGACTTACTCCCAGCAACTAAGCCCTTTGGATAATGTTTATGTAGCTCTATGTTAAAGGAATTAACCTACACCGTAATCATTCACTTTGCACACACCTTTTTATGTCTGCTGTTGTTTGGATTGTCTGATGCCCTGATATACCTTCCAATTTCTTTTAATTATGTATGTTACGGTTAAGAGAGTACCTTGTACAAAATTGTACTGAAATTTTAATGGATGTGATTTCTGGCCTGCTTTCATGAGTTGAAAGTTAGTTACTTGTATGAAGTACATACCAAATCAGTTCTAAATGATCATGCTCAGCAGTGGTTACTGTATTTCACTCGGATCCTGTTGAGCTGTCAACACACAGTAGAATGTACATAGTTTCTGCATAACAGTGTTGAATTAAACTGTGGTAACAGGTCAGAAGCTAGTGCATTGTTATGGTTATAGTACAGCATGAAGCGTTTGTTTACTTTTTTTTGATGTGTAGGCAATGATGGATGGCAGGCTGAGCAGCGAGACGGTACTGAGGTCCTACTTCAGTGGTCCCCAGTGAGCCGTGACACCTCTGTGGTCTCTGACGATTATTTCCCAGTTTACTTTATTGCTCCTGGTATGTAAATTCAGTCATTGTACAATATGTCATCTTTTTCAAAAATAAAGTAGTACAACTGATGTGAACGTTGCTGCTGCATAACATAGCAAACAGAATATTTATGGAGTTGATAGCTAAAGTTGAAGACCTTTAACCATCTGAAATTATATAAGTTACTCTTCAAAGGGGTATCACTTCCTTAGAGATCTGCAGACCTAATCACTGGTTTTCCTTGTGTTTTTTTCTAGCAAAAATGTTGGGGAATCAGCTGATGAGCTATGGTCAAAACTTCTCTTTCACTTTCTATGTGGACAAGAGAGACACACGTTTATCAGCCGAGGATCTAGTACTGGAGGGAGCAGGCCTGAGAGTAACTGTTCCACTGATAGCTCAGGGAAATCAGTACCCCACAGAGAGCCCACAGAACTATGTCTTCAGGTGAAATAATGCATATTGTCTGTAACACAAGTCATTTAAGTTAAAACCAGTAATCATTTTTTAATCATGTTGAATTACACCGACTCTGTTTTGGACTCCAGATTTTGAGCTGTTCAAAGTATATCACAGCATTCTGTGAACTTAATAGTAAATAGAATTTAGGACAGTGTCCTGAACCCTCCTGGCCTGCTTGTCACAAAGGATGGGCATCTCTGCTTCTGTGGAGATTATGAACTGAAGCAACAAACTTTGTAAAGGCACAGGAAGCAGGGAATGCTTAGTATAGACCACTTATTCCCTTTCTTGCTTTCTTCCCCCACCTCATTGTCCTCAAGACAAGAAGGTCAGAGGGCAATTCACCTTGAGCTGCAAGTCATATTAGCCTGTTCCAAATCTGCAATGGTAGCTGTTTGCTTATTATTTCAGAAAAGCAAAGCTGTACAAGAATTTTGTGTTGCATCAAGGCAGAACTTACATAGTAACTGCATTAACTATTTCTGCAGCAAGCAGTTGATTGGATGTGTTCAAGACAACCTGGAGTTAGTTGTTACATGCCATCGCAGTGTTTGTCATGTATAAATTCTGCAATGTGAAACCCTATGCTGCCCTGAAACAATGGGTCGGTATCTCCATGACTGATAGCAGAATCAAAGTCTCTTTCTTCCCTTAACTTTAACCCATGCTTCGGCTGAGTTCACTGCCAGGCCTCGGAGGTAAAAACTTATCAGTGTTGTGCACTAAATCACCCGATTCCTTATTTACAAAGTGTCCGTTTAATTAAGAGCAGACTTTATGCCAACTCCCTGTGAGTTTTTACTTTTATGCTCTCTGATTCAAGTGTTGTTCAAGGATCTGGTAAAAAAGAAAAATGTAAATACATAAGTTTTGAGCTAACTCTGCAATAAATACTACCTCAAATACTTATGTAAATGTTTATAATCACTTTATTTTGTTGACAGACTTCATGAAGTAACAAGTTATCCGTGGAGGCCACAGCTTTCTTCTTTTGAATTTCAGAAGCTTCTCCACAACTTGACAGCTATCAAGATTCGAGGCACATACAGTGAGAATAGTAAGTGTCCCCTGACCAAGCTGATTTCTGACTCTTGACAGTCAGGACGATGCATAGCCCATCCTAGCAGTGATGTCTGCAAAGGGAGCCAAAGATTGAGCTTTCCTGCTGAAGTGTACTTTGGTTCCTAAGCATGCTGTAGTACTTAACCAAGCTTGGTTGACAGTAAGAGTCAGGAATTACTTACTGACAGCAGCCAGCCTCCTGCCTTCAGGCTCAGAAGCAAAGTACTTCAGCATGTCTCACTTTAACAGCTGGCTGCAGGCAAGACAGCTTCTGGAACAGGAGCTAGAAGTGGGACCTGGCTGTCAAAATGTACCTGTTATATTGCCAAGGCTGAAACCTGAAGTGTAGTCTGCTGAAATACTAGACGCAGAGCATTATTACTGCAGCTGTACCTCTAATGGTCTTATTGGAGAAGGAGAATTGATAACTCCAAAGGAGATACAAGCTGCAACACAAGGCAGAGGTATGTGAGAGTGCTCCTGAGTCACATTTCAGTGGTGATTGAATAGATATTGGATGTTCCTTGGGCAAAGCTGAGGAGTAGGTCTCCTTGGGTACTGCTCCTTTGCTGTATTGCCTTATCTTCCTACTCTCTCCGGCTGCTGCACTGCCCAAACATGGCCCCTTCTCAAGTGGAGTTCTGAAAACAGTAAGCAATCTTGCTTATCCAATGGCATGTGCCACCATGCACTATCTACATCTGAGTTTTGTAAGAATTCTACTTTTAGATAGCAGTAAACCTTTCATCAGCCACAGACATAAGGTTGATTTCCCTTTGCACCAGTTAGCCAGAGGTCAGGGTGGTTCCCACACTTGGTCCTTCAACCTGCTACTTTCACCGCCAACCCCTTTGACCAATATCCAAGCCCAGACCAATAGCACTGGCCCCACCAAGCAGCCTAGTGGTTCCGTAAAGAGCTGTACCTCAGGCACAATGGTGGCAGGAATCAAGGTCGTGGGCAGTGGTGACCTAGACCATTAGGACATGAAGCTGTGCACTGTCAGCCTGAGAATTCACCTCCCCTTTGCTACTCAGCCTCTTCCTCAACGTCCCCTTCATTCTCAGCTGTAGAAAAAGGACTGGTGCATAAACATGTGTGCTGATCTCTGCAAAAATGTGGTCAAATCCCTGTGCACGGAGTGCCTTGAGGTCACTGCACAAGCAGGTGCTTGCTAAAGACTGTCACAGTCAGCTAGCTGATACAGCCCTGAGGCACATGCAGACATGGTCTATTTTGGTATGCTGAATAATCACTGATTATTTCAAGGAATAGGGAAACTGGAAACTATATTGTATTGAAGAAAGATATTAAGTCATTATATACATTGGATGCAGAAACACTAATGAGTAGGAAAATTCTGGATTCTTTAATGAAGCAAGTTGAGGAAGAACTTGTAAAAACAAAAAGAATAATCATCAGATCCCTTGCTGCAAAACCATGTGAGTGGTGCTTGGACATGCTTCGTGTACTGAAGTCTGTTAGTGCTATACAAACTTGTATCGACAACTTACCAAGGGTATGCAATGGGGCACATCTCTTGCTTGGAGTTTGTCCCCCTTGCTTAGAAGGGAAGGTGGAAGAGGAGCAGAGTATTAGTCACTGAGGATTCCATAGTTAGGGAGACAGATAGGAGGTTCTATGGGAACGAGAGAGACTTACAGTTGGTATGTTGCCTCCAAAGTGCCAGGGTTTGATGTCTCTGATTCTGTTTTTGGGATCGTTGAGGAGGAGCAGCAGCAGCCCCAAGTCATGGTCCACATAGGCAGCAATGACATAGATAGGATGAGAGATGGGGATTTAAGACAAAAATTCAGGGAGCTAGGGTGGAAACATAGAGTTAGAACAAACAGAGTTGTTATCTCTGGTTTGTTGCCCATGCCATATGCTAGTGAGGCAAAGCATAGGAAGAGAGAGGAGTTGAGCACGTGGCTACAGGGATGGTGCGGTAGGGAGGGTTTTGGATTCCTGGATACTTGGGGCTCTTTCTGGAACCTCTACAAACAGGATCGTCTTCAGAAGGATTTAAACTAATTCATGAGGGGGATGTAGTTCCATTATACAGGAGGTTGACAGTAGTGAGGTCAGAAGTAAGGTTTCAAGGTCTCAAGAGGGTACCGGCAAGCAAGAAGTTGGTTTGAAGTGTGTCTACTTCAATGCCAGGAGCATCTGGAATAAGGTGGGTGAACTTGCAGTGTGGGTTGGTACCTGGGATTTCGATGTTGTGGCCATTTTGGAGACTTGGGTAGAGCATGGACAGGAATGGTTGTTGCAAGTTCCAGGATTTAGATCTTTCAGGAAGAACAGAAAAGATGTTAAAAGAGCGAGAGGTGTGGCATTGCTTGTTAAGGACAGTATTATGTGCAGAAAGGACCTTTTGAGGCCTTGTCTACTGAGGTAATATGGGCTAAGGTTAGAAATAGGAAAGGAGAGGTCACCCTGTTGGGAGTTTTCTATCAGCCTCAGAATAGTTCCAGAGATGTAGAGAATAGGATAGCAAAGATAATCCTCAATAGGAGTAAGAGTGAAGGTTAGTTGTTGTGGGGGAATTTAACTTTACATATAATGACTCTGAATAATATAATTCAACTACTTATAGCTGGGGGGAAAAGTAATTATGATGCAGTTAGGCAAGATTTAGGGTGCATAGGATGGAGAAGGAAACTGCAGGGGATGAGCACAATTGAAATGTGGAGCTTCTTTAAGGTACAGCTACTGCATGTCCTTGATAAGTATGTACCTGTCAGGCAGGGAGGAAGTGGTCAAGCAACAGAGCCAAAGTTGAAGCACTTCTAACAGGAAGAAGAAGACTTATATTAGGATGAGACCGGAATACTCAGGGTGTTTGAGAGTTACAAGTTAGCCAGGGTAGACCTAAGGAGAACCAGGAGGGGTCATGAGACGTCGTTGGCAGATAGGATCAAGGAAAACCCCAAAGCTTACTACAAGTATATCACAAATAAAAGAATGACTAGAGTAAGATTAGTGCCAGTCAAGGACAGTAGTAGGAAATTGTGTGTGGAGTCAGAGGAGATAGGGGAAGCGCTAAATGAATGTCTTTTTCCAGTATGAATATGCACTAAAAATAATGTTTTCGAGGCGAATGCTGACACACTGGCTACTAGACTGGATGGGATTGAGGTTCACAAGGAGGAGGTGTTAGCAATTCTGGAAAGTGTAGAAATAGATAAGTCCCCGGGGCCGAATGGGATTTATCCTCTGGAAGCCAGGGAGGCGATTGCCAAGCCTTTGGCTTTGATCTTTCTGTTGTTGTTGTTTACGGGAATACTGCTGGAAAACTGCAGGATAGCAAATGTTGTTCTCTTGCTCAAAAAGGGGAGTAGAGACAACACTGGTAATTGTAGACCAGTGAGCCTTACTTCAGTTGTGGGTAAAGTGTTGGAAAAGGTTATAAGAGAGAGGATTTATAATCATCTAGAAAGGAATAAGTTGATTAGGGATAGCGAACATGGTTTTGTGAAGGGTAGGTCATGTCTCACGAACCTTATTGAGTTCTTTTGAGACGTGACCAAGCAAGTGTATATGGATTTCAGTAAGGTGTTTGATAAGGTTCCCCACAGTAGGCTATTGTACAAAATACAGAGGCATGGGATTGTGGATGATTTAGCGATTGGGATCAGAAATTGGCTAGCTGAAAGAAGGTGGTGGTTGATGGGAAATGTTCATCCGAGAGTTCACTTACTAGTGGGGTACTGCAAGGATCTGTTTTGGGTCCACTGATGTTTGTCATTTTTCTAAATGACCTAGATGAGGGTGTAAAAGGATGGGTTAGTAAATTTACAGATAACACTAACATCGGTGGAGTTGTGGATAGTGACAAAGGATGTTGTAGGTTACAGAGTGACATAGATGAACTGCAGAGCTGGGCTGAGAGATGGCAAATGGAGTTTATTGCGGAAAAGTGTGAGGTGATTCACTTTGGGAGGAGCAACAGGAATGCAGTGTACTGGGCTTATGGTAGAATTCTTGGTAGTGTAGATGAATAGAGAAATCCCGGTGTCCATGTACATAGATCCCTGAAAGTTGGTAGATAGGGTTGTTAAGAAGGTATACAGTATATTAGCTTTTATTAGTAGCGGGATTGAGTTTTGGGATTGAGGTCATACTGTAGCTGTACAAAACTCTGGTGCATACTTGAGTATTGTGTACAGTTCTGGTCACCTCATTATAGGAAGGATGTGGGAGCTTTGGAAGGATTCAGAGGAGATTTACTAGAATGTTGTCTGGTATGGGGGAAGATCTCATGAGGAAAGGCTGAGTGATTTGAAGCTGTTTTCGTTAGAGGGAAGAAGGTTGAGAGGTGACTTAAATGAGACGTAAGATAATCAGAGGGTTAGATAGGGTGGACAGTGAGAGCCTTTTTCCTCTGGTGATGGATAGTACGAGGGGACATAAGTTTTAAAATGAGGAGTGATAGATATAGGACAGATGTCAGAGGTAGTTTCTTTACTCAGAGTAGTAGGGTCTTGGAACAGACCTGCCTGCAACAGTAGCAGACTCACCAACTTTGAGCATTTAAATGATTATTGGATAAACAAATGGATGAAAATGGAATAGTGTAGGTTTGATGGGCTTCAGATTGGTTTCACAGGGCCTGTACTGTGCTGTAATGTCCTATGTTCTAAAGTGCTGCTAAGGGAAATTCACCCTATTTCTGTGGTCGATGTAAGTTTAGCTAAGCTGTCTAAAAGTAAAATTCTCACAAACTCAGATGTAGATAGTGCATAGTGGTACGTGCCATTGGACAATCAAGATTGCTTACTATGTTCAGAACGCCACTTGATATTTTGCTTCAATGGGCTACAATTTGGAATGATCTTTGCCCAGAGGCTTTTCAGCAGGCTATGCCCAATATTTTACAACTCTTCACAGAATCATGTCACCTGGTTGATTTATTGATGCACAGGCAAGGAGCATGATCAAAAATTGCATGCAATCTTAAAGCCCTTACAAGCAACAGAAGAATGAATTCTCCCAGAAATCTGTTGAATTCTTAAAACACATTGTCGACAGGAAATGATAGTGGCTGATCCTCACAAGCCATTCTGGTTTTCCCCAATTTTACCTCAACCTAGGATGATCATGCATCCTTGAGAATGATGATGTAGTTCATGAATTTTTTTCCCTCAATTGGTAGCTAACAAAAGACATTTTTAAGAGAGCTTCTCAAGAAGATGCGGATTTGGAAATCTGTATCACTGATCAAGGAATCTTGATATCTTGGTGCATCCTTTTCAACTGTTTGTAGCAGCTGATGGTTTAGCTACAGGCTTAGGAGCAGGGCTGTACCAGCAACAACTGGATGGTGCCACAAGCTGACCTTTTGTTCATTGTGAGCATCACCAGGCACAGAAACATGATTTATTATGATTGTAAAAGGGACTGTCTCAGTAGCATAGCTTTTGATTTTTTTCAAACCACACCACTGGTCTAAAAGTTCTAATGAACAGATCATGAAACTGATCTATCTCTACTGGATAGAAAGAAATGAACAATCATGCCTCCCATAATTCAAAGATTGCAATTTTGTCATGAGGATCACCTATGAAACAGTAAAGGGAAAACTGCAGTTGACTGTAAATGCACTTTGGTGTGATGATCAAAAACCTTACCAGACAAAAGACTGAGCTTATTTACAAAATCAAGTCATACACTGAGTCCACAGTGGCACAATGGCCAGCAAACCACACTCAGCCAGATCCAACATGAGTAGTTGAAGAACTAGAAGTAGCTCAAGAACTAACATTGTTCACCTGGTCTGTGCATATTTTCAACATTTTTGTAAGTTTAATGTGTTTGCAGCTAATATTTTGACCATTTTTCCATAGGTGCTGGACACTTGGACGATGTAACTCTGCTCACTGCACGTCCTGGCTCAGGATCTCCCGCTGACTGGGTAGAACAATGTACCTGCCCAGCTGCATACCGGGGGCAGTTCTGTGAACAGTGTGCACTGGGCTACAGGAGGGAGGATCCTGGTCATGGAGCTTTCAGTCCCTGTGTGCCTTGCAGCTGCAATGCCCATAGTGATACCTGCAATCCTGAAAGTGGTGAGTGGTAATAGATCAAATTGATAGTTTGTGCTCACTGACAAAATCTGACATAAGCCCTTGGTTGGATTAGTTTATTTACTATACGTCGTGCTTTATATAATGATATTTACCTTACCCCTTTTCCAACCAGCACAAATTCTCTTTATTCCCCTCCCTCTTCTGAAGCAAACGATATATATGAATTTAATTTCTGAATTCAGAATTTACATTGCAGAAGGGTGGATTAAATTAAACTTCTTTTCCTTACTCCTTTATTTGTGTACATTATCTTAAGTTCTCAACATCAGGAAGATGCAAGATTGAAGTCATCATGAGCCTTTATTGTTCATCAGCCTAATTCCCCAATCATGATATCCCTTCCAATACATGTATGCTGCTTGAATCAGAATATGGTTGAATGCAAGAAGACATTGTGATTATTAGTGGGTTCCATTATTGTACAAAAGACCATTTTGATGATTCTTGTCTATCTTTACATTGGGTGCTAATAGACCAGGAGAAACTGGAGTTTCATTTGTGTTTGAAGAGGATTTTTACCCCCACCTTCTTTGGTACCGTTTAATTTAAATGCAGGAGTTGAAGTTTCCTTTAAATTAGAACTTTCACGTTTGTTTATCTGTGAACCTGATCTGTAGAAATGTATTAAAACTTCACCAAAACCTTGACCTATTCCTTACTCTCTAGGTTCAAGTCGTGGAACTCATTAGCTAACAGCATTGTGGAAGCACCTTCACCACATGGACTTCACTGGTTTAAAACATGGTTTCATCAGCTGCCTCTTGAGATTTGGTGAGGTCAGACAATGAAGGCTGACCTTGCCAGTGTTACTCTGAGAATTACTCTAAGAAATAGCTTTCTTACTATTTTTAATGCTGTAGATATACAATCCTAAATCTAAACAAGTGAGATGTGAATTTTCTGTATTGTTGGTCACTTCAATGCTGCTGTTTCCTTGATTTCTTTCTCTGGAGAAGCCTGAAGTTATTCCCTATAATGAACAGTTTCTCATCTTTTTAGCTCAAGACAATCCAGAATAACATGTCAGAGCTCCCCACACCACCCCCTTCCCCAAACATGAGTAAAAGTTGCCTCTGCAATATTTTACATTTGTCCTGGTATCGTCCACAGTTGTTTGAAAATTCACAGGAAAATTTCAGGTCACCGTCAAATAAGTGTGGCATTAGACTTCCACTTGTAAGGTAGGTATTTTATAGATACCAAGGAATTCTCTGCAGTCTTGCTCATAATCCAAAGGAGCAGTGCACACTTGTGTATCGTTATAGAAAGTGAAGTGTTAGCAATTTGAGCATTTTAATTTTTGGAAAGTTTTTGATATATGGATAATAAACTACTTTAACTCCCTTGTCAATCTATAGGTGAATGTTACTGCAGAGACAACACAGCAGGATCAAACTGTGAGCGGTGTAAGGATGGTTACTATGGTGATCCTACAGTTGGTAGCTCAGAGGACTGTCGTCCGTGTCCTTGTCCAACTGGTTCAAGCTGTGCTATGGTGCCAAAAACCAGGGATATAGTGTGTACTAACTGCCCTAAAGGAACTACTGGTGAGATCCTCAAAGATTGAAAAGCATATTTTAATCAGTGCAAGCTTTCTGGTATGTATGAGAGTGGTAGTTCTGTGTCAAGGAATACAACATAAGAATATGCAATCAAGAACAGATATGCGAAGACAGATGCCACCTGTCAACTCTTCCCCGTATCCATCAGACAACTTCGAAATTTCTGTTGGGAAAATTGAAGACACTGTTTTGGGTCTCCACATCAAATGCTGACAACATTCTGAAATAAAATCAGTCTGTCTGAAATCTTGGTATTGCATTTCATCTTGAGATGAGCTTCAGACCTCTCATCACCTCATAATTAAGACTATCTACTTCCACCTCTGCACATTGCTCAACTTCACCCCTGTCTCAGCTCACATGCCACTAAACCCTCATTCATACCTTTTTGTTTCTTCTGGACTCAACAGGTCTGTTTGATCTCCCACATTCTACTCTGTTATGTTGAGATCATCAAAATTTTTGCCAAAACTTAACTTGCAGCAGACCTAACAGGGAAGGCAGGTGAACCCTGGGCTTCGGTAGGAACTTGGGACTGGGATATCATAGCAATTACAGAGACGTGATTCAGGGATGGACAGGACTGGCAGCTTCATGTTTCAGGATATAAATGCAATTAGGAATGTCAAACTGGGGGCAAGTGGGGGGAAGGGGGGTTGGGGGAGGCATTTTTAATAAGGGATAGCTTTACGGCTGTACTTATAGGATATTCCTGGGAATATGACCAGGGAAGTATTTGGGTTATTTGATTCCCTTACTGGGATTGTATTATAAACCTGGAGAAAGTGAGGACTGCAGATGGTGGATTCATAGGCAAAACATGTGGAGCTAGAAAAGCACAGCAGGTCAGGCAGCATTTGAGGAGCAGGAGAGTCGATGTTTCAGGTATAAGTCCTTCAGGAATGTGGAGGGGGGACGAGGGCTGAGAGATAAATGGAAGGGGATGTGGGGCTGGGCGGAAGGTAGCTTGGAGGGAAATAGGTAGATGCAGGTGGCGGGTGGGGTGATGGTGATAGTTTGGAACAGAGGGTGGAGCCAACAGGTAGGACAGTTCTAGAGGGCTGTGCTGGGTTGGAGGAGAGATGAGGAAACTAGTGAAATGACATTGATGCTATGTGGTTGGAAGGTCCCAAGGCGGAAGATGAGGCTTTCTTACTCCAGGCGTTGCATGGCGAAGAATTAGCGGTGGAGGAGACCCAAGACTTGCATTTATTTGGCAGAGTGGGAGGGGAAGTTGAAGTGGTCAGCCATAGGGTTGTTTGGTGCGTGTGTCCCGGAGATGTTCTTGGAAATGTTCCGCGAGTTGGCATCCTGTCTCCCCAATATAGAGGAGACCACATCGAGAGCAACGAACGCAGTAAATGAGGTGCTTGGATGTGCAAGATAATCTCTACCGGATGTGAAAGGATCCTTTGGGACTTTGGATTGAGGTGAGGGGGGGTGGGGGGGGGCACAGTATGGGCGAGGGTTTTACACCTCTTGCGATGGCAAGGGAAGGTGCCAGGAGTGGAGAGTGGGTTGGTGGGGGTGTGGACTTAACAAGGGGGTCATGGAGAGAATGGTCTCTATGGAAAGCTGTTAGGGGTGAGGATGGAAATTTATCTCTGGCGGTGGGTCTGACTGTAGATGGCGGAAATGGCAGATGATGCGCTGTTTCCAGAAATTGGTGTGGGATGGTTGGTGAGAACTGGGAGGGGTGGGGGGGGGGGGGGGGGCGGGGGGTGGTATCCTTGTTGCATTTGGAGGGATGGGGTTCAAGAGCAGAGGTGTGAGATGTGGAGGAGAGGAGATGAGCTGGAGAGCATTTTTGACCACATGGAAGAGGAAATTGTGCTCCTTGAAATAGGAGGCCATGTGGGATGTCCTAGAGTGGAATTGTTACTCCTGGGAGCAGATACAGCGAATTTGGAGGAATTGAGAGTAAGGGATAGTGATCTCACTGGAAAGGTGAGTAGGAGGAGGTGTGGTCCAGGTAACTCTGGGAGCCGGTTGGTTTGAAGTAATGTCTGTGTTGAGTCGGTTGCCAGAAATGGAGATGGAGAGGTCCAGGAGGGAAGGGAGGTGTCCAAGATGGTCCAGGTGAACTTGAGGTCAGGATAAAAGATGTTCATGAAGTTGATGAATTGCTCAACCTCATCGTGGGAGTATGAGGGGCTCCGATACAGTCATTGATATAGCAGAGGAAAGTAGATTAAACTTAGCACCTTAAACCTTGACACTGCCCTGTTCCCCTTGGTCCAGGAACTCCCCACATACATTTGGTACGCATCCCACATCTTCCACCTCCTCCATGACTTTCATTTTCCAGGCCCACAATGCCTCATCTTCATGGATATTCAGTCCCTGTAAACTTCTATCCGCCATAGCGAAGGCCTCCTAGCCCTTTGTTTCTTGGTGTCCTGCTGAACTAAATGGTGCTCCTCAACTGACCCACTCATTCAATTGGCTAAACTGGTGTCACTCTTAACAACTTCTGCTTGAAATCCTCCCACTTCCTTCAGACCAAAAGGATTGCCATGGGCACCCACATGGCCCCAGTTATGCCTGCCTCTACATCAGATACATGGAACAGTCCATCTTCCGCAGTTATACTGGTGCCTTTCCTCGCCTCTTCCTTCACTACATCAATGACTGTATCAGCACCACTTCGTGCTCCCGCGAGGAGGTTGAACAGTTCATCAACTTCACAAATGCCTTCCACTCTGACATCAAGTTCACCTGGACCGTCTCAGACACTTCCCTCCCCTTCCTGGATCTCTCCATCTCCATTTCAGGCAATCAACTCAACACAGGCATCTACTTTAAACCCACCAATTTCCACAGCTACCTGGACTACCACCTCCTACTCCCCCCTCCTGTAAAAATGCTATCACTTAATCCCAATTCCTCCACCTCCGCCATATCTGTTCCTGGGAGGAGCAATTCCTCTACAGGGCATCCCAGATGGTCTCCTACTTCAAGGACTGCAATTTCCCCTCCCATGTGGTCAACAATGCCTTCCGCTGCATTTCTTCCACTTCCCTCATCTCTGCCCTTGAACCCCATCCCTGCAACTGCAACAAGGATAGAATGCTCTCCTACCAATCCTTACCTTCCATCCCATCAATCTTCAGATATAGCACATTATCCTCTGCCACCTACAGTTGGTCCCCACCACCACAGATATATTTCCCTGCCCTGCCCTCCCCTCCCCTTCCCTATCAGCATTCCACAAAGACCATTCCCTCTGTGACTCCCTTGTTAGGTCCACATACCCCACAAACCCACCCCCCCACTCCCAGCATCTCTCTTGCCACTACAGCAGGCATATAATCTGCGCCTACACCTCCATCCTCACCTCCATCCAAGGCCCCAAAGGATCCTTCCACATCCAGCAGAGATTATCCTACACATCCAAATATCTCATCCACTGGTGGTCTCTACATTGGGGAGACAAACGGCAACTCGCAGAATATTTCAGAGAATACCTCTGGGACACACATACTGAACAACCCCACTGCGCTGTGGCCAACTACTTCAGCTCCCTCTCCCACTCCAAGTCCATGCATGTCCTGGGTGTCTTTCACCTTCAAATCCTAGCCACGTGATGCCTAAAGGAAGAATGCTTCATCTTCACTCTTGGGACCCTCCAATCACATGGCATCAACATCATTTTCACCAGTTTCCTCATCTTCACAACCCCCCCCCCCCCCCCCCCCCAAACCCCTCTTCCTCCCAGATCGAACCCTCCAACTTGGCATGGCCCTCTTGAACTGTCCCACCTGTACATCTTCCTTCTGACCTATCACCATCACGCATCACTGCATCTACTTATTGCCTTCCAAGCTATCTACCCCCTCAGACCCACAACCCCCCTCCTCTTTACCTCTAGACTCCTTTCTGCCCATCTCTGCTTCCCCCATTCCTGATGAAGGGCTTATGCCCAAAATGTTAACTCTATTGCTCCTTGGATGCTGCCTGATGTGTTGTGATTTACCAGTGCCACACTTTTTAACCTTGTATTGTGCGCCCCTGAATAGTCAGCAGGAAATTGAGAAACAAATTTGTAAGGCGATCTCAGAATAATAGGATAGTTATAGTAGGGGATTTTATCTTTCCAAACTTAGTCTAGGACTGCCATAGTATTAAGGGTTTAGATGGAGAGAAATTTGTTAGCTGTGTACAAGAAAATTTTCTGATTCAATATATGTATCCGCCTTCTAGAGAAGGTGCAAAATCTGACCTACTCTTGGGGAAATTAAGCAGAGCAAGAGGTGTCAGTGAGGGAGCACTTTGGAGCCAGCAGCCATAATTTTATTAGTTTTAAATTTGTGTTTGAAAAGGGTAAATCGGATCTAAAATTTCAAGTTCTAAATTGGAGGAAGGGCAATTTTGACAGTTTTAAGCAAGAGCTTGCAAAAGTTGATTGGGGGCAGATGTTCGCAAGTAAAGGGACGGCTGGGAAATGGGAAGCCTTCAAAAATGAGACAACTAGTGCAGAAACAATATATTCCTGTTAGGATGAAAGGCAAGTCTGTAGGTATATGGAATGCTGGATGACTAGAGAAATTGAGATTTTGGTTCAGAAAAAGAAGGAAGCATATGTCAGGAGAGATCGAGTGAATCCTTAGAGTGTAAAGGCAGTAGGAGTATACTTAAGAGGGAAATCCGGGGGTCAAAAAGGGGGCAGGAGTGTGTTTTGGCAAATAGGGTTAAGCAAAATCCAAAGGATTCTACAAATGTATTAAGGCCAAAAGGATAACTAGGGAGAGAATAGAGCCCCTCAAAGATCAGCAAGGCAGTCTTTATGTTGAATGGCAGCATTTGGGGGAGATACTAAACAAGTATTTTGCATCAGTGCTTACTATGGACAAGGATGTGGGAGATATATAATGTGGAGAAATGGATGGTGACATTTTGAAAACTATCCATATTACAGAGGAGGTTGTGCTGGATGTAGTTAAAATTCATAAAGGTGTATAAGTCCTCAAGACCTGATCAGTTGTACCCTAGAACTCTATGGAAAGCTAGGGAAGATTTGCTGGTCCCCCGTTGAGATCTTTCTATCATTGATAGTCACAGGTGAGGTGCAAGAGAACTGGAGGTTGGCTCACGTGGTGCCACTATTTAAGAAAGGTGGTAAGGAAAAACCAGGGAACTATAGACTGATGTGTATCCTGAGGGACAGGATTTACATGTATTTGGAAAGGCAAGGACTGATTAGGGATAGACGACATGGCTTTGTGTTTGGGAAGTCATGTCTCATTAACTTGATTGAGTTTTTGAAGAAGTAACGAAGAAGTAACAAAGAAGCTTGATGAGGGTAGAGCAGTAGGCATATTTATATGGATCTCAGTAAGGCGTTCAACAAGGTAGACTGGTTAGCAAGGTTAGATCAGATGGGATACAAGAAGAACTAGCCATTTGGATACAGAACTAGCTCAAAGGTAGAAACAGAGGGTGGTAGTGGAGGGTTGCCTTTCAGATTGGAGACCTGTGGTCTGTGGTGTGCCACAAGGATCGGTGCTTGGTCCATTACTTTTTGTCATTTATACATGTGAACATAGAAGGTATAGTTAGTGAGTTTGCAGATGACACCAAAATTGGAGGTGTAGTGGGCAGCAAAGAAGGTTACCTCAGAGGGCAACAGGATCATGATCGGATGGACCAGTGGGCTGAGGAGTGGCAGATGGAGTTTAATTTAGATAAATGTGAGGTGCTGTATTTTGGAAAGGCAAATCAGAGCAGGGCTTACCCACTTAATGGTAAGGCCCTGGGGAGTGTTGCTGAACAAAGAGACCTTGGAGTGCAGGTTCATAACTCCTTGAAAGTGGAGTCTCAGGTAGATGGAATAGTGAAGCGGGCATTTGTATGCTTTCCTTTATGGGTCAGAGCATTGAGTATAGGAGTTGGGGCATCATGTTGCAGCTGTACAGGACATATTAGGCCACTTTTGGAGGATTGTGTGCAATTCTGGTCTCCCTTCAATCGGAAGCTTGTTGTAAAACTTAAGGGTTCAGAAAAGATTTACAAGGATGGTGCCAGAGTTGGAGGATTTGAGCAATAGGGAGAGGTTGAATCGGCTGGGGCTGTTTCCACCTGGAGCATCAGAGGTTGAGGGGTGACCTAATAGAGGTTCATAATAAAAACATGAAGAGCATGGATAGGATAAATAGACAAAGTCTTTTCCCTGGGGTCGGGGAGTCCAAAAATAGAGGGCATAGGTTTAGGGTGAGAGGGGAGACATATAAAAGGGATCTGAAGGGCAACGTTTTCACAAAAAGGGTGGTGTGTGAAGGCTGATCCAATTGCAGTATTTGAAAGGCATTTGGATGGGTATATGAATAGAAAGGGTTTAGAGGGGTAGGGGCTGGCAAATGGGACTCCATTAGGTTAGGATATCTGGTCGCCATGGATGTGTTGGATCAAAGGGTATGTTTCCATGCTGTACATCTCTATGACTGTATGCAGGAAGTCAGGTGTTCCAGTCATTCCTACGCTTGCTGACCTATATTGATTCCCTGTCACAGCAGCTTCATTTTTAACTCTCATGGTTGTTTCCAAAACCTTCCATGGTCGTGTCCCTGTGTATAACCTCCAACATTACAAGATATCTGTGCATTCTCAGTTGTAATTCCATTCCACTGGGGGCCAAGCCTTCAGCTACCTGGGCTCTGAGGCCTTGCAATCATACCTACACCATTTTAGCTCACTCTCCTCCTTTGAAGACATCCCTCAAAATCCATCTTTTTGACCAGTCTTTTTGTCACCTATCCTAATATCAGAATCCACTTGAGAACCTATTGGCGCTTCCTCTTCATAGTGTTACATGTTGAATGCCTTGACAAAATATCCTAATGAGTGCAAGTCAAAAACCTTTGACAAAATGTCTATTTTCAGTAATAATCAAGTACTATGTCACCAAACTATTACCCTAATTCATTTAATTTATTACTAAGCAATTGAGCTGTTTCTGATTTAGGGGCAGTACATGGTTGAAGACCCAATAACTGAAACCAAAGGTCTTTCTGTTGCTCTCGCTGGCAGTAGAAATTATGACTTTCATAACTTGAAACATTAAATATAGTTGACTGGAATGCTGTCTCAATTACAAATTTTACTAGTGATTGATCGAGATGGTTAACATCAGTGAGTAGCTAGCACAAGAGCTCCTGTCAGTTTTTCACAGAAAAGTTTTGAATCCTCAGAAAAGAGAGACTACCACAGACTTTTGCACTGTCTCCTAAAAAAAACCTCAGCAAAAATTCTGGTTTTGGTTACAGAACTTTGAAAGTGTTACAGCATGGTTCAACTGGAGGGATTTATTTATTTTTACCTCCTGATGTCATGTTTAACCGTACTTAAATGCTTGCTAAAAGTAATTGCTTTCCGTTTAAATGGCATTTCTTAAGACAAAGTTTCACATTAAGTTTCTTGGTTAGAATTCAAAAGTTTAGCACCACTAGTTAAGCACTGTATTTTGTTGCTGTATTTTAACTTGGAGTGATTATTAATTATAAGTATGCAAGAATTCCTCTAGCCTTGATGCCTTTTGCATTTTACATTAGCTTTGAAAGAAATGTTTTGTCACTCAAATCGTCATTATAATTTTGGAAATTCTGGTCAAAAATAGGATTGTTTGTTTTAGTGAACTTTGTCATCAATAATAAATTTTTTTTCATTTCAAACAGGTAAAAGGTGTGAACTGTGTGATGATGGGTACTATGGTGACCCTTTAGGAAGCGAGGGGCCTGTGAGACCATGTAAACCATGTCATTGCAGTGACAACATTGATCCAAATGCTGTTGGGAACTGTAATCGGCTGACAGGAGAGTGTTTAAAGTGCATCCACAACACTGATGGATTCTACTGTGACAAATGTAAAGATGGATTTTATGGAAATGCATTAAACCCAATTCCATCTGATAAATGTAAAGGTAAGCTTCATATTTAGAGCTGAAAATGTGTTGCTGGAAAAGCGCAGTAGGTCAGGCAGCATCCAAGGAACAGGAAATTCGACTTTTCGGGCATAAGCCCTTCATCAGGATGAAGGGCTTATGCCCGAAACGTCAAACTTCCTGTTCCTTGGATGCTGCCTGACCTGCTTCACCTTTCCAGCAATACATTTTCAGCTCTGATCTCCAACATCTGCAGACCTCACTTTCTCCTCTAAGCTTCATATTTAACTCTGTTCATGAAATGCTTTTAAAATATCTAATCATTTTTTAAAAGTACATATTAGTATTAACTCCAATGAAAATTAATATATTTCAAATCTCTGACTGTAAGATTTAAAGTGGTTTGAATTGATTTAGTATCTTGAAATGCAATGTATAAAACAATGTGCTGTATGGAGCAAAGCTGGTGAATTACCAATTCTTCTGCTACGTCCACTCCAACAAATATTTCCACTATGTACCTTCTCCACAACTGTCTTCAGTACTAATTTATCCTTGACTGATAGAAATTTCATGGCTAAATAAAAAATTTTCTTTTTATGCAACAAAATCTCTTGGTATTGCAGTATTTCCTTTAATCATTGTATTTTTAGGGGGCAGTATATTTATACATTGAAATAATACAGCTCTCTCCCAGTGACTGACTGTAGGTGCCTTACTTGCATTCCTTACTGAATAATGTTATGAGAGGAAAAAACACAAATGATATTCCTGCTCTTTCCTGCCGACTCTCGCATCTCTTCCTTCCTGCTTGCCTTACTAAAGAACATTCTCTTAAAAACAAAGGATCTAATTCCCATATTGTTTTCATTACAGCTTGTAACTGTTCTCGATATGGCACAGTGGATCAGCAAAGGAACTGCAACCAAGTCACTGGTCTATGCGAGTGCTTAGTTCATGTTGTGGGCAGGGACTGTAGTCAGTGTGAGCCAGGCTACTACAATCTTCTTAGTGGCCAGGGCTGTCAGAGGTAAGTTGAATGGAGGAATTTGAGTAGATTGATTTTCTTTTGATGGGCAACAACTTGTCACTTCACTTCAGTGAGAAATTGAAGCAACAAAAGTCTTCTGACCACTAATGGATTGTTGGGGGGGGGGGGGTGCTATCTGCCTTGTGAAAGCACATGAAAGAGACTTCTTCTCAAAGTGTGAAGTAAATTTTTCACACATTTTAGGCATACGGCTCCCACCTTTTGCATAAATACTCGCTATTTACTTTGTTTATATAAGAAAATACAATTGGGATAAAGTTGCAGCAAAGTTGAACACTGGGGGGAAAATGACCCTTTGTATACACTATTGAAGCTTATTTTCTTTTTCTACTTATGGGATGATGAAGAAATATTTGAACAGTGTTTGTATATAGAGTTGGAAAACACACAAAAATAATTAAGGAATATGAATTGCATTGAGGGACCCTAGTTTCGTGTGAAAACTAACAGAATCAGCGGAAGTTACTGGCACCACTGCTGCTGACTATGCTCCCAAGTGCCTGTTGCTTTGTTCCTTTCTTTCTATACAAATCGTGTTGTGAGCAAAATTTCCAAAGTCCTGTGATTAGAATAATCTTTAACAAAATTACTACTAGAAACATAAGATAACATTGGTGCAATCTGCATATGTGAAGATGGCAGTCTTCAAAGTACAGAAGCCATGATTTGTGTGAGAGTGACAAGTAACAAGGAAGTGCTAGTAACAGACAGTGAAACCAGGCTAGTGTTTTCCTTTTTAAACAGAACGGTTTGGTACTATGAGCAACCACTGCTAAGATCTGCAATTTTCAGGTTGAATATGAAACGCTCTCAATATAACATTCCTTCTACCTTGTGAAACCCGAAGCTCCAGTTTTGCCGTCCTGCTTGAATTCTTGGCTCAGTAATGGCAATGCAGCAGTATTATTCAGCATTGGAAACTAATATTCAGCATTGGAAGAGTTTTATTCTAAATTAGTAAATTGACATCAGTTAGCTACTGTGATTTAGAACAGCTTTAGATTCGAAACATCAAATGTGATTGCAGCATTTTAGCAACAACCCTATATTATAGCCACACGTCACTTTGATCTTACTACCGTGCTTAGTCAGGAAGCTATAAGAGACCTTAATTTATTATTTTACCAGATTTCTCTGATTAATTGCTAAAGATCTGAATGATACATGTGGGGGAAAAAGCACTTTTTTGTTTCCTTTAATGAGAAATTATGCTGTTTAACTATAGATTCACCACTGCGGTCGTTAACATATAATTAAGATCAATCTTTATAAAGTCATGTAAATGGCTGCTTCAAGACTAAGAATATTGGCCCAATTTTTGCCTTGTGGAAAAAAAAGGTTGAAGCTCTTAGCACACACTTTTTATTGAGTAAATCGGACTGCTGACTCTGCACAGTAGAGCATAGAAATCTGCAAATTGTTGTTTACTTAGTCTGACTCTTCCCTGAGCTGCATTATGCTGGTACATTCCATGAGGCATGGCATTATAAACCATGTAAAAGAGCAAGGCTGAGGTACTTGCTCCTGGCTTACATACTAAGGGCATCCAGAAAGATTTAGGACTGAGATATTTGGATGTAGATGAATTTTTAAATATTTTACATTTTTTATGGACAATTGTGGATTCTCATTACTTCAATGTAACTTATTGTTTGAGGTTTTATAAAGAAAATAATTTTCTTTTGACTTTATTTTCTCCCAATCTCAATCTTATTTCTGTGCCTTTTGCTTTGCTTGCTATACATTATTTTACAATTAAATATTCTAATTTCTACTTCCTGGTTTGCAGTAACCCTTTCTCAGATCCTTCAGTCTGGCTGTAGAGCTATACTTTTGTTGGTTCAGCATCCTCATGTCACAGATGTTCTATTGAAATTGACACATTTGGATCAGGCACACAATGAGAAGTCTCTACTGTAAATCTTGCAAGAACTCTGAGCAGCTGTAATGAATAGTGCATGCTTTTTGTTTGGTGCGGATTGAACTACCTGAATTGACAATTTCTTTAATCCATTGCTATATATTAAAATAACTTATTAAATCATACAATCTTGAACTTGGTAACATCTAATTCAGAAGCACCGTGTTAATGCAACATGTCTATAATTCCCAAAACACTAGTTAATAATCCTGAATGTAAGTTTTGCATTGGCCACCCTTGTTCCAATGTTTTCTTTGTCACCCATTAACTTCAATAGGTTTATTTAGTAACTCATTTGTGACTATATTTAGTGTATTTTGTTAAACAGCTCATGTGAGGTAATGCTATCTGTTATCTCTTTAGTATGTATTCTACTTGCATCACAGATTGGCTACAAGAATTAATTTTAACCTTGATTATGTGGCTGCAAAGTGGGTCTCACATGACTGCACAAAATATTTCTCCCAGTCTTATTCTGCACTCTCTGGTTGTGAGTGTGCCGTAAACTCCAAGATATATAAAATATTTGACAGAGGTGATAACTTCTCATATAATGTTTGCATAATCTTACCTAACCTTTTATAGTAGATAACAGGACCTGGATTAACTAGTTAACTACTGAACTGTAAAATTAAAAGGTTAACATTATTCTTCAGAGCAGAGCATGAAGGGTTTCATTGATTGACTTCACTGATTGCTTGTTCACAGATGTGACTGTAACCCCATTGGTTCCATTAATGGTCAGTGCGATGCCCGGAATGGACAATGTGAATGTCAGCCTGGTGTTGTTGGTCGGCAGTGTGATACGTGTGAACTGTATCACTTTGGATTTGGCCAGGATGGATGCAAACGTAAGTGAACTGTTTTTTTTTAAATAACTTGCAGAAAAACCTCTCAAATATTGTTCTCATTATTTCTAAAAATCAAGTGTGTAATTAGTTTATCTGTTTCTGCAGCCTGTGATTGCGACCGTGAAGGCTCTCTATCTCTGCAGTGCAAGGAATATGGAAAGTGTGACTGTAAGGAAGGATTTGTGGGCACGCACTGTGATCAATGCGAAGAAAACTATTTCTACAATCGGACAAGACCTGGCTGCCAGGAGTGTCCAACATGCTACAGGCTGGTGAAAGATAAGGTAGGAAATACTACAACATTTGGCAGTTGTATTATTAGTGTTTCATGTGATCTTTCTGATGGTGGGGCAATCCAAAAGGAACAATTTATGAATGTTAGGTGAGAGTTAGATCATGTTCCCTCTAAGCAGTGCTTGAACTCTTAATTTGCATATGAAGGAGCAACTTCTGCAAAATAGCAGATGACAGCCAGACCTTAGTCCTTTGAAAGATTGGATAGAAGAGAACATATTCTAGATGTTTTCTTCATTTGAAATCAACTTAGTGTTCCTCTTTGCTTCCTTTCTCCTTTAATATTCTTTACAAGCAAGTATTGCAAGTTCCCTTGAAATGAATTCAGAATTTCCATTTCAAAAATAGATTGTGACAGACTTCCAAACTTCAGCCACTCACTGTTAAATTCGTGACTTTATTTTCTGAACCTCTTAAATTTACATCCTGTTATTACTGTTTGGCCTACCTATGGAAATAATTATTATAATTTGCCTTTACCTTATCTCTTAACTTTTGGCAATCTTAATCAGGTCATCCTGTTTGGCTCAGATTGTCTTACAGTCAGATGTGGAACAACAACACTCATCCTTAACAGTTACAAAAGCCAGTATACAAAGAGCTAATGATCTGTGACATTGGTTTTCCTCTTTCCAAGTGTCAGTTTAAATCTGAATGCACGTCAAGGGGGTGTCTTGATTTGCAGCAACAATGGTGTCAGCAAGCGGGTTAAAAAAATAAAAATTGAAATCAGAAAGTTAATAGTATTTAATGGAGTTTCAAGTTGATATCTGAAAATCTAAATTGATTTAAATAATTATAATAGTACTTAGAAGGTAAAACAAGCATTGAATCCTAAAACAAACCATTAAAAATTATTCCTAATTTTTATATTCCACAGATTTAAAGGTGCTTCACAGTGTGGGTAGTTACAGTAGTAACTGTGAAGCTGGAATGCCTTTTAAAATCTCAGTAATATCTCTTTGACGATGTATTTTCAAGGAATTTTACAGCAAAATTAATTACTTGAAAGTGCAAGTTTTTGTCAATTGCTTTGATTTTCCATTTGATTGCACTTTGGAGTAATTCAAAAGTACACCCATTGGAAGTGTAGGATTACTGATGACAGCTTTTGAATATCAGTTTTTTTTTATGGTGGTGAATTCGAGGTTCCTGTTAGATTAATGGAGTAGTGAGGTCAAACACTGATACTTTGGTCATCATGATGTGGAGGTGCCAGTGTTGAACTGGGATGGACAAAGTTAACAATCACACAACACCAGGTTATAATCCAACAGGTTTATTTGGAAATAGAAGCTTTTTGGAGTGCTGCTCCTTTTGTCAGGTAGCCAGTGGGGCAGGATGACAGGACACAGAATTTATAGTAAAAGATCAAAGTGTCTTACAGGATGCGATTTATTGAAACAAACAGATTGCTGTTCAGTCATTAATATTATAATATTATCTTTTCAACATGAGAAAAGCCTGGCTTTCTAAATTCATTCTTCAAACTATTGTATTTAAACATTTTTTCGTGAAAGGGAAATCATGTTTGACTAATTTATTGAAGTTATAAGAGGAAGCATCAACCCCTTTGATAAAGGGGAACCAGTGGATCTGTTGTATATAGCTTTCCAGAACCCAGTTAGCAAAGTTCTACATCAAAAATTATTACATTAAATAAGAGCTTATCATGTAAAGGATAACCTAATTGCATGGATAGTGGATTGGTTGGCTAATGGATCCTATCAGCTGTGGTTTTATTGAATGGTAGAGCTGGCTAGAGGCAACAAATAATCTACTTCTAGTTACTGATTTATATGTTCAACTCTGCTAACATGGCATATAAACCAATATTTTATAGGTGCTATCAGTTCTGAGGAAGGGTCACTCAAGCGAAACGTTAACTCTGATTCCTCTGCACAGATACTGTCAGACCTGCTGAGTTTTTTCAGCAATTTGTTTTTGTTTCTACTAACATCCCAGCAGCTAGAAATCAAAATGACCAATTTGCTGAATTACCCCAAAATCAAGGAAAAAAATTAACAGCCAGCAAGAACTGAATGAATTAACTACTTCACTTGCATAGATTTTATTTCAGTGTGATTTGGAATCAACACTGTTAGTTGTGAATGAACAGGTAAATGAAACTTCGCATTTTAAAAAAATATCATTAAATAGTCAAAGTTACAAAGATATATGTCTTGCACGACCTCAGATGCCCAAATCATTCCTTGTACACAAGTGATAGTCTACAACTATGTGATTCTGCAGTGTGTTCTTTTAATGTGTGGCAGGTCAAGTCTTTCCAACAATAGCTTTCACTTTCAAGTTTCACTGAAATAATTCTGGTCAGCCAAGCATATTTGTAAGAACTATCTTTCCTTTGGTCACTACAGTTCTGATGGTATAACTTTCTTGAGTTCCTTTTCACCCAACCAATTAACCAGTAAGATCCAATTTCATAATTTGGCAATTTCTGAGAAAATATTACTAACCTATTCACAGCTTTGTAGATTTTAGACCATTTAAGTCAGCAAGCACAGTACCTCCAGATGCTCCTGTTCCTTTTTCTTCAAAACAGATCTCCCCTGAAAAGAGCTTTGGTTCTTCACTTTAGAACAGTTTGCCTAGTTGGCTTTCTGCTTGTTGGTGCTTTCTCCTTGTTTGCTTTCGTCCATTGATTTCATCCTTCAACTCATTCATGCCCTCCATCCTCTGGTTTTAACTTACTTCCTATCCATTTGGAGCCTGGGTTAGACCTGTATTTCTTGCTATCCAAGAAAATTATAATTTCAACAATTGTAAAAGGTATCAACCTGTTAAACATCCCTTTCAAACATTCCAAAAACTGGTTGCTGGTTCCACAGATATTTTAAATGTTAGAGCGCAAATGTTCTTTACTACTTCCAAATCAAAGGTCATCACATAAATTCAGGAGAAAATTATTTACAAACTCTGTCATCAAAACATAGAACTTGTGACCAGATGAATTACTTGAGCTAAGCAGCATAGGTCCATTTAAGCAATGCAGGTCACTCCACTATAACGCACATTTCATCAGCGTGAACTGGCTGTAATACAATTGGAGTGGTGCATGTTGTTTGGATAACACAAACTTTCTACTGAATGGGTATAGCGATTTTTTTTCTCTCTACTGCCAATCTTCCACAGCGCGCTTTTCTACAGCAGTTTTCCATAGGTTGAAGTTGTAGTGGAATATGACCTGTCAAATTATAGCAGATGACCTGTAGATAAGTACGTAAGCAAGAAAGATTTCAAGCAATTGTTTTAGGTTTGGATGAAGTAGAATAGTTGGCAGCTTATGCTATAGACCAGCTGGGCTGAGTGGCATGGTTTGGTGCTGGAAATCTGCAGTATGGGTTGACAGGAGGCTGTTGGGTCCTGGGAGGACAAGGTAGTGTCAGGTTAGCTTCCAGGAGAGTTGTGGCTCAGTGTGAGAGTGGCAGTTTTGGGGGTAACTTTAATAAATAATCAAACTCTTGGGTAGGTTTTTAATAGTGTGGTTTTCCTGGGTAGCTACTTGGTTTACCAGTGGAACGCTCCAAATTCTCTGATATAGATGGATACTTTTGGAGGTTTTCAGGGGATTCCTTAGGGTCCCCATGCTCAGCTTACAGTTGCTCTGCAGAAATGACCATCAGGCCATCAGAACATACAGACACCATAGATATAAAGTATCATTAAATACTCTTGCCAGTATGTAGTAACAAGAATACTCACATAGACTAATACTTAGATGTCTAATTATTTACTGAAGTAGCTGGTTGAATGAGAAGTGAGGAACTGTGTTTTACAAAACAAATAAGCTTCTTCTCGGGAAAGTATAACTTTGAGTAACTGATTACACCTTAAATAACAATGTCAAAGCCAAGGGCATGCATTGCTTTTCATTATTGCACCTGGATGTACAATGTTTGGTTACATTTGTCAAAATGAGTTGATTTTGGTCATGCTAATTTATCTTTTTTGATGAACTGAGCAGCTGTGTGTCAGTAGATAAGATTGCTCGAGCTGCAGTTGATCTAATTGGTTTCCTGCTGATATCTTTTAACCTGTGCCATATGCTCAGGTAACTGAACATAGACAGAAGCTTAAGGACTTGGAAGATTTAATTGCAAATCTTGGAACAAGCCAGGACACAGTGAGTGACAAGGCTTTTGAAGAAAGACTCAAAGAAGCTGAAAGAACCATTATGAACTTGCTGAGGGATGCTGAAAACATGAGAGGTATATGTTGTAATTGACATGTTGGACTTAACATTCATGAAGTCTTTTAAAAATTCCATCTATCATCATGGTACATTAAATTTATTACAGTTTTCTTAATTGAAGTCATTATTTGGTGGTGCAGAATTTGAAAATTGTTGAAAAGAGATGATGCTGATGAAGCTTTACGTTGTGCACTTAAAAATGCGAAATTTCAAATGCTGTCAATGACTCATACAAGAAAGGGCTAATTAGTTCATTGTTCTAATTGATTGAGGCATTGCATTGGAAAAAGCAGTGGGGAACTGAAGGCTCCCCAGAGGCCCAAGTAATCCAGAAACATAGAAGGCTTGAATATAGTTCCATTAGTGTGCAGAGAACAGATGTCTATATATGAAGCATTGAGAGAATTTGATAATCTTCAACAGTTTGTTACTGTAACTATTAGCTCGCCCAGGATTGTTCAGCTCAGGCTCTCCATGCACTATCCATTGTCTTACCACCACCACCCCACCCTCAAACTCTTTCCCCTTCCTTCTCCCCCGCTCTCTGTCTTGCACTTCCCTTTCACCACCATTTGCCCACTTGAGCTGACACACCAGTACTTCTGTGTTGAGCTCAATCTGGAAAAGCACTGAGTAAGTACATAGTCTGTGCTCTGGGTGGGTGGCTTCCATGTCCATTACCACAGCTGGCTGATCCTAAAGGACACAATGTGGATCTGTGGCAGGTGGTGAGGGAACCAACAAGAGAGTAAAATCTACTTGAACCCATCCTCACCAATCTACTTGTTGCAGATGCATCCATCCATGAGAGCATTAGTTGGATTCATCACCATACAGTCCCTCTGGAGATAAAGCCTGAAGTATATTGTCAGATGCAGGATGTATTCATATGAAATGATTTATTCTGTGCAAACAAAAGCAAAGTGTTTGAGCATTGTGCCTTTTTAGGATTATTTGGGTGCTCAGCAAGGCTATAGTCCCCTGTTGCTTTCTCCATGGCAATGCCTTAAACAATCAGAGTTCAAGTGCCAGCCACTCAAGCACCCTTTTCTCCTGTGGTATAATTGTTCTGACAGTTTGAAAGTTGGCATTTTGTTCTTGGCCTGAGTGCAGGGCAAAAGGCTTTGGCAGCATGTCTGTCTTTCCAGACATTTTAGACATGAACCCTTCACACTGCTCTCGTATTTAAAAACTGAGAAGCCTATTTTGTTGTTTGTGTGACTTGGTGTAGAACATGACTATCCCTAACGTGACTATTCCTGAATTCATGAGAACAGCTAAACACAATTATGCATGATAAAATAGATACTGAAATGGCAGATAGAATTTAATGAATTATAATTTCAAAGAATACATAATTGTAAAATTCTGTGAATCAGGTAAAATCTACTATTTGGTTTTTCATCCCTGCTGCTTTTGTTGAATAAATAGAAGTATTTATAGCTGGTTACTTTATTGGCAGTTCCTGTCTTCTCAGATGAAGAACTATCACGTTTAGTGAAATACTGAAAAGCAACTGGCACTAACAATTTGACAGTGTGAATAAACAATGTAATTATCATGGTGGTAGGTTGAAGTAGATGCTCATGTATCTGTCAAAGAAAACATAACCATTGTGAAATCTTCGCCAGTATGGACATATAACTTCAAACAATTTCTATGAACAGATGTAGACAAAAGTCTTATGGACCGTTTGGCTGAAATTAATAACACCCTGTCCACTCAGTGGGGACGTCTTCAAAATATAAAGGATACAGTAGATAACACCGAGGAGTTGGCCGAGCAATCCAATAATCGTATCCAGGATGCAGAAAAAGTAATTTCAAATGCTCGGACAGAGCTTGAAAAGGCCAAGGAAATCTTGGACGATGTGGTATGTATACAAACCTCTGTAAATTCAGACAGCATACATGGTTTTAAATGAAATAATGAGTAACATCTGGAATATCTTATAAATTATGATTTAAGTATTTATTTTCGCATCCAATAGTTTCCATTCAAGGTGGTCAAAGAAGAGAGATGTATTGAAAAATATAAGTCTATTGCCATTTTCTTTTTCCTGGCCTGTTTCTCCTGTCCAGCACATTCTATAATGTACCTTTTGGCCAGTTAAAGGTGTGCAAAATTTCACTTTACAGTGGAAGATAACATACGGTGTTCTGCTGTGGAACTTATAGGGATACATTTTTGGAATGTCTAGGAACTGAGACTCTACCTTCTTGTTCAGAGGCAGGGATGCCAGCACTGCGCTAGTTAAATGCTGTGAAAATGTCAGTGAGTTTCATAGGTGGTCCTACTTGTGGCCTTAATTGGAGCAGGTTCACAATGCCCGTGACAGCACATTCATTTGAGAAATATGCTGAAAGTGAGACAACATCAGGGAGCCTTTCTGATGAAGAACTATCGACAGTTGCCCTCCCTCCTTCCTGACTAAAATCTGTGCTGTTGATAGGAGAATTCACAAATTTAGAACCATATTTATAAAAAGTATGTAATGAATTTAAATCTTCTAGATTAGTTGTGGCTCTCTAATTTTTATTTTCTTGTTTGTTAAGAAAAGTGCAGGTTATTGAATGTGTGTGGCTGAAGATCAGTTAGCACCTGTATAAATCCAACTTCCTTCAACTAGTGTTTAGACAGATGAATATGAATATAGGGCGACACGGTGGCTCCGTGGTTAGCACTGCTGTCTCATCAGGATTGAGACAGGAGCTCATGTTCAATAACAGCCTCTAGCGACTGTGTGGAGTTTGCATGTTCTCCCCATGTCTGCATGAGTTTCCGCTGGGTGCTCCAGTTTCCACCCACAATCCAAAGATGTGCACGTTGGGTGGATTTGACCATGCTTAAATTACCCATACTGTTCAGGGATGCCTAGTTTAGGTGTGTTAGCCATAGGAAATGCAGGGTTGCTGGGAAAGGGTGGGGGAATGGGTCTGGGTGGGATGATCTTTGGAGCGTTGGTGTAGACTTGTTGGACCAAATGGCCTGTTCCCATACTGGGGATTCTATATATAAAACTGAAACCCATACGGCTTACTGAAGTCACTGGTCAACTGTTAACTTTCAGTCAGTTGTGCAACACCGTTTAATATTCACATAGGATTGCTAGATTTGAGCACAGTCCTCAGAATTATTTCTGTAGAGGAACATAGATACTGCAAATCGTGTACTAATTGAATTTTTAAATTACAATGTAACACATCATTAATGTCAGACACCCTGTAGATACCTATGAATACCACATGAAATCATCTGCATGATCTTGGAATCATACAGGGAGCATGAGCAATTTTCTCCATCCTGTGGTTCCACTGCATTTCACAAAATGTGTAGTGAGTACTCCTGGATCATCCTCTGACTCTTTTTGTTTTTACTTTCCTGCAGTCAATAGCAACTCCAGCTTCCAGTGCTGATCCAAATAACATGACACTTCTGGCAGAAGAAGCTCGTTACCTTGCCGATAGGTAAGGATTTTGTTCATGCTCACTCAGTGGTTACTTGTGTTTTTTGCCCTGGAGCATGGATTTTGACTGAACAAAATTAACAGGATTAATGTTAGTCTGTGTCACTGTGCTGTCTTGCCAAAAGCCACAGTACTTTAACTGCTCTCTCTCTGTCTGTCTCTCTCTCTCTCTGTCTGTCTGTCTGTCTCTGTCTGTCTGTCTGTCTCTCTGTCTGTCTGTCTCTCTGTCTGTCTCTGTCTCTCTGTCTGTCCCTCTGTCTCTCTGTCTGTCTCTCTCAGACCAAAAGTGAAAGCTTCTTCCATGTGCTTGTGTAACAAAATCATAATTAAATTCTTTATAGGAAAATTTTATCAGTGTAATAATAATTGTAAATCTGCCCAAAATGTATTATGCTCTGATAATGTCTGCACCTATGCAATCATCCAATTAGCTGTCCAACTTTTAAATGCTAATTTGCTAATACCCTGGCTATAAATTGGTGAGCAAGTTAGTAATTTACGTTATCAAATTATTTTGTATATACATTTGAAATTTTATATTATGTTTTCATGTGTTCCTCCTACCACCCCATGAAATGTGTTTGCGAGGCATCGATGAGTATCTATGCCACAATGGTGGCATAATGGCAATGTCACTGGAAAGTTATCCAGGACGCCAAGATAATTTTCTGCGGACATGGATTAAAATCCTACCTTAGGAGTTAGTGAAATCTGAATTCAAAAAAATTCTGGACTAAGAATAAGTAGCCTCATAATGGTGGACAGCAATTTTGAGAGGTGGCAAAAGGAGTTCAATGCAGATAAATGTGAGTTGATACACTTTGGGAAGATTAACAAGAAGGCAGAATACTGGGTCAATGGAAAGATTCTTGGTAATGTGGATGTGCTGAGGGATTTTGGTGACCATGCACATAGATACTTGAACGCTGCCACCCAGGTTGATAGTGCTGTTAAGAAGGCAAACAGTATGTGAGAGGGAATGAGTTCCAGAGCCATGATGTCATGCTGCATCTGTACAAAACGTTAGTGCAGCCTCACTTGGAATGTTCTGTACAGTTCTGGTCGCTCCATTACAGGGAGGATGTGGAAGCATTGGAAAAGGTGCAGAGGAGACTTATCAGGATGTTGCCTGGTCTGGAGCGAAGGTCTTCTGAGGAAAGGCTGAGGAACCTGGGCCTGTTCTCGTTGGAGAGAAGAGGGCTAAGAGGGGATTTATTAGAGACATACAAGACGATCAGAGGACTAGATAGGATGGACAGTGAGAGTCTTTTTCCGTGGATGATGACTTCAGCTTGTACGAGGAGTATAGCTGCAAATTGAGGAGTGGATAGATTTAAGACAGATGTCAGAGGCAGGTTCTTCACTCAGAGTGGTAAGGGCCTGGAATGCCCTGGCTGCCAATGTAGTTAACTCAGCCACATTAGGGACATTTAAACATTTCTTGGATAAGCACGTGGATGATGATGGGATAGTGTAGGGGGATGGGTTTAGATTAGTTCACAGGCCAGCGCAACATCAGAGCTGAAGGGCCTGTTCTGCGCTGTATTGTTCTGTGTTCTAAAACAAGTGGCAAGAGTTCATTTAATTGTCAAAATATCGTGTGAAAGTTTTAATTTTTGGTGTTATGGGCAATTTGTTCAATGTCATGGAGGTTTCTGAATTGAGTGTATAAATTCTGATGGAACAAATTTGTTCCATCTACAGAATATTTATTTTTAAGAGAAATAAAGTTGCAAGGAATTTTGCTGGTTGAGCTCCAAAAGGCATTGAAAAGTCTTTCAGGAATGTTCATCAAAGTTGGTCTATGCACTTGCAGAAAGGCCCTAAAACTGTTTTGTTTTGAGACAGAAGTATATGTAATATGCAAAAACAAAATCCAAGCCAATGTTGAACATTGGAGGCACCATGAATTTCTCATTGTAGTATGGTTGTGATTACTGAAGGTGGTACCTATTGTAAGGGAAAGTGCTTAAAAATCCCTACTGGAGAAGATGCAATTTGAAGAGAAAACATTGTGTAAATATATCTGACAGCTGGAACATTGGACAAATGCAAAAAACACAATATGGAAGAGGCAATTTTCGGTTCCAAATAATTTAAGCTGCACATCTGTCAAATTATTTTGACGTAGGAGAATTGACTAGAATGTTAATACAAACATACAGTGAACTTTCTTTCAGCTTGCAAAGCAGAACAAACTTTGCTAATATAAGTATCCTTTGAATCTACAGGCATAAAAATGAAGCCAATGTGATCGAGCAGATCGCCAAGAATGCTAATGATACCTCAACTGAAGCGTACGAGTTGCTACGTAAAACATTAGCAGAAGAAAGTGAAATCACTAACACAATTGATGATTTAAACAGAAAGTAAGTGGCTGAATGAAATGCTCTATGTCTGAACTGTAAGGAAGATTAGCATGTTTATAGTATTAATGAATTAGGAATTCATCTCAGTTTATAATCTGAGAAATGAGATAAACACCTTGCCAGCCTTTGTACCAAGGGCAATATCTAAGAAAATGACTTCTGGGCAAAGAAGATATAAATTCTAATCACAGACTCTTTCAGCTTTTAATCTGTTATAATTGATGTTCAATTATCCTAATGCTTTCTAAATTGAAATAAGTTATTCTGACTATCTGCGTAACTAATCCTGAGAAGCAGTGTTGAACATATTTGGATGGAAAGTTAAACAGTGGAATCTGATTTGTTGACAAAATAACTAATAGAAAACAGCTTTGTGGGTTGAGATTTTATTGTGTAACATTTTTGAGCCACAATTGTAACTAATTTCCATCTATTCTGTCTTAAAGTCAAAAGTCAAGGTGAAACTGACAAAATTTGTCAATAAACTAATTCCAGTTTGAAATCCCAAAGATTATATTGTTAGGAACCTGCCATGCAGAAGTGTGCCAGAATCAGATAAACTGTCTTTATAGCACGTTGTTACTAAGAATTTCTCTCTGAACATTGAGAAACCTACTCTGGATGGAAAGTTGCCAGGTTTTTTTGGTGGAAAGCTCACTGATCAAAGAAACAACAGACTACCAAGTTAATTCTAATTTCCAAGTATTTGAAATGTCTCAGAAGGATTAGAACCCCTGAAATATTCTTAGAGCAATGTAATAAGCAGGTTTCTTGCATAAGGTTAGCATTTTCAAACATGCACCCAACAGAGAAAGAACATACAATAGATTGTGTTCCCAGTGCAGAGATCATGAATGCTTTTAGTGATAATGCATCTGTTAGTGCCTGTGAAACATTTCAACAATTAATATTGTTTAGTATTAACTTTCTATACTCATTTCCAAGTTACAATTGCAATGTCTCTCCAACAAGTGGGCTCCTTAAATTGAAAGCATAGGTGACCTTTTTGAAAGGTACTGTTTCAACATTTGTGTATGTTCATCGTATTCCAGATAAGTTTGTTATTGATATTGCTCGAGTAAGCTAAAGTGATACAAAGGAGAGGGCAAAACCTTCCAGGACTTGTTTTGCATGTCCTTCTAGTCGTCTTTGAAACACTTGATTGCATCAATAGAAATGGCAAAATTCTATCTATGGAATTAAATTATAGCTGGTTAGAACATAGGACATAACAGCACAGTACAGGCACTTTGGCCCATGATTGTGCCAAGCATTTGCCTTAATCTAAGATCAACCTATCCTACACACCCCTCAATTTACTGCCATCCATGTGCTTTTGCACCAATTGCTTAAATATCCCTTAATATCTCTGAGCTGAAAATGTGTTGTTGGTTAAAGCACAGCAGTTTGGGCAGCATCCAAGGAACAGGAAATTCGACGTTTCGGGCCAGAGCCCTTCATCAGGAAGGTTGTCCTGGTTGGGTCCAAATTTTGTTGGTTGGAATGTAGCCTGGAGTCCGTGTGGGATCAGTCGGTTCCGTAGGCAGGTGCTGAGGAAGGAGATGTGGCTGTGGTAGCGAGTCTGTTTGAGAACGTGGCTGAAGAGCTTCTGTGCAGAGGAGATGACCTGGGGGGTACAGTGAGAGAGAGACTCACTGAGATCCTTGTAGAGGGAGGAGGAGAGCTTCTTCAAGGAAGGCATCCTTGCAAGGGGATTCGCAGTAGGTTAAAATCTTCGAGTAAAAAGTGAGGTCTGCAGATGCTGGAGATCAGAGCTGAAAACGTGTTGCTGGTTAAAGCACAGCAGGTTGGGCAGCATCCAAGGAACAGGAAATTTGACGTTTCGGGCCAGAGCCCTTCATCAGGAATCCTGATGAAGGATTCTGGCCCGAAACGTCGAATTTCCTGTTCCTTGGATGCTGCCCAACCTGCTGTGCTTTAACCAGCAACACATTTTTAGCTCGGATCTCCAGCATCTGCAGACCTCACTTTTTACCTTAATATCTCTGACTCTACTACCATAGCTGGCAGTGCATTCCACGCACCCACCATTCTCTGTGTAAAGAACCTACCTCTCCTCTGTACCTTCCTCCAATCATCTTTAAAATTATGACCCCTTGTGACAGCCATTTCTGCCCTGGGAAAAGTCTCTGGCTATCTACTCTACCTATGCCTATCATTACGTCTATCACGTCACCACTCTTCCTCCTCTCCAGTGTGAAAAGCCTGAGCTCACTCAAGCTCTAGTCATAAGACAAGCCCTCCAATCCAGGCAGCATCCTGATAAATCTCCTCTGCATCTTCTCAAAGGCATCTACATCCTTCCAATAATGAGGCGACCAGAACTGGACACAACATTCCAGAGTTTTATAGAGCTGCAGCACAACCTCACGACTCTTAAATCAGTCCCCCATTAATGAAAGCCAAAACGCGCCTTAACAACCCTATCAACTTGGGTGGCAACTTTGAAGGATCTATGTACATGGATACCAAGATCCCGCTGTTTCACTGCACTGTGAAGAATGCTGTGTGTAACCCTGTATTTAGTATTCAAATTCGACCTTCCATTACAAATCAGTTCACGTTTATCCAGGTTGAATTCCATCTGCAACTTCTCAGCCCACCTCTGCAATCCTGTCAATATCATGTTGTAGCCTACAACAATACTTGACACTATCTACAACACCACTGATCCTTGTCATTGGCAGACTTACTAACCCACCATTTACTACTTCATCCAAGTCATTTATCAAACCTACAAAGAGCAGAGGCCCAAGAACAGATCCCTATAGGATCCCAGTGATCACTGACCTCCAGGCAGAATACTTTCCATCCACTATGACTCGCTGTCTTCTGTCAGCCAGCCAATTCTGTATCAAGACAGCTAAATTTCGCTGTATCCCATACCTCCTAACTTGCTGAATGAACCTATCATGGGGAACCTTATCAAATGCCTTACTGAAATTCACATACTCCACATCCAGTGCTTGACCTTCATCAACTTGTCTTGTCACATCCTCAAACAACTTGAAGCTTTGAGACATGACCTGCCCCTCTCAAAGTCATGCTAATTATCTTTAATCAAACAATGTTTTTTTCAAATAATCATAAATCCTATCTCTCAGAATCCTTTCCCATACCATGCTTGCCATAGGCATAAGACTAACTGGCCTGTAATTCCCAGGGATTTCCCTATTCCCTTTCATGAAACAATATTTGCATCCCTCCAATCGTCCAATACAACTCCTATGGGGAGTGAGGATGCAAATATCATCGCCAGAGGCGCGGCAATCTCATTCCTCGCTTCTGTAGTAATCTTGGATATGTCTGGTCCTGCCTGGGGACTTATCTATCTTGATGCTTCCCAGAATTTCCAGCACATCCACTTTCTGAATATCAATCTTCAAAGTTTGGGAGAAGATTTGTAGCTCGGGTGCTCGTTGTTGTGGTTCTGTTCGCCGAGCTGGGAGTTTTTGTTGCAAACGTTTCGTCCCCTTTCTAGGTGACATCCTCAGGGCTTGGGAGCCTCCTGTGAAGCGCTTCTGTGCTGATTCCTCCGGCATTTATAGTGGTTTGTCTCTGCCGCTCCGGTTGTCAGTAGCAACGGACAGCCGGAAGTGGCAGAGACAAGCCACTATAAATGCCGAAGGAAACATCACAGAAGCGCTTCACAGGAGGCTCCCAAGCCCTGAGGATGTCACCTAGAAAGGGGACGAAACGTTTGCAACAAAAACTCCCAGCTCGGCGAACAGAACCACAACGGATATCAATCTGTTCAAGCCTATTAACCTGGTACACGGTGTTCTCACTATCAGCAAGGTCCCTCTCTCTAGTGAACACTGAAGCAAAAAAACTCATTTAGGGCCTCCCCTACCTCTTCAGACTCCAGGCACAAGTTCTCTTCGCTATCCCTGATCAGCCCTACCCTCTGTCTGATCATTCTCTTATTCTTCACGTACGTGTCGAACGTCTTTAGGTTTTCCTTAATCCTTCCCACCAAGACTTTTTCATGCCCCTCCCAGCTCTCCTCAGTCCATTTTTGAGTTCTTTCCTCGCTAACCTGTAATCTAAAGCTGTGCCAGATCTTTGCTTTTTCAATCTTAAGATTCCTTCTTCCTCTTAACAAGAAGCCCCTCTACTCTTGTCATCCAAGGCTCCTTCACCTTACCATTCCTTGCCTATCACAGTGGGATAAATTTATCCAACACTCACAACAAGTGCTCCTCCACATTTCTGTTGTGCATTTCCTTGTCCAGCAATTGTTCCCAATGTGATCTTGAAGGATATTGTAAATCAATCACCTACGCAGATACTGGTATTTCTAATCCATTTAGACAGCAAACTTTACTTTCTGAGTACTATAGAATCCTTTTAAAATAAGTCTATCCCAGCAAGGATTGTTTCCAGGTGAAATTCCAATGCAGGCTCTTAATCGTAAAATAGGAATCATGGTCAATCGGAACATTTAGGATGTATTAATGATTCTGCTTATGGTTACATTTTGTATTTTAACTGATGTAAAACTTGTAAATAGGTATGATGCAGCAAAAAATATGTCCAGAGAGCTGGAAAAACAAGCTACCAAAGTACACAGTGAGGCAGAAGAAGCTGGTAGCAAAGCATTACAAATCTATGCCAATCTGACGAGTTTGCCTGTTGTGGACACCAAGGGTTTAGAGGTATTTGGTTTTCTGTCTTATTTGGAATGTCTTTTACTAAGTGTATTTTGAAAGCTATAGATGGAGGCTGAGCAGTGCTCTCGGAAACAAATTAGGATTTCCCATTGATCGCCCACCTTGAAGAGCAACGGTTTGTTACTATGACACTACACTAAATGCATCCCAGTCTTTCAGATGCTTGGGAGGAGGTGGTGAAAAAATGAAATAAGCATATTATCACATAATTTACCTATAAGGCAAATTATCCCATTTGGTAACTTGGTCAATCATAATAAGGAATTGTGTCACACAAGCGATCATTCTTAATAATGAGCGTACAGTTGGGAGAGCATGTATGTTTTCTAAACTGAAATTAAAATAACATTCCCATCTTTTAGAATGAAGCAGAAAAGATTAAAAAGGATGCAGCAGATTTAGATGGTTTGATTGACAGAAAAGTGAAGGATTACGATGATATGCGGGATGACCTGGAAGCAAAGGAAACTGAAGTCAGGAGTCTTTTGGAAAAGGGGAAAACCGAACAGCAGGTAAAACTCAGATTTCAGCTTTGTTGTAAGAATTTAAAATCTAACTCTGTGTTTGTGCACTTTGCTTAATTCTTTCCAAAATGTTTCATATGTATAGAATGTAACTTGCACCTTTTTTTCTCATTTTATTAATTATATTTATTTTCAGTTTTATTTAATCATTTGTTAGAATGTGGCGAAGGAGAACGTTGGAAGAAGAGAAAAAATGAGTGAGAAAGATATGTGGAGGTTGACCTTGAATAAGGTATCAGGAATTCCTGATGAAGAGCTTATGCTCGAAACGTCAACTCTCCTGCTCCTTGGATGTTGTCTGACTGGCTGTGCATTTCCATCAGCACACTTTTTGACTCTGATTTCCAGCATCTGCAGTCCTCACTTTCTCCTCCTTGACTAAGACATGCAAGCCTCAGAATAGAGAGTGATAAGAGAGCATGATAAGAATATGACATTTACATTTTAATGACAAGATATCATCAAAGGCCTAAATCAAAGACAGAATGGTAGCAAATTCTGTTATCTTTATCGAGAAGTAGGCTTATAACTAGGGACATTGTACAGGATTCTAGAAACAGAACACTGTATTGTCTTAGGAAGCATACTATGTGTATCGATAAATTTGTTGTTTGAAGGAATACTGAGCATTGGATTAGCTCTGAATTCTGCTAAGAAATTTTAAAAATTCACTTGTGAAACATGTTTGTGGCTGGCTGTAGCAGCATTTATTGCCCATGTGGGGAATATATGGCCATAAGGAGACTTTCACTGACTTTCCGATGAAGTGAGTTGTTGGATAAATAGCAAATGCTACTTATAGACAAGTGTTGGCTTGTATATAAAGAGCCAGAAAACGTAAGCCATCTCTACACCATGCATGAGTACCCATTAATTTTGTTTTTAGAAAGCTGGAAAGGAACGTGGAATATTTACCAGGCCCATTAAAGTCTCAGACACAAAGCCACAGATTTGAGGGACCTTATATGCCTTGGAATAAAACTGACAGTAACGAGAATACAAAATTGGCTGGGATGTGTGCAAAAGAATAATGGTTAATGGGTATTTTACTGACTGGAGGAAGGTTTTTGTTGGAGTCAGCATTCAAACCCCTATGTTCCCTGCTAATGATCTGGAGTTTGGTGTAAGCAGGAAAATTTCAAAGCTTGTGAGTGACAGTAAAGATAAAAGAATGAGTAGGATAGTTTAAACCTTTAAAAAGGATGCTGACAAGTTGATGGACTGGGCAGCAAGGTGGCAGATAGAGTTCAATCTAGAGAAGAATCTGGTACTAATTGCTGCTAGTTCTTTAATTACATGAATTGTTTAGTGGGGGTTAATTCTAAAAGGTAAATAGTTAAGTCTCTTTTAGGGCTAAGGAAAGTAAAAATAATCTCTCTTTGTAGATGGGCTGCTGCAGTTTGGATAGTTAACTGGGGCTAATGGTTAATCTAATCTAAACCAGTTTCTAAATTATTATCTGAGAAACACCAGCGGGAAGGAAAGTCAGAATAAGTGGAGGAGCTAAAGTTAACATAAAGGGAGTGATAAAGGGAAGATTATGTAATTAGAAAAGTTAGCAAGTGAGACTAACTTAAGTTCAAGACATGGCAGGTGAGGTCAGTCGAGTGGAATGTGTGACCTGGCATATGTGGGAAAGTCATGGATCCTGCCAGCATCCTAGATGACCATGTGTGCAGGAAGTACACCCAATGGCAGAAGTTTGAGCTCAGTGTTTCATATCTCGTGTGGCAGCTGGCGATGCTATGGGACTGAGAGCATAGTTAGAGAGGGGTTCATATCTCCAGTCAAGAGACTGGAGGAATGAAAAGATGGGTGATAACTAGACAGTGATAGTAAATCTGGCAAGAGTCCCCTGGAGTCGTGCTCACAAATCCAGCTTTCCGTTTTGGAAGCTGCTAAGGGTGCTATTCCTCAAGGGCATGCAGACACAGCCAAGCTTCTCACCACAGGAGGGGAGGAAGGAGAAAGCAGGAGAAATAGCATTAGGAAATTAATTAGCTAAGGGAACAGTTAAACTTTGTAGCCATGGACCCGACTCTAGGATGATGTGTTGCCTTCCTGGTGATGGTCAGGAATGATAATGAGTGGATACAGGGCCTCCTGAAGGAGGAGGCTGACAAGAATGATGTCATGGTACACTATATCATTTGAACCAATGAGGGATGAAGTTACATCAAGAATTTAGGCAGTTGGCTGAAGAGCAGGACCTCTGCTGGTTGTAATCTCTAGATTATTCCTGGCCACGTGCTAGCAAATGCAGACATAGGGAATAGCGCAGATGGATGTGAGATTGAAGAGTTGAGACAGGAGGGAAGAATTTTAGATTCCTGGATCACCTAAGGCTGTTTCTGGGAAGGTAGGACCTGTACAAACATCCCAGTCTGCACCCAAATCAAAATGTGGACAAACATTCGTGTAGGTGTATTTGCTAATCCTCTTTGGGAGGAATTTAAATCAGTTCTGCAGAGGGAGGGGGCACAAACTGATGACAGTTAGAAACATAGCATCTTTTGGTAAAGGAACTGAGGCAATGGGAATGCAGCCATGTTGAGTTTTAAGGGAGTAAGGTGAGGCTGGATGGCTTCTACTTGATGCTAGGTAAGACAGATGAGTTCAGGTTTTGGGTTGACACATGGAATTGTGATGTTGCTGCATCACAGAGACGTGATTAAAGGAGGGGTAGGATCTGGGATATAGAATCTTGAGGCAAGACTGGAGATTGGAAAAGAGAAAGTAAAGCACTACTAATTAAGGAGTTGGTTATTGCAGTGAGGGACGATATTATAGAAGGGTCTACAAATGAGACTTTGTGGGTAGAGGTTTGGAATAAAAAAGGAGGTAGACACACTTCTGGGAGTGTGTTCTTGGACACTGAATAGACTGCAGGCAATAGAGGAGCAAACACGTAGACAATTGACCTGAGGGGTGTAAAAACAATAAAAGGGTAATAATGCAGGGGGATTTCAATCTCCAACATTAGTTAAGATAGTCATAATCTAGAGGGTCTAGAAGGGACAGATGTCTTGAAACATAGACAGGAGAGCTCTTTATATATCCATGTAGAATGAGGGATGGTGCAGTGCTAGACCTAATTCTAGGGTTGAAGCCAGACAGGTGTTCAAGGTGACAGCAGGAGAGCATTTTGGTGATAGCAACCACAACATTGTACTCTTCTAATTTTGTTTTGGAAAAGGAAAAACAAAAAGACTGATTTTATTAAAATAAGGCAGCATCTGGGCAAAGTAAGATTAGAAACAGTTACTTCTGTGTAAATGTGCATCGGATCAGTGGGGAGAGTACAGCTAAAACGTGTTATCTTCAGGATGAAATGTCGGAACAGCAAGCCCAGAGGACCTATGATATCTAGGAATGTTCAGGACTGGATAAGAAGGAATAGGCTGACTTTGAACCAGTACAAAGCCAACAAATGAACAGGGGCCACTAATGGAGGAGAGAAAGTATAGGAGGCAACTCAAAGTAATTAGGAGAGCAAAGAGTGGGCATGAGAAAAAGCACTGATGGGTAAGATTAGGAAAACTCCCAAGGTACTCCAAGTATATCTCAGAGAAAAGGATACCCAGGGAAAGAGGAGGGCCCACTAGGGACTAAGAGGGCAATCTGTATGTGGAGCCAGAAGATGTAGGTAGAGTGTCAAATGATTACTTCACATCTGTCTTCACTTTGGTTGGGGGGTGGGGAGGAGGAGAGGACATAAGTACACAGTTCAGGAAGAGGGACTGAGGTTCTTGAGCAGTTTAACATAGGATGTGAGGAGTTAGTGGACCCATTGCTACCTTGAATTTTTTGATGAGCTTAAAATTGGATAAATCCAAATTGTATCCCAGGCAGCTGTGGGAGACGAGGAAATTAACGGGGCTCTGATCCAAATTTTTAATTCCATCTGGTCACAGGGAAGGTGCCAGAAGACAACTAATGTGGTTCTGCCTTTTAAAAAGGATAGGGTAAAGCGTGCAGTTCTGGTCACTGCACTATAAGAAGGATGTGATTGCACTAGATGGGGTACAGAGGAGATGGTAGAGAATTGTACAATAACAACATTTAAAAGGCATCTGGATGAATAGAAAGGTTAGAGGGATATAAGCCAAATGCTTTCAAATGGGTCCAGATTAATTTAGGATATCTGGTCAGCACTGATGAATTAGACCAAAGGGTCTGTTTCCATGCTGTGCATCTCAATGACTCTTAAGTTCTGCAGGGTGGGGCTAATGTAGATTTAGAACAGTTTTTAGTGCAGACTCGATGGGCCAAAGGACCTCTTCTGTGCTGTATGATTCTAAGTGAGGTGACCACTTTGTTTTACACCATCTCTCCATATTCTTTGGAACAAAGGGTACGATTCTTATTGTTGAGCAGGAGCAGTGGGACCTGGGTGTATATGTGCATAAGTCATTAAAGGTGAAAGATACATCTAGAGACTTGTTAATAAAGTTCTAGATTTCATTCATGGGGAGCTCGAATAAAAGAGTTTGAAAGGATGTGAATGCTTTGGAGTGCAGAAGAGATTTATGGTCTCAGATGAGAAGCTTCAGTTAGATCAGAGAGTTTGAGACTTTTCCTTGAAGAGAAGGCTGAAGGGATATTTGATAGAAGTTTTGAAAATTGAGAGGATTCTAGACAGAGTAGATGGGAAGAAACTGTTCCCACTCATAAGAGGATCAAGAATGAGAGGGTATAGTTTTGAATTGTTTTTCAAAAAAAATGGTGAGGTACTTAAAGGTCTACAATGCACTGTCCAGATACATGGTGGAGCAAGCTTAAGTAAAACATTTCAAGAGTGCATAGATGAACATTTCAGTAAAAACAAAGTACAGGGGAAAGGCAGAACATTGGCATGAAGTCAAAATGCTCAGTGAGCTAGTGCAGTTATAGATGGAGAAAGTGAGAACTGGAGATCAGAGTTGAAGGATGTGGTGCTGGAAAAGCACAGCCAGTCAGGCAGCATCCAAGGATCCAATTCCTGAAGGCCTGATGCCCGATACGTCATCCTCCTGCTCTTTGGATGCTGCCTGACTGGCTGTGCTTTTCCAGCACCACACTCTTTGACTGCAGTTACTGATGGGTCAAATGGCCACTTGCTACACCATAACTATTATGTGTACTAAGTGGAAACCAAATGTGTTTCTACTATAATTAGTGCAAAACTCATCCTACCTTTGGGTTGTATAAGGACTTGCTTCATTCACATATGTTTTCTGTGCCCAGTTTTGGTCTGTATGTCTACTATTAGCTATTTGTGCTTTTAAAATGTTTGCAGGGGAGGACAAGGAGAATGCCTAAATTAAAACTTTAAATCTGCTTAGAGTAAGTGGTCTTCACTTCGAAGAAGCTTGTACGTAATGTGTACAGTATATGACTGAAATATTGAAAATTAAAAAAGCATTGGATTTGGAAAATTTGAATAACCCAAACAATGATGGAACCTGAGATTTATAGCTATAAAAGAGACTTGCAAATTGCAATCCAGAGTTGACTGCGAAGATAATCATTCTGATCTATTTTGTATCTTAAAGACTGCTGACCAGTTGCTCGCCCGTGCAGATGCTGCTAAAGCCCTGGCTGAAGATGCTGCCAAGAAGGGAAAGGCTACCCTGCAGGAGGCTCAGGATATTCTGAAAAACTTGCAAGGTCTGTAAACTGATGCACCTCGCTAATAAAGTATAATATGCACCCAATTTTAAAAAAAGATTTTTGAATTCTAAAATGGCCAAGGCAAGACCAGGTAGTTTTTCTGTTTCAGCTCTGTGTTGTTATTCTGCTCTTAAATTCTGACATATGCCATCTTTAGAAGAACTTGGAAAGAGAGCAGAGAATATTTGTATACTGAATGATTGAATGGTATTGGGCACTCTAGTTTCTTTGGGTTCAAGTTTCTGTAAAATTGCACAACATTCTAGGTCAATGCAATTGTGTTTCTAAAACTGGTATATATAATTACCTCTTAACTATTTTGATTATTCATAGATTTGTGTTGATTTCTTGCCTTTTCTAATGTATCTCAATGGGATGTTTGGGAATAAATATTTCTTTCTGGGACTTGAGCACATACTCATCTCTTGAGATCTTGGTGTATGTAAATCTATTTAATTGTAAAGTAACAATAACGAAATCACAAGTATTCATTTGACTGTGACGTGGTTTGGTACATCCTGAAAACATTATGTTTTCAGCAAAGGTGTCATAGTCTTTTTTTCATGAGTTGTTTAGATATCCTCCTTAATATCTTTGCATGGTCAGTTTCAGCTTTATTCTGTCACTTGTATAACTTGAGGAAAAGGTTACAGATACATATGGGCAGAATAAAGCATCAGTACAATTACATGTACACCTCGCCTTTCAGTTCAGTTAGCCACATTGTTCTGGTATTTGAATAGTAACCTTAGATGCTGTTTCCTTCCTTTCTTTGACTTCCCTTCATGATCCATGCCCCCCCTCACACCCTTTTCACCAAAGTGACTGATCTCAAGAATATGGTCACATGTACTTTTTGAAATGGAATGGACCTCTGTTGCTGTTTAAAATTATTCCAGAGAGTAAAAGGAAAAATGCAACAGATCTTGCCAATGGTTAAGCTGATGCCAATAAATGAATAAATATTAACCAAAAGAACACCAGCTGCTCTGAATCATGTCCAAGTATTCATAGTCAAAATGATTTATTTTCATGCAGATTTTGACAAGAGAGTCAACGACAACAAGACAGCAGCCGAAGAAGCTTTGAAAAAGATACCGGGCATCAGGAGGACCATTGATGAAGCCAATGCAAAGACAAAACAGGCTGAAGATGCACTGGGGAATGCAAGAATGGATGCATCTGAAGCCAAAAAAAAGGCTGAAGATGCAAAGAAAATTGCAGAATTGTTACAGGAGGTAAAAAGGTTTTCATTTTATGTTAACAGCTTTAAAAAGAATTCTATCAAATCTTAAACATCCTCGTAGCCTGCTTTCACCAGTTATTAGTGTGTTATTCAGTGGAAAAATTTTGATCCACTGCCTGGGATCTTGATTCTTTCATCCTTCGGTGTATACAAACACATTTATTACTTTAATCTGTATTCACTCTTGAATTCTGGAAGATCAATTCAGAACGATATATGATTGTAAATACTTTGACTGAATTAGCCCTCACGATTCTCTGGAATTCAAAAAATAATTAAATTTTGTCGAGTTTTGTTACTACCTTTTAAGTGATTCAATATCTGATAGAAATCTTAATTAAAGCTGCATATTAAAATTAACTTAGAACTGGATATTATCATTTTCGTTATGCTGGGTGATTTCACCATCAACCCTCATTCCTTTGAAAATGGTGGATGCTGATATATAATCTATCCTATCTGATAATTGGATAAGAATTAAATATTTGCTCTTATCCAGATCAAGGTTGAAGTAGACAATACTGTTAAGCAATATGAAGTCTTAATCGTTATAATATGAAATACCCATAGATTTAGATCTCCATGTTTTAGGTGGTATCAACATAAAAATTTAGGAACTAAAATAAAGGAAAGATAGCTGGTTAAAGTGAATGAATTATATCTCTGCAATTATATGTGAAGTTTTATGCTGGTGTTATGGGTTTCTGGAACAAACAGAATATTACAATTCAGAGCATCCATTTTACCTGTTAGCAATAAGTTAAAGAATAACTGAGCATTTCAAAGAAAAAAACGTAAATCCAGATACAGTTGAGCCATTTCACTTGAGTGCCATAGCCTTTTGGTTAAGCACAACTTTTAACTGTTGGTTAAATCCTTGGCCAATAATTGTCTTTGTAGGATGCTGCTAAGACAAAACAGGATGCTGATGACACCTTTAATGATGCCATGGCCTTGGAGGCTGAAGTCAGTGACATGATGAATCGACTGAAAGAAGCAGAGGATGAACTTGCAGGGAAGAAGAATGAAGCAGACCAAGACATGATGATGGCAGATATGGTGAGGGTATTCACATTTCTTAAAATTCATTTTATCTGGTTACTGTATTACATCAGATCAGAAATACATAAAGCATTTTTAGAATTCTAACCATAGTGTCACATTGTTCCTTTAGGCTTCTCAAGCTGCAAAAGAGGCAGATGAGCAGGCAAGAAAGGCCAAAAAGGCTGTGCAGGGTGTGCTAAATACCATCAATAGGTTGTTGGGAGAACTGGGTAAGTATTAGTGGGCTTACATTGCCTAACTTAGGCTGGTCAAATGAATCAGCAGACTTGCATTACGTGGACACATTTGAGCTTCTGGTAAAGGCTGGCCCTGACCTTTTCTTTGCATGGCTTCCAGGTACATGCATTTTGTTTTGTGGAAAAATTTCCCAAGTTTTTAGCTTTTGTCTGTTTGCAATTTTCCACTAGTAGTCATTGTGTAGTTGGCAACAAGTGTGAACAATGTGGCCATAGGCCATTGAAGTAAAATAGCTGGTGTTGAACAAGCATCTTCAGCCACATTATAACAAATCAAGACTGTAGCCTATGTCCCATCAGTGATGTGAACAAGTTTTTGCCACCTACCATTCAAGTCAGTAATTTCACCACTCTGCATGTATCTTCCCAATCAGTGTGAAGGTTGCAGCATTGATCAAAAAAGGTTGATTGTGACATATGTGATGTATTGTTTTAATAGTTTGTCGGAGGATACCATCCAGAAAACCAAACTAGTCGTATTGCTGACAACCTACTAAAACAATTAAATTTCTTAAAAGTTTTGGAGTGTTTGCCAACATACCTGACAATCTACTTTTTTGTAAAATTAGAAATGTTAGTGTTCCTTTAAGATAACCAGATAGTGCATGATGTAAAATTTCCTGCATGTTTTAAAACTAGCTACCTGATGCCATAGACACTGTGTGCATGAGCTTTTACCTAGATTAAGACTTTGGACTCAATGATGGATGTTGCCAGATAGCAGGTACTTTCCAAAGTAGTGGTTTGTAATGAAAGGACTCAGGATAAGTTCATACTGATTTTGATGTTGAAAATTATAACTATGCTGCACTGTAAAGGAAATACTCATTTTGAGTGAAATAAGGCTACAGTATAATATTGAGAAACAATTTTAATAATGTTGAGTGTTTAATTTTGTCCTCCACCCTTTATACATTTGAAACGTTTACATCTGATTTCTTTTAGGGAGAGCAATTCTGATCATAACATAAAATTTTCAGCACTTGCCTGATTTCTACAGTTGTCCTAGCTCATTCTAGAATGGGAGATGTAACCTATCTTGGCACTTCGTGCACATTACACATTATTTATAGAGATGTTGCATTTATTTAATTGAAAATGCTAGAAGTAATCAGGCAGCATCCATGACCGAATAGACAGGCATTGTCTGACATAAGCATTTCCAACATTTTTCTGCTTTCAGTTCAGATTCCCAACATCTGTGTGTTCCATTTGCTTAAATTAAATTTTTCGTTCAACTTCATTTTAACTTATATTTCAATGACGAATGATTCAAGGATTCTGTCTATACCTGTGCACGCACTTCATCTTGTTAGTTTATGCAAGCTTTCTACTTTCCCCAGATGCAATATGTTTTGAAAACAGCCTATCTCCTCAGTCAAATTGGTACAAAGTAGTAGATTGACTGGTTCAATACAAATTTCAGTATTGTGTGTGAGGCTACAGGCAATCTTTCCCACCTTTACTGTCGCTTTTTCCACTTCCATATTTCAAATTACTTGCAGAAATGAGTCCTAATCCTCTAAAAGCTCAGGAGACATTTGCAAATGTTCCAATATTTTGGTACTGTATCAGTAATTTGTCTGAATAACTAACAAAAGAACCTTGTCATTTAATTTTCTCAAGATTGGAATTATTCGCTGCTTTCAGAATTGCATCTGACATGCAAAGCAGTTTTAAAACCAGTTATCATAGCATCAGATCTCATTTCAAACATTGACTGTGAAGTGAATTTAGATAACAAATACACAAATTAATAACTGTAACACCTGCACTATAACATCTACTTTATTCTGCAACAGGAAAACCAGTATTATTTACAGTCTCCATTAAATTGCTAGATTTTGAATCGATATTTATTATTTTAATGTTTTTATATTTTATCCACCTTAGATTATGCAGTTTTATTTTGAATCCCTAAATTGTAAAAACTGGAAACAATGGAGATTCAAAGGGGCTTTGGAGTCCAGAGACACAAATGTCCAAGTGTCATTGATAAGAATAGAAAAGTAATCAGAGTTTAATGCAGTATTGGCCTTTTATATTGGACATTTCACTTCACTGAGGGAGTCTGAGGTGCTGTGACATCATGCGCTTTTAAGTGCATGTTATAATTCAGATCTTTGATAGCCTTGGTAGAGTCTTCAAAGTTCACTGTGGCATATAGTTGCCCAAGAATTTCTTCTGCACTCATTGCCTGCCATTGGTGTGTGTTAGAAAGATTTGCATGTTGATACTGAAATTTATCTGGATGGCTTATGAATGCACCATCCTTAGCCAACAAGACCTGGCTGGGATTCAAACCTGGAGTTTCTGGCTTAGATGCAGACTTTTATCCACTTTGCCATGGCCACCTCCTTTGTATATAATGAGTTGGAATGCAACCTTGCTACAGTAAATATAACTTAGGTTAGAATGTATCTGGATTACTGTGCGCACTTCTAAAATTCATAGTCTTTGGAGGGAATAATACCTGCACTGCTAGGGTTCAAATATATATTTCCCTGAAATTTAGTAATGAATGTGGTGATTTAATCTGGTTTTAAGGGAAACAGGTAATGTAGATAGGTCAGTTTCCTTATGGTAAGGAATCCAGGTAGCGGTTAGATGCTGAAATAAAAGAACTCTTTCAGGAATGAAATTAAGTACTTTTTTAACACACAAAAGATGGTAGACATTTTAAAATTGATTAGAAGAAGGTGAGGACTGCAGATGCTGGAGACCAGAATCGAAAAGAATGATGCTGGAAAAGCACAGCCAGTCAGGCAGCATCCAACGGGCAGACGAATCGAATTTTCGGGCATACTTCATTAGGAATGTGATGGGGGGGTGATAAGGGGGCTGAGAGATAAATGTGGGGGTGGGACTCTTGGAAGGTAGCTGGGAAGACAATAGGTAGATGAAGGTGAGGAGTGATGGTGGTAGGTCAGAGGTAGGGTGGAGCTCTTGGGTGGGAAGGAAGTTGGACTGGTAGGACAGTTCAAGAGGGATGTGCCAAGTTGTAGGGTTGGATCTAGGATGAGGTGGGGGGAGGGGAGATGGGGAAACTGGTGAAATCGACATTGATGCCATGAGATTGGAGGGTCCCAAGGTGGAAGATGAGGCCTCCTTCCTACAGGCGTCCAGGTGACTTGGATTTGGCTCTTGAGGTGGTCCAGGACTTGCATGGCCTTGGCGGAGTAGGAGGGGGAGTTGAAGTGGTCAGCCACAGGGTGATGGGGTGGTTTGGTGCGTGTATCTCAGAGATGTTTCCTGAAATGTTCCGCGAGTTGGTGTCCTGTCACCCCAATGTAGGGCAGACCACATCGAGAGCAACAGACACAGTCGATGAGGTGTTTGGATGTGCAGAATAATCTCTGCCAGATGTAGAAGGATCCTTGGGGGCCTTGAATGGAGATGAGATATAGGCGAAGGTTTTACACACCAGTGACAAAGGAAGGAGGGTGGATTGGTGAGGTGTATGGACCTAGGAAGGGAATGGTCTCTGTGGAATGCTGATAGGACTCCCCTCTCCAGGACATCCCAGATGGCTTCCTATTTCAAGGACCACAGTTTTCCCTACCATGTGGTTAACAATGACTTCCAATGTATCTCTTCCACATACTGCACCTCTGCCTTGAAACCCATCTTCCAACCACAACAAGGATAAATAGACAGTAGGTGCAGGAGTAGGCCATTCTGTCCTTCGAGCCTGCACTACCATTCAATATGATCATGGCTGATCATCCTTAATCAGTATCCTGTTCCTGCCTTATCTCCATAACTCTTGATTCCACTATACTTGAGAGCTCTATTGAATTCTTTCTTAAATGAATCCAGAGACTGGGCCTCCACTGCCCTCTGGGGCAGAGCATTCCACATAGCCACCACTCTCTGGGTGAAGAAGTTCCTCCTCATCTCTGTCCGAAATGGTCTACCCCATATTTTTAAGCTGTGTCCTCTGATTCGGCACTCACCTCATCAACGGAAACATGTTTCCTGCCGCCAGAGTGGCCAATCTTTTAATAATCTTATATGTCTCAATCAGATCCCCCCTCAGCCTTCTGAACTCAAGAGTATACACGCCCAGTGGCTCCAGTCTTTCAGCGTAAGGTAATCCCGCCATTCCAGGAATTGACCTCGTGAACCTACGTTGCACTCCCTCAATAGCCAGAATGTCTTTCCTCAAATTTGGAGACCAGAACTGCACACAGTACTCCAGGTGTGTCTCACAGGGCCCTGTACAGTTGCAGAAGAACCTCTTCGCTTCTATACTCGATTCCTCTTGTTATGAAGGCCAGCATGCTATTAGCTTTCTTCACTACCTTCTGTATTTGCATGCTTACCTTCATTGACTGGTGTACAAGAACACCCACATCTCTTTGTACTGCCCCTTTACCTAAATTGATTCCATTTAGGTAGCAATCTGCCTTCCTGTTCTTGCCACCAAAGTGGATAACCATACATTTATCAACATTAAACTGCATCTGTGCCATGCATCTGACCACTCACCTAACCTGTCCAGGTCACCCTGTAATCTCCTAAGATCCTCATCACATTTCACCCTGCCACCCAGCTTAGTATCATCAGCAAATTTGTTAATGTTATTACTAATACCATCTTCTATATCATTAACATATATTGTAAAAAGCTGCGGTCCCAGCACTGATCCCTGCGTACCCCACTGGTCACTGCCTGCCATTCCAAAATGGAGCCATTTATCACTACTCTTTGTTTCCTATCAGCCAACCAACTTTCAATCCAAGTCAGTACTTTGCCCCCAATACCATGTGCCCTAATTTGCTCACTAGCATCCTATGTGGGGCTTTATCAAAAGCTTTTTGAAAGTCCAGGTACACTATGTCTACTGGATCTCCCTTGTCCATCTTCACAGTTACATCCTCAAAAAATTCCAGAAGATTAGTCAAGCATGATTTCCCCTTCATAAATCCATGCTGACTCTGACCTATCCTGTTACTACTATCCAGATCATCCCAGTCCTCTCCTTCCACCTCACTAATCTCCAGATACAACACATTATCCTCCAACATTTTCACACTACCAGAGAAATATTTCCCCTCCTACCCTATCAGCATTCCTAACCTCTACAACCACCTCGTTAGGTACACACCCACCCACCATCACCACACCCTCTACTCCTGGCATTTTCCCTTGCCACTGCAAGAGGTGTAAAACCTGCACCTACATCACTCCCTTCACCTCCATCCAAGGCCCCAAAGGATCCTTCCACATCTGGCAGAGTTTTCCTGCACATCTAAACACCTCATCTACTGTGTCCATCGCTCTCGATGTGGTCTCCTCTACGTTGGGAGACAGGACGCCAACCTCTGGAGTGTTTGAGGGAACAGCTCTGGGATATGCGCCAAACAACCCCTCTGCCTAGTTGCCGGCCACTTCAACTCCCCCTCCCACTCCGCCAACGACCTGCAGATCCTGGGCCACCTCCATTGCCAAATCTAAGCCACCCAATGCCTCATGAGGAAGATTGCCTCATCTTCTGCCTTGTGACCCTCCAAACACCCGGCATCAACATCGATTACATCAGTTTTCGCATCTCCTCTCCCCACACCTCATCCCAGATCCAGTCCTCTAACTGAGCACTGCCCTCTTGAACTGTCCTACCTGTCCATCTTCCTTTCCACCTCTTCATTCCACCCTCCCCTTCGACTTCTCACCATCACCCCCCACCTGCATCTACATATTGCTTTCCCAGCTTCCTCCCCCATCCCTCACGCATGTGCACGCACAGACACAGCGACATACACACACACACCAACATATTCCTAATGAAGGGATAATGCCCGAAACATCGATTCTCCTTGTCCTCAAATGCTGCCTGACCTGGTGTGCTTTTCCAGTGCCACACTTAGAGTCAATTTTAAAATTGACGCTAGATTAATTGATTTTTAAAATTAAATTTTTTGTTAACAAAATGCATAAAATAATTATGGGCAAAAGGAGTTAAATCTTAGATTTGCTAACGTGCCATTGCTTGACAAAGTAGACTCGAGCTAAATGACCCACTAAAGACAACACAACTAAACATTACTCAGTACATAAAAGATGTTCACCCTCATAACCACACATGGATCCATACATTACACTGCATTCTGCAGAATGATGATGTTTAGGCCCCTCGTGGCAGACTGCTATAGAAGGTGAAGTTGCATTGTATCAAGGGTGAGCTGGCAAGGTGGATACAGAACTGGCTTAGTCATGGGAGACAGAGGGTAACAGTGGGAGGGCACTTCTTGGAATGGAAGGATGTAAATAGCAGAGCTCCGCAGGGATCAGTGCTGGGACCCTTGTTGTTTGCGGTCTGCGTAAGTGATTTGGAGGAAAATGTGGCTGCTCTAATTAGTAAGTTTGAGGATGATACCAAAATTGGTGAAGTTGCATATAGTGAAGAGGATTGTCAGAGGATACAGCAGGATGTAGATCAGTTGGAAACATGGGCAGAAGAATGGCAGATGGAGTTTAATCTGGACAAATGTGAGGTAATGCATTTTATACGGTCAAGTACAGGTGTAAATTATGGAGTGAATGGCTGAACCCTTAGAAGTATTGATATGCAGGGAGATCTGGGTGTGCAGGTCCACAGATCACTGAAGATGGCAGTGCAAATGGATAAGGTAATTGAAAAAAAGACTTATGGCATGCTTGCCTTCATTGGAAAGGGCATTGAATACTAAGGGATAGGCAAATTCTATAAAGTTGCAGCATAACTTTATTTAGGCTGCACTTGGAATATTAAGTGCAATCTGGTCACCACATTATCTGAAGGATGTGAATGCCTTGGAGACGGTACAGAAAAGGTTTACGAGGATGTTGTTTGTTTTTACTAGAATGCAGGAGGTTGAGGTGCGACCTGATAGAAGTTTATAAGATTGTGAATGACCTGAATAGAGTGGAAAATATGAGGCTTTTTTCCCCCAAGGTTGAGGGTCAATCACTGGGGGCACAGGTTCAAGGTGCGGGGGGGGGGGCGGGGTTGGGGGGTTGGGGGAGGTGGGGTGAGGTTTAAAAGTGATGTGTGAGGCATGTTTTTCATATAAAGGGTGGTGAGTGCCTGGAGTGCACTGCTAGAGGTAGTGGTGGTGGATACAGACGCAATAGCAGCATTCAAGAAGCACCTGGACAAATACATGAATAAGAAGGGAATGGAGGGATATGGATCCTGTAAATGAAGACCGTTTCCTTATGGAAGGGCAAAATGTGTTGACACAGGCTTTGAAGGGCTAAAGGGTCTATTCTTGTGCTATGTTACTCTTTGACACCAGTCCAAGACTATTCTGAGCCTTTTTCCTCAGATGGTATAGCTAGCATGAGGGGACGTAGCTTTAAATTGAGGGGTGATAAATATAGGACAGATGTCAGAGGTAGTTTCTTTACTCAGAGTAGTAGGGGCCTGGAACAGATGCCTGCAACAGGAGTAGACTCGCCAACTTTAAGGGTATTTAACTAGTCATTGGATAAACATACAGATGAAAATGGAATAGTTTAGGTTAGATGGGCTTCAGGTTGGTTCCACAGGTCAGTGCACCTTGAGGGCCGAAGGGCCTATGCTGTGCTGTTATGTTCCATGTTCTATGTTCCAATATGCTTGCTTCTCCCAATTTCAGTGTTGTAACATCCAAGGTAGTTTCCCTCTGTCTTCTGGGAATCTCCAAACTGGATTCCATCCCAATACTGCCTCCAACTGTGCCAGCTCCATGGCTGAGTTTTACAATATCCTTTTTACTGATCCCATTTGATGGACCAGAAAAGATGCTCCGACTCACATGCTGTCTCGTAGCTCACAAAGAACATTACCTGGTGAAATATCCTTTATGATCCGAATGCCAGTTGGTTTTTAAGGTATAACTTGATAGCCATATATTTTATATTAGGGCCCTTTTACTTGTCATTTGATGAAACCATGCCCAATCATTTCTCTGCACTTGGTTCATATCTTTCTAAACCTTTCCTATCCATATATTTGTCCAAATGCCTTTTAAATGTTCTTAATGCACCAACCTCAACCACTTCTGCTGGCGGTTCATTCCATATGTGTACCACCTTCTGTGTAAAAGAAAAAAAAAAGTTGCCCCCTTTTATTCTTTCCCCTCTAACCTTACATTTATGCCCTTTAGTCCTTGATTCCCCAACACTGGGAAAAGTGCATTCATCCTATCCATGCCTTTCTTGTCCTTATTCATTCCATAAGATCCTTGATCAGTCTCCTACGCTCGAAAGAAAAAAGTCCTAGCAGTCTTAGTCCAACTTCTCCCTATAACTCAGAACTTTGAGTCCTGGCAGCATCCTTGTAAATTTCTTTGCACTCTTTTCAGTTTATTAACATCCTTCCAAAACAAGGTAACCAAAACTGAGCACACTATTCCAAGTGTGGCCTCACCAACATCCTGTACAATTGCAACATAGCTTCCCAACTTCCATACTCAGTGCCCTGACTGATGAAGGCCATTGTGTCAAAAACCTCCTTCACTGCCCTGTCTACCTGTGACTCCACTGTCAGAGAAACATGCACTTGGACTCCAAGATCCCTCTGTTCCACTACACTCCTTAAAGGCCTACCATTCACCATGGAACTCCTACTTTCATTTGACTTTCCTAAATGCAAGATTTTACACTCCATTTGCCGTTTCTCAGTCCACTTTCCCAGCTGATCAATGTTCTACAATTTCTGATAACCTTCCTCACTGTCCACGATACCGCCTAATCATGCTTTGTACATTCTCATCCAAGTCGTTAATGTAGATAAAAACAGCAATGGGTCCTGAACTGACCCTTAAGATACATCACTAATCGCAGGCCTTTAGTCCGGCAAGCATCCTTCCGTTATTACCCTCTGCTTCCTACCATCAAGCCAATTTTGAATCCAATTTGCCAGCTTATCAAAGGCCTTACTGGAATCTACATACAGTACATTTACCACCCTGCCATTGTCAACCTTCCTGGTCACTTCATCAAAGAGCTCTAACAAATTTGAGAGGCACGCAAATGCTGAGTACTCCTAATCAAACCCTATCTTTCCAAATGCATGTATATCTTAACCCTCAGAATTTTCTCAAGTAACCTGCCTATCACAGATGTTAGACTTCCTGGTTTGTCGTTCTCAGGTTTATCTTTGCAGCCCTTCTTCAATAAGATCACAACATTTGCTATCCTCCATTCTTCCCGGACCTCACCCGTGGCTAACGGTAATGCAAGAATACCAGCCAGGACCCCAGCAGTGTTTGATTAGATTAGATTCCTTACAGTGTGGAAACAGGCCCTTCGGCCCAACAAGTCCACACCGACCCGCCGAAGCGCAACCCACCCATACCCCTGCATATACCCCTTACCTAACACTATGGGCAATTTAGCATGGCCAATTCACCTGACCCGCACATCTTTGTGACTGTGGGAGGAAACCGGAGCACCCGGAGGAAACCCACGCAGACACGGGGAGAACGTGCAAACTCCACACAGTCAGTTGCCTGAGGCGGGAATTGAACCCAGGTCCCTGGCGCTGTGAGGCAGTAGTGCTAACCACTGTGCCACCGTGCCGCCCCAAATTCTTGGATATGTCTGGTCAGGACCAGGAGAGTTAACCACCTTTGTACATTCTAATATGTTCAACAACATCTCTGCTGTGATATGGATTTCCCCGAGATATTACCACTAACTTCCTCAAGTTCCCAAGTCTTTGTCTGTCTCCACAGTAAACACAGAATAGGAACACTCATCAAGACCTTGCCCATGTCCTTTTCTTCTGCAGTTTCAAGTGTGAATGATACTGTTTGAATTTTGAAGTTGCATGTTTTTCAAGTAATTCCTTGTCACACTGGGATATTGATTACTTTGGCTGGGCTTATTTTTCAGGTCAACTTGATAATGTAGATGTTAACCGGCTTGGAGAAATTGAGAACACTCTAAAGAAAGCCAAGGGTCAGATGGAGGATAGTGACTTAGAACGGAAGTTGGCAGATCTGGAAAAGGCAGAAAAGGAGCAGGCTAATGCAATAATTACGTATGAACAAGACATTGAAGATATCCTGAAGGACATCAAAAATCTAGAGGACATCAAACAAACATTACCTCCTGGCTGTTACAATACCCAGTCACTGGAGACCCCGTAGTCTCTTTCATGGTCATCATGCCTTACCCAAAACCTAGAGTGACATTGTACAGAAATTGCCTTATTACCAAATTTTTTTCAATGTCTGACAACATCATTAAGTATTCCAAGGCTCATAAACGAAACTCCTCAGGCATCAAATGCAGCTGCTTGGATGAAGCACAAGATCATGGACATGGGGTAGGTGCGAGTGACATACCTACATGGCAAGCTACTGGGATTCCAAATGAACCAAGTCTAATGGAGGGACATTCTGGGAAAGCCACACTATATGCATCTGACTTAAGTCACTCCACACAATTAGATTAGTGAATTATCAGACCTTTTTCCACGATGGGAAGACTCCTCCTGCAATGCGAAGGCAGTGGGGCAACCTCAAGCAGCACAATAGTGGCTAAAATATACAAAAGAAAATGCTATTAATGTAGGTTTGTCTCTCCTCCTGCTACTTGGAGGCATTGGTTCTTTATTGCATTCGCATCATGAGTATTAACATAGCTCTATATTCTATGGTACTGTATTATTTTTCCCTTTTGTAAATGACCAGACTAGCTGTGAAGGATTAAGAATTGTTAACATATTGACATTTAGCTTTTTACCACATCACCTCCTAACTGTGCATTATACCACATTCATGTAGGGGTAGGACATGTAAGTCACTACATGAACAATACATACAGTATTCACCAGGTTAATGTTGTGAATTACCATGAAAGCTGGTCTTCTCTTTAGAAAATGGAATTAATTATGCAATAACTATTTCCCATGCTCCCTGCTTCCCTTACTTTCAGCTACATTGTGACGAAGTGAAATGCTAATAGTAGTGTCTGACACCGTGCATTTAATGTGGACTACACTATATTTCCGTTTCCAAGACTGCTGCTTCATCTGTGTCAAAATCAAAGGCAGAACATATTTTTTACAGCGACACTCTATGCAACTTTGTACATTGCGTAGCAAAAGAAAATAAAATTACCTGATACACTGGTGCTATTAATTATTTCAAATGTTATATTTTTGTGTGAATGTTTTTTTATCTTGGAATAGTATGAGGAAATGTTGAGTCTCTTTTTGTGTAAATATACGCCATAAATATTTCAGGATTGGCTCTGTGAGTTACCTTCCCACCCACAAGATCCTATCATCAATAGTAACCATGTTTTAGACCTGCTTCTGATTGCCTGCATATTTCTGTGGTATTTTGCTTGCTTGTATACACAGCTTAGTTTTTATTTTCTATTTAGGGCTACTATTCTTTAAATACGAATATTACTAATCTGTAGTTGTCCCACAAAGTCTTTAAATTAGGCTGTTTGGAATGCTCCATCCCCTCCTCCCTTACCAAATTCTCCTCTCAACTACATTAAAATATCATTTTCTTTGTTCTAAAGCAAGAGAATTTCCTGAACTTGGCCCAGATGAAAATTCATAAATTAAGTCTGTTATACAAACTGGAGAGAGAGCAAGGTTTGGCAGTCAGAGCTGTTACTTTTCTAACACATGCCCCAGTGGGGGAGAAAGCTGTATGTGCCCCTTACCTTTATCCTGTCAGTGCAATGCCAACCAGATTGACTTTGCCTCTGCAAACTGACCTGATGTAAAATTTAATCAGCGTTTTCCTGTTTTGGTTTTTGTTTGTAATATGTTTTACCCAAATTATTGTATGTAATTACTATCATTGCTGAACATTATTATTGCTAATAAATTAATCATCTATAATTGCATATTTAGTGCTTGAAACTATCACTGAATTAGTTTTACTATGAAGAGTGCAGACTTTATCTAACAAGCACTGGGCAGGTCTAAAGGGTTGCACGCTCTTTCCCAAATATTATACCTGAAGCAAGGAGATACATTTCTACTTTGAATTTTACTATTAATAGCCTCTCCTGACACTGTACTTACCAGGTACAGCAGATTTTTATTTTATAACAGTAATGCATTTTTAGTATTTATCATTTAAAGAAATCAGTTAATCAAAAGTATGAGGTTAACGTCCTACCAGTAGAAAAGATGTGCACAGAATGATCAATGATATAGTGTGGAATGCAATATTCTCTGCCACGAGAAGTAAATCCATACTGTCTTGTCCTATGCCTTTGTTTTTAGCCTTTTGCCTTAAAATATCATCACGCTGTTGGGAAAGACGTGCAACACTTATACAATTTTATGTTTAAAACAGTATTTCTTATTTATAAGACGCAATATTTGTAATCTTTATCCAGGTCTCCTTGTGTGTGTTGCACATTCTTTTTATAATGGTGTGACTTGAACACTGCTTTCCTTAAGACGTATTTTGTCCCCACACAGTGGCCAAAATGCCTGGCAGATTATTGTTTAATATCATTGTGCCTGTAAATCAAATTTTACCATTTAAATAAATAAAAATGTGGTATTACATGAATCCTGTTCAGATTCGTCATTTGATTAACATGCTTTTTTAATCCTATTTTTAGCATTTTATTGAGCAGTTTTTCAAAAGGTTTATCAAAATCTTTAATGTTTTCTGGTTTTCATCTTGGCTAACCTGAGGATGCTAATTTGTTCTTTGTTCAGTAAGAACCAGTGTAATCTTGGATTGCTTTATTAATACTTATCCTGCCTGTCAATGCATTGAAAATTGTTCTTGAGTATACTATTAAAATTAGCCTAATTCTGAGAATTCTCGGCAATACTCCTTTGTATTTTAAGTTAGACACTCACGGTTCAGATGACATACCATTTGCTGCAAAATACAACAATTATTGTTGATTTGTGATTTCACTTCCCTTGAAATTTGTCTAAATTTTCCTGGAAAGGCAATACAGCAGATGCCAGACCAAAGATTACTGAGGTTACAGCGATTCTGTATTTCTAGAATATCATGCAGAAATGGCAAAAGGTAAGGTCAGCTTAGCGATCCTGTTCATTCCTATGAGTTAGAATTGTGCTTTATTAACCAGAGGACATGTGGATAGCATGATCAGAGAGGTTCACGCGCCCAAATTAGGGGAGAGATGGGGAGTGGTGACATCCAGGCAGGCAGGGCTCCTCAGAGGAGTACTTCACAAGCTGAGTGCATGGCGCTACAGGTGGCCCAGCTGTATGGGAGGGGAGAAAGAGTGGAAGGGTGATAGTGGAAGGATATTCTTTACTTACAGAAGTATTTCTGTGACTAGTGGCATGACTCTAGGCCAGTATATTGTCTTTCTGGTGTTAGTGTCATGGAATAGCTGCAAAACATTCACGTTGGGAGTGTGTGAGCAGTCAGAGGTCATGGTCCCCATTGGGTCCAGTGGCTTAGGCAGGAAAAGGAATGTGGTCCTACAATCAAAATATAAGAAAGTGGGAAGAAAATTAGTAGTAATTTCCAGATTACTCCCAGTGCCAAGGGCAAATGAGTACAGAAGGAGGAGAATAAAGCAAATGAATGTGTAGCTGGAACCATGGTGCATGACAGTGTCATAATCGTGATGGAGAAATATCAGTAAATGATATACACACGCAATAACCACAAAATTCATTTGAGAGTTAAGAGTAGAGGGAATTTTAGCCATGTAATATCTATAATAATGTTTCAAAATAATTTTAATATCATCAAAGGTTCTAGCTTGTGCATTTCACAATACAGGAGAAAGTGAGGACTTCAGATGCTGGAGATCAGAGCTGAAAATGTGTTGCTGGAAAAGCGCAGCAGGTCAGGCAGCATCCAAGGAGCAGGAGAATCGATGTTTCAGTTCCTGAAGAAGGGCTCATGCCCGAAACGTCGATTCTCCTGCTCCCTGGATGCTGCCTGACCTGCTGCGCTTTTCCAGCAACACATTTCGCAATACAAACAAATATCTCCCAAACAACTACACTAGTGAATGATGCGAACCACCATGTATTGAATGTCTTTGCTAATATTGAGCCAGTTACAAACAAGTAAGAGCTACATTCATGTGATGAGAAGATAGTTGTGGTTCAGAGGGAGGCCATTCAGCCTATTAAATATTCATTGACACTTAACGAGTAATTTAGCTATTCCCATTTCTCTGTCCTTTTCCCATAACTTGTGTGATTTTTCTCCTCTTATGATGCTTATCCAATTTTCTGTTGAAAGCCACATTGAATCTGCTTCCATCACATACCTAACAGCTCACTGTAGAGAAAATCATTTTTCTCATTTCACCTTTTCTTTTGAAATCATTTTAAATTTTAGCCCTCTTTCCTGAGTGTTTTTTATCAGTGGAAACATTCTCTGAATTTACTTTTCCATGTCTTCTCATTATTTTGAATTGTATCTACTCTGACAACCTGCCCAGCATTTCCAGCTGATCTGAACAGATGTTTCTAACGATACATCATAACTTTGCTTTTTACGTTGTGCTTTTATTCAAAATAACTGGCTTTTTTAAAACCCCTTTCTCAACTTGTCCTGCTCACTTAATCAATTCTGTAAATATTCCTGTTATAGAGTCAGATGTACAGCACAGTAACAGACCCTTCGGTCCAACACATCCATGCCGACCAGATATTCCACCCCAATCTAGTGCCACCTGCCAGCACCCAGCCCCTATCCCTCCAAGCCCTTCCTATTCATATACCCATCCAGATGGCTTTTAGATGTTGCAATTGAGACCTCCAACACTTCCTCAGGTAGCCCATTCCACACATGCACCTGTGTGAAAAAGTTGCCTCTTAAGTCTTTTATATCTTTCCCCACTCACCTTAAACCTATGCCTCTAGTTCTGGACTCTCCTATCCCAGGGAAAAGGCCTTGTCTATTTATCCTATCCATGCCCCTCATGATTTTATATACCTCGATAATGTCACCCCTCAGCCTCTGACTCCAGGGAAAACAGCCACAGCCCATACAACCTGTCCATATAGCTCAAATCCTCCAACCCTGGTAACATCCTTGCAAATCACAACATCCTTCCATTAGGAAAGAGACCAGAGTTGCACGCAGTATTCCAAAGGTGGCCTCCCAATTTCTGTACTCAGTATTCTGATCAAGAAGGGAAAACATACCAAATGCCACTTTCACTATCCTACCTACTTGCGACTCCACTCTCAAGGAGCCATGAACCTGCACTCCAATGTCTCTTTGTTCAGCAACACTCCCTAGGACCTTACCATTAAGTGTATAAGTCCGGTTACTATTTGCTTTCCCAAAATGCAGCACCTCACATTGCTCTAAATTAAACTCCATCTTCCATTCCTCAGCCCATCTGATCAAGATCCCGTTGTAATCTGAGATAGCTTTCTTTGCTGTCCACTACATTCCCAATTTTGGTGTATTCTGCAAACGTACTAACTACACGTCCAACATTCATATCTAAATCATTTGTACAAGTAGTGGACCCAGCAGCAATCTTGTGGCACTCCACTGGTCACTGGCCTCCAGTCTGAAAAACATCCCTGCACCACCACTCTCTGTCTTCTACCTTTTGAGGCAGTTTGTATCCAAATGGCTAGTTCTCCCTGTATTCCATGATATCTAATATTCTTAACCAGTCTCCCATATGGAATAAGGTTAAAAATCAGACAACACCAGGTTATAGTCCAACAGGTTTAATTGGAAGCACACTAGCTTTCGGAGCGACACTCCATCAGGGGTACCACCTGTTGGACTATAACCTGGTGTTGTGTGATTTTTAACTTTGTACACCCTAGTCCAACACTGGCATCTCCAAATCATCCCATATGGAACTTTGTCAAATGCCTCACTGAAGTCCATATAGATCACGTCCACTGTTCTGCCCTCATCAATCCTCTTTGTTACTTCAAAAATTCAAATCAAGTTTGTGAGACATTATTTCCCATGCTGACTATCCCTAATCAGTCCTTGCCTTTCCAAATACATGTACATTCTGTCCCTCAGGACTCCCTCCAACAACTTGCCCACCACTGACGTCAGGCTCATTGGTCTATAGTTCCCTGGCTTGTCCTTGCCACCTTTCTTAAACAGTGGCACCACGTTTGCCAACCTCCACTCTTCTGGCACCCCACCTGTGATTATCGATGATACAAATATCTCAATAAGAGGCCCAGCAATCACTTCCCTAGCTTCCCACAGAGTTCTGGGGTACACCTGATCAAGTCCTGGGGATTTATCCGCTTTAATGCGCTTCAAGACATCCAGCATTTCCTCCTGTAATATGGACATTTTGCAAGATGTCACCATCTATTTCCTGATATTCTATATCTTTCAGTAAACACTGATGCAAAATATTCATTTAGTATCTCCTGCGGCTCTGTATTTGAGGAGCCCTATTCTCTCCCTAGTTACCCTTTTGTCCTTAAGGTGAATCCAAAGGGTTTTTCCAAATACATTAAGTCTATTTACCAAAGCTATTTCATGTCCCCTTTTTGCCCTCCTGATTTCCCTCTTAAGATTAGATTAGATTACTTACAGTGTGGAAACAGGCCCTTCGGCCCAACAAGTCCACACCGACCCGCCGAAGCGCAACCCACCCATACCGCTACATTTACCCCTTACCTAACACTACGAGCAATTTAGCTTGGCCAATTCACCTGACCCGCACATCTTTGGACTGTGGGAAGAAACCGGAGCACCCAGAGGAAACCCACGCAGACACTGGGAGAACGTGCAAACTCCACACAGTCAGTCGCCTGAGTCGGGAATTGAACCCGGGTCTCAGGCGCTGTGAGGCAACAGAGCTAACCACTGTGCCACCGTGCGTATACTCCTACTGCCTTTATACTCTAAGGATTCACTCGATCTATCCTGTCTATACCTGACATATACTTCCTTTTTTTCTTAACCAAACCCTCAATTTCTTTAGTCATCCAGCATTCCCTATACCTAGCAGCCTTTCCTTTCACCCTAATTGGAATATACTGTCTCTGGACTCTTATCTCATTTCTGAAGGCTTCCCATTTTCCAGCTGTCCGTTTTACCTGCGTATATCTGCCCCCAATCAGCTTTAGAAAGTTTTTGCCTGATGCTGTCAAAATTAGCCTTCCTCCAATTTAGTACTTTAACTTTTAGATCTGGTCTATGCTTTTGCATTACTATTTTAAAACTAGTAGAATTATGGTGCTGGCCCCAAAGTGCTCCCCCACTGAAACTTCAGTCACCTACCCTGCCTTATTTCCCAAGAGTAGGTCAAGTTTTGCAACTTCTCTAGTAGGTACATCCACATACTGAATCAGAAAATTTTCTTGTACACGCTTAACAAATTCCTCTCCATCTAATCACTTAACAATATGGCAGTCCCAGTCTATGTTTGGAAAGTTAAAATCCCCTACCATAATCACCCTATTATTCTTAGAAATAGCTGAGATCTCCTTACAAGTTTGATTCTCAATTTCCCTCTGACTATTAGGGAGTCTATAATACAACCCAATAAGGTGATCATCCCTTTCTTATTTCTCAGTTCTACCCAAATAACTTCCCTAGATATATTTCCAGGAATATCCTCCCTCAGCATAGCTGTAATGTTATCCCTTATCAAAAGGGCCACTCCCCCTCCTCTCTTGCCTCCCTTTCTATCCTTCCTGTAGCATTGTATCCTGGAACATTCAGCTGCCAGTCCTGCCCATCCCTGAGCCATGTCTCTGTAATTGCTATGATATCCCAGTCCCATGTTCCTAACCATGCCCTGAGTTCATCTGCCTTCCCTCTTAGGCCCCTTGCATTGAAATAAATTCAGTTTAATTTATCAGTCCTATCTTTTGTTCTCTGCTTTATCCCTGCCTGCCCTGACTGTTTGACTCACTTCTTTTCTCAACTGTACCAATCTCAGATTGATCTCTTTCCTCACTATCTCCCTGGATTCCCCCTCACTTCCACTCTCCCCGCTCCTTACAAGTTTAAGTCCTCCTGAGCAGCTCTAGCAAATCTCCCTGCCAGTATATTATTCTCCTCTATTTCAGGTGCAATCCGTCTTTCTTATACAGGTCACTTCTATCCGAGAAGAGATTCCAATGATCCAAAAATGTGAATCCTTCTCCCATACACCAACTCCTCAGCCATGACTTCATCTGTTCTATCCTCCTATTCCTGCCCTCACTAGCTCATAGCACCGGGAGTAATCCAGATATTACTACTCTCGGGGACCTCCTTTTTAACTTCCTACCTAACTTTCTATATTCTCCCTACAGACTCTCATCCTTTTCCCTTCCTATGTCATTGGTTCCAATATGTACAATGACCTCCTGTTGGCCCCTCTCCCCCTTGAGAACATTCTGCACCCTCTCTGAGGCATCCTTGATCCTGACATCAGGGAGGCAACATGCCATTCAGATTTTTGTGCTGCTGGCCACAGAAAGGTCTGTGCCTCTGTCTGAAGAGTCCCCTAACACAATCAATTTCTTGGAACCCGACATACTCCTCATTGCATTATAGCCAGTCTCAATACCAAAAACTTGGCTGTTCATGCTATATTCCCCTGACAATCCATCACCCCCTACATTTTCCAAAACAGCATACATGTTTAAAATGGGGATAGCCACAGAAGACTCCTGCACTACCTGTTTACCTCTCTCTACCTTTCCTGGAGTTAACCTGTGACTGTATCTGCGGCTTTTCCCCCTTCCTATAACTGCCATCCATCACACTCCCTAGCTCTTGTAAATTCCTCATTGCTTCTAACTGTTGCTCCAACCGATCCATTTGATCTGATAGGATTCATAACCAACTGTATTTATTGCAGATATAAACCTCAGTAACATGTAAACTCTCCCTAAACTCCCACATCGGACAAGAAGAGCATATCACTCTAGTAAGAGCCATTTTTGTTTTTTTGCTTCTTTCAATCCACCGACCCAGGAAATAGCACCGTCTTATTCCTCTGCAAGACACAACTCCAGGTTAAATTAGTACTTATGTTTCTTGATTAAACTTAAAAATATAAGCCATATCTCAATAAAACATATAATCAAGAAAGAACCCACTCTACTCACTACTGCAGACTTACAGCAAGGCCACCTTTAAAGCTATTCAACTTATCTGTTTCTGTGTAGTGACCTCTTCCAAACAGGTTCTTCCAAGATCAGTTGTGAATTTCGCTGTTTGTTCATTTTCCCAGATGCACTCTGATGTCCAGCGATACACATTCAAAAAGCAAAGGCAGTAACTGCAGATTCACTGCTCTGTCAGTTAGCAGTGTGGGTTTCTTTTGCTCGCTCGCTCTCCTGCTCTGACCTCATCACGCGCTTCCTTTGTCTGTTCCTCTCCCTTTTTAAGAGTGCTGTTGTTTTGACTTTTTTTCCTCCAAAAGTTCCAAAATAATGCAACAGCATATAAAACAGTAATTGCTGCTCCTGGAATTCGAGGAATTCACCTCCAACACCTAAAATATCTCAAAGGGACAACTGTTACAGCCAGAATTTTTTTCCATCCTCCATTTTGGAATGCAGCCTTTTGTTTTCAGTCATTTCTCTGTATCCCTTTACATTTCTCTGGATTAAATTTCCCTTCACATCTGCCCTTGCCATCATTCTCTCTGTCTCTTAAAATCTGTCACTATCCTTTGCTGTATTTACAACTTTTGTGTCATCTGCAAGTTGTGAAACTGTTTGATATACCAGGGTCTAATTCAACAACATAGAAACGTAGTTTCAGAAAAGCAGAGCTCCTAGGATCAACCCCTGGGGAACCTGAAGATATTGCTATCTGCAATCTGGGGAAAAAAAATTTCACTACTGTTTGCTATTTCCTCTCATGCACTTCATATCAATGCTGCCACTTATCCCAGTTATTCCAACTGTTTTAACTCTTTTATTATGACCTTGGCGTGCTTGTTGATTACACTTAATCAAGTGCTTTTTGAAAGTCCATGTACGCATATCAATCACATTACCGTCATCAACCTTATCTGTTACTTTGTCAAAAGCCTCAATCAGGTTAGTTAAATGTAATTTACCTTAATAATTGCATACTACTTTTCCTTAGTTAATCCAAATCGTGATAATTTTGTCCTTGGTTGTTGCTCCTAAAAGCTTTTCCACTGTTAAGATGGTGCTGACTGGCCTGTAGTAGTTGAGTTTACCCTTGCACGAGTTTATCACCAAAGGTGTAACATTTTCGATTGTATCGATTGTGTAATTCTCCTATATCTTTAAATAAAAATTGGGAGATTAAGGTCTGTCCTTTGGCAGTTTCCACTCTTGCTTCCCTCAGCCACCTAGAACGAACTTCATCTGCTCCTAATGACTTATTTACTTGAATCACACCCAGCCTTTTTAATACCTCTATCAATTCTTGCCCTCATCCTTCAATTGCATCCTCTTTATTATGACCTTGGTGGCATGTTCCTCTCTGGTAAAAACACATGCAAAGTTCTGATTTGATTTCTCGGCCATGCTTCCTGCTTCCATGCACAGGTCTCCATGATCATTAATTGGCCGCACACCTTTTGCCCACTCTTCTGCAGTTTATATACTCATTGAACACTTTCAGATACCCTTTTATGTTTGCTAGTTTCTTTTCATGCAACATCTTTGCTTCTCTTATTTCTCACATCCCTTCTGAACTTTATGTATTCAGCCTGTTTCTTGCATCATCAATGCAATATGTTATAAATATAATTTCTGCTTCCTTTTATTCTCAATCTCTTTTTGTTATCCAGAGAACTCTATTACATGATCTGTCTACCCTTTTCCTCTCTCCACGCCCCACCCACATCATGAAAATACGCATCAAATTAATCAATACAATCACCAGTTTAAAGTGGAGATTGTTTTGATTCAAATTTACCCAAGATAAATCCATTTTCACCACACTAAAATTGACCTTCCAATTAGGAATTTTCATTGCATTATTCCTTATCCTTTTTCATAGCTAATTAAAATCTTATGATATTCCACTCACTGTTCTTTAAATATTGACTATCTATTACTTGTTCATTTGATTGATTTCATTCCTTAGAATGTAATCCAGGGATTTCTGCTTCCTCATCGCTGCAAGCAGACTGGTGTAGAAAATGTTCCTGAAAATGATCTCTGCACCTCCCCCCACCCCCCCCCCCCCCCCCCCCACCCCCGACTTTTAATCTACTAATACCCTCAATTATATTGGAATAATTCAACTTCTCTTACATCATTGCTCAACCATTTTTCCACCTTGCTACAGTATCACTGCAGGTTTTCTCCTCTGGTCATCTCTAGTGTCATGGCCTAGGGAATAAACCCAGCTGTGTTGTGGTACCTCGATTTCCTTAACTCTAACCAAACAGATTAAGTTTGTAATGTCTCCTGGACATCCTCTTTCTTCAGTGTTGTAATATTCTCAGCTAATTCTAATGCCGATCCTTCTCTCTTCACTTCCTTAATTTTCTGTATCAAGGAAAATGTATCTAATCTTGCCATTTTTGAGCCAGATCGCTCTTATCCCATTATCATATTTTCATTTGTGTATCCAACTCACCAAGCTTATCTGCACTTTAGGAGGCCTGTCCATTTGTGTAAGTTCATAATATTCCATCCTATTTCTAATACCACTGTCAAGTTAGCTTAAACCCTCCCAACTACATTATTAAATTGCCCCATAACAATCTTGACCCTAATTCTGCTCAGGTATAACCAGACAAATATATATGTATCCCAGGCATCTGAAGCCCTCCTCGCCTACACACCTCGTCAGTCACTCATTCATCTACTCTCTCTCCATATTCACTGATCACATAGGAAAAATACTCTTGAGAGTAGATATAAATACTCTTATTAACTGGTTTAAAATCTACTTGTCAGACCTAATCCCTCTTCTACCCACTTATGAATATGAACCAGAGTCCGTGGATGTTTACCTTCCTGATTAAGTGCTTCAAGGTCACTGAATAATATGTCTGATCTTGGTAACAGGAGACAGTGTAGTCGTGGATTTGCACTTGTGGTAGCAGGGACACCTGCTTGCTTGCTAGACTAAAGAATTATACAACAACATTGTTTTCCTGTTCTTGCTGGTGTAATCTTGCACAGCTGACCCTGCTCTGGTACCTTGGATTTGGTCAGATTGCACGCCCCGGAGGAACCATATCCCTTTCCAGAAACAAATATTATTTGGAGACGGAGATAAACTCTTCACTATCCTCCTTCTCTGTATGACGGTCATCAATTTCTTCTGTGTCTGTACATTTGTAAGTTGCAGAATTGCCTTATGCAGAAATATTTAGCTCTGACCCTCTGGAGACTGAGTTCTTCCAGCTAATGACATTTGCTCCTCATGCATGCGAAGTATTCTGGAGTTCTCAATCTGGACCAGAATGTGTAGGCTATGAAACTGGAGATGTCAAAAAAAATCCTGTTCTGTAATGAAACCAATCCGAATTGGAGACACATTCAGAGAAAAAAATGCACTTAACAGCAACACAGCAAGCAGGTGGTGAAATTTGAATTCAGTAGAAACACAATTTAAGAGCTAGTCCACCAGTGACCATGTAACCACTGTCGACTGTTGTAAGCTCATTTGGCTTACTGATGGCCTTGAAGGAAGAAAATCTGCTGTCCTTACCTGGTCAGGTCCATATATCACTGCAGAGCCACAGCAATGTGGTTGACTTTTAACTGCCCTCTGAAATGGTCTGCAGAGTCAATTAGGGGTGAACAACAAATGCTGCCCTCACCAGTAACGCCTGTATCCCAATGCAGAATGAAGGAAAGGAAGCATCTTCTTTAGTGCTGTCAGTCCTTTAGGATATTTTACTTTCTCCCTGACTTGTACCAGGCAGTTGCTGCTCTGGTACCTGACTCACTAAACTCCAGATTCTCCAACTTTAACCTCATACCCTCCTCCTTCCTGGAACCAATATTATTGTGATTGTCATCAGTAAGCAAATAAGTTTTTTTTTGGGTGAACAATTCCTTTCATTTCCTCCATAGCTTCACAAATATATCAGATATATTTCTTAGCCAAGCACTTCAGCCAATGCTAGTTACTGACAAGCCATTGATGATTGTTACCAGAGGATATTTGTGATCTCTCTTCAGTCCCTCTACATATCCCATCATCAAGATTTTCTTTACTTTCAGAAATTCCCTTACGCACAACAGTTTTCTTTTTCACATCGCCAGTGCTTATCATCATTGAAATTTTAATGTTATAGTAAATAAACCTGTGTCCCATGCTGAACCGATTTCATTGCTTCAGTGAGCATTTATTTGTCCTTTAGTGTCAAGGAGGCAGAAAATTAGGGTGATAGAGCTACACCACCTCATTATTTGAGAATAATGCTTTATCCCCTCAACATGTGGCATCATTGAAGTTCTTGAAATTAAGTTTTGGTATTTCAAAAGACTTTTGTGTCCAAAAAACATCTCATCTTTCCAGGAAACACTGATTCTTACTGGGTGCAGCACATTGATGCCAACTGCTTTCCAATACTTCACCCAAGTGGCCATGCCTTGTGTGGGCTCAGACTTTGTGATCTGTGAGTTGTTGTCTTCAAACAATCTCCACTTTACTGCAGCGGTCTTAGACTGCTCATTCACAGCTGCAATCCTGGCTGATTTTTTTCTCTCCCTTAGCCACAGAAACGCCAGGGTTTTATTTTCTGTCCTTCCTCCAAAATTTCAGACTTTGGAAATGGTAAACATTTTAGTGTTTAACATCTTGAATCTAAGCTTTCCGTTGTACTGGCAGATATGTACTCTTGTCCCAACTCATCACTAAGTGTTCCAATTACATGAATCTATGTTGAATCTCTGCCACATTTCTTGGGTTTGTTTGTTTAATACAATGTTAAGTTATGTGTACCACAGAGCGAATATCATGGGGATGGGGCCCCGAAGAGGCTGCTGCTAATCGCTGGGGCCTGTGACTTCAGGAAGACTCAAACTCAAAGCAACATTGACTCTCTAGCAAGTGACGGCCAGTCGGAGCAAAGTCATCCCTGTATGTGAGGATCAGCATGTCTGTGAGGATGTACTTTATTTGTAAGCAGTTTCCCACCAAAGGGTGACCTCACTAATAAACCTGTCAGAAACAAGCACAGTGAAGAAGGAACTGAGGTGATAAATGGTTATAGTAAGCAAGTCACTGGGTTTGATATCATCCAGTCTGGATTTCAGTCAAGGAGCAAGGATGGGTGGGTGCAATGAGGAAGGTCCAGCTTGGAATTTGGGCTGGGCTATAGGGTGCTGTTTTGTGTTGACAGGAGGTCAGAGCTGTATTATACATTCAGGGACGTTATTTGGGTGGAACTGAGAAATAAGGAAGGGATTGGGATTGGATTGTAGACCCTCTAATACTCAGCTGGAACTTGAAAACAAATCTGTAAGGAGATTTCAGATATCTGTAAGAATAACAGGGTGGTTATGGTAGGGGAATTTAACTTTCCAAATATAGACTGGGACTGTCATGGTGTTAAGGGTTTAGGTGGAGAGGAATTTATTAAGTGTGTACAAGAAAATTTTCTGATTCAGTATGTGGATGTACCTAGTACAGCTGGTGCAAAACTTGACCTATTCTTGGGAAATTAGCAGGACAGGTGACTGAGATTTCAGTGGGGGAGCACTTTGGGGCCAGCGACCATAATGTTATTAATTTTAAAATAGTGATGGAAAAGGATATATCAGATCTAACAGTTGAAGTTCTAAACTGGAGGAAGGCTAATGTTGACCATATTGGGCAAGAACTTTCAAAAGCTGATTGAGGGCAGATGTCTGCAGGTTTTGTGATGGCAGGAAAATGGGGACCCTTCAAAAATGAGATAATGAGAGTTCAGAGACAGTGTATTCCTGTTAGAGTGAAAGTAAAGACTGGTAGGTGTAGAGAATGCTGGATGGCTAGAGAAATTGAAGTTTTGGTTAAGGAGGAGGAAACATATGTCAGATATAGAAAGGAGAGATCGAGTGAATCATTAGTAGAGTATAAAGGCAGTAGGAGTTTACTTAAGAGAGAAATCAGGAGGGCAAAAAGGGGACATGAGATAGCTTTGGCAAATAGGGTTAAGGAGAATCCAAAGGGGTCTTTACAAATACATTATGGACGAAAGGGAGAGAATAAGTCCCCTCAAAGATCAGCAAGGATGCCTTTGTGTGGAGTCGCAGGAGATGGGGGAGATACTGAATGAGTATTTTGCATCAGTATTTACTGTGGAAAAGGACATGAAAGATATAGAATATAGGCATCTTGAAAAATGTCCATATTACAGAGAAGGAAGTGCTGTGTGTCTTGAAATGCGTAATAGTGAATAAATCCCCAGGACTTGATCAGGTGTACCCTAGAATCCTATGTGAAGCTAGTGAAGTGATTACTAGGCTCCTTACTGAGATATTTGTATCATCAATAGTCATAGGTGAGGTGCCGGAAGACTGGAGGTTGGTTAACATGGTGCCACTGTTTAAGAAAGATGGTAAAGACAAGCCAGGAAACTATAGACTGGGCCTGACATCGGTGGTGGGTAAGTTGTTGGAGAAAGTCCTGAGGGACAGGATGTACATGTACTTGAAAAGGCAAGAACTGATTAAGGATAGTTAGCATGGCTTTGTGCATGGGAAATCATGTCTCACAAACTTGATTGAGTGTTTTGAAGAAATAACAAAGAGGATTGATGAGGGTAGAGTGGTAGATGTGATCTATATGGACTTCAGTAAGGCGGTTGACAAGGTTCCTCATGGGAGACTGGTTAGCAAGGTATGATCTCACGGAATACAAGACGAACTAGCCATTTGGACACACAACTGGCTCGAAGTTCGAAGACAGAGTGTGGTGGTAGAGGGTTGATTTTCAGATTAGAGGCCTGTGACCAGTGGAATGCCACAAGGATCGGTGCTGGGTCCACTACTTTATATTTCATACAAATGATTTGGATATGAACATAGGATGTATAGTTAGTAAGTTTGCAGATGACACCAAAATTGGAGGTGCAGTGGACTGCGAAGAAGAATATCTCAGATAACAACGGGATCTTGATCAGATGGGCAAATGGGCTGAGGAGTGGCAGATGGAGTTTAATTTAGGTAAATGTGATGGGCTGCATTTTGGAAAAATAAGTCAGAGCAGGACTTATATACTTAATGGTAAGATCCTGGGAAGTGTAGCTAAATAAAGAGACCTTGGAGTGCAGGTTCATAGCTCCTTGAAAGTAAAGTCTCAGGTAGATAGGATAGTGAAGAAGGTATATGGTATGCTTTCCTTTATTGGTCAGAATATTGAGTACAGGAGTTAGGAGATCATGCTGTGGCTGTACAGGATATTGGTTAGGCCACTATTGGAAGATTGCATGCAATTCTGGTCTCCTTCCTATTGAACAGATGTTGTTAAACTTGAAAAGGTTCAGAAAAGATTTACAAGGATATTGCCTGGGTTGAAGGATTTGAGCTATAGGGAGAGGCTGAATAGGCTGGGGCTGTTTTCCCTGGAGTGTCAGAGGCTGAGGGTAACCTTATAGAGGTTTATAAAATCATGAGGGGCATGGATAGCGTAAATCGACAAGGCCTTTTCCCTGGGGTGGGGGAGTCCAAAGCTAGAAGGCATAAGTTTAGGGTGAGAGGAGAAAGATATAAAAGGGACCTAAGGGGACACCTTTACATGCAGAGGGTGGTACATATATGGAATGAGCTGCCAGAGGAAGTGGTGGAAGCTGGTACAATTACAGCATTTAAAAGGCATTTGGATGGGAATATGAATAAGAAGGGTTTGGAGGGATATGGGCCAAGTGCTAGCAAATGGAACTAGATTAGGTTGGGATATCTTTTCAGTCTCCATGGGTTGGACAAAAGGGTCTGTTTCCGTGCTGTACATCTCTATGACTCTATGATCTGAGACTGGGCCTGGAATTGCAGGGGTAGTGTACATTAAGCCAAGTCAAGGCCTGGGGAGGAATTTGTGAGGAAAGTGGTTACATGGGGTGGTGCAATGATGGGAGGAGAAATCTATAAAAGGAGGAGCGTGTAAGGAATGTAATAGATTGCCAATGGGGGGAGGAAAGGAGAAGGTGCAAGATAAGACAGCAAACAGGAGGCAGTAAAAGGGTTGTGGTGACAGGGGTGATGGAGGAGACTGAACAGATTCTAACCTGTCAACAAGGCATGAATGACCGACAAGGGGGTCAGCAAAACCTGAAATCAATTAGATCATGAATTTATGATAAATTATTACTTAATCTCTACCTTAAGTTCATGAGCAACTGCATATATAAAATTGTAACAGATGCTATTGTTGTGAACACTCAGTTACTAAATTTAAATCTGAGGATTGGGATCTGAGAAACAGTGAATGGAGAGGTAACAGCTTGGTGAAAATGTTCCAACCTTGTGCATGCACGACAGAAACATTGGCTGTGATCTCGCCATCCTATGAAAGGTACCGTTTTGCTGATTATCTTGAAAAACACATTTGTTACTAAATGATCCCCATTGACTTGTGCCAATTTAAATACCATGTTTTTAAAGTATTTTATGTTTTCCTTTTAAGCTGAATGGAAAGTTGGTAATTGAGGCTATTGGTGAATTATTTTAATGCTGCTTCTCTGTGAGTCCAAATGCACCTTATGTCAACACAAGTGCAGAAAATATTGGTTCTGGGTAACTACATCACCAAATAAATGAGTGTTGCATTATTCTCTTTCATAGAAGGCACTGTCCAGGGTTAAAAGTGGGAGATGGAGTGGACATGAGGGGCCCAGAAGCTCCAAGGCCCATGATTTCTCTCACTGGACCTCCCTGGAGAATCAAGATTCTTGACATTTTAATCTTGGCTTTAATGATGTAAGAATTGAATAACAGTGTATGTGCTACTTATCAGGACTCTACATTGTGGAAAGAGGGATGAATGTGGTCCAAATTCCAAACTACAATGGCAATGTGTGATGATCAAATAAGCAAATGGACAAAACTCTCTTAGCTTTGTACCTCTATCTAAATAGACCATATTGGTTACATTAAAGGCTACATTACCTTGTTCATAAGATGTGAGTCTATTGTGTCATTGAAGAAATTGGCAAAGGTCTTGGCATATCTAACAAAAGAAACATTGGTTGCCTTGGGGACAAAACCCAGAGAAGAGCAAAAGGAAATCAAAGGATTAGAATCTTACAGCATGGAAGAGTCCTTTAGATCCATCAAGTCTGCACCATCAAAAAATTACATGACCTAAACTAGTCTCACTTTCCTGTACTAGGCCCACCCAAGTATTTTCTAAAGACTGTGTGGTTATTTGCCCTAACTACCCTTCCTCACATTATCTAATAATTTGAGAAGATCCCCACTGTTGACCTTATGATGGAGGGAAGGTCATTGTTAAAGCAGCTGAAGATGGTTGGGCCTAGGACACTATCCTGAGGAGCTTCTGCAGAGATGTCCTGGAGCTGATATCACTGGCCTCCAACAACCACAACCATCTTCCTGTGTGTCAGGAATGACTCCAACCAGCAGAGCGCTGGCCCCTGATACCCATTGATTCCAGTTTTGCTTAGGCTCGTGGGTGCAACACTCAGTTTGTATGGCCATAATGTCCAAGGGCTGTCACTCTCACCTCACGTCTGGAATTCTCATCCAAGGCTATAATAAGGTCAGGAGCTGAGTAACTCTGGCTGAACCCAAACTGTGCATCAGTTGATCTCCTTATTCAGCTAGTTTGCTGAATATTAGCACGTGTGAATGTTCCTGATGTGAAATACATAAGGATTAACACCATTCAAAGAAATAAACAGATGGATTGGGAACATTAGGTGCTGATACCCTACTATGTAAAGCACATCTGCCATTTCATATATCGACTGTGTCATCTAGCAAAGGGAAGCATGGACTGAGACATCTCAGCAATCATTCCTAGCTTTCAATAAATAAGGCAGCAACATAGAGGATTCATGTAAGCATCTGAAAATAAATGTTTGATATTCTGGGGGACTAATGAGAAAATATTAAACAAGTTGGGAGCACCATGCAGCTGAACAGATCTACCTTTTGCTGTGTTATAAATTCTGTACAGTAATTATCAGCTTGCTGCTTTTTATGTTGTACTCACCCATTGAGAGATCTCAAAAGCTTGGCATAGAATCTACATCCTATTGATGCTGCTGAATTTGGAGAACTTTCTCAGAATTCAGTCACCATCTGCCATAGAAATTTGGTTTCGCATACTCATGAGAGTAGGAATAGAAGGATGAGGCAGATTAATGTGTGGCTGAGGAGCTGTGAAAGGGACAGCCATTCAGATTTTTGGATCATTTGGGGTCGCTTCTGGGGCAGAGGTGGCCTATACAAGAGAGTGAAGTTGTATCTGAACTGGAAAGAGACCCAGTATCTTAGCAGGGGTTAAAGTGGAGGCGGGGGGAGAATTGGGGGGTTGCGGAGGGGTTGCAGGGGGGAGGTTGAGGGGGTGGGGGAATTGGGAGCGGTAGTGGGTGGGGTGGGTGGTGATGGGGGGGATGGTGGGGGGGGGTGTTGGAATAGTTGTAACCCTAAGTAGTATTGAGGAAAGAGAGAAGATTCAGGCTGGTTTGAAAGTTAAAGGGAACATGTTAAATAGTCAAGGCAGGCAAGAATGAGTTAAGACTGAAGAATTAAATTGTATTTATTTCAATGCAAAAGACCTAACAGGTAAGATGGATGAACGTGGAGCATGATAGGAACATGGGATGAGGTTATTGTTGCAATTATTGAAAAATGGCTGAGGGAGGGACGGGGATTCAGATTTTTGGATCATTGGAATCTTTTCTGGGGCAGAGGTGACCTATACAAGAGGGTGAGGTTGCACCTGAACTGTAAGGAGTATAGATACAATAAGAAGGATAGAAAGGGAGGGAAGAGAGGAGGGGGAGCGGCACTTTTGATTAGAGAAAACACCATTGCTGTACTGAGGGAGGATATCCTTTGGATCATTCACTGAAGCTATATGGGTGGAACTGAGAAATAAGAAGGGAATGATCACCTTGATGGGATTGTCAACAAGAAATCAAGGAGCAAATGTGTAAGATGATCACAGATATCTTCATGAATAATTGAGTTGTAATGATGGGGGATTTTAACTTTTCAAACATAGTTTGGGACTACCATAGCGTTGGGACTTGGATGGTGAGGAATTTATTCAATGTATTCAAGAAATTTTTTTTATCAATATGTAGCTGTACCTCCTGGAGAAGGAACAAAATTCCACCTCCTTTTGGAAATTAAGGCAAAGCAAGTGACTGAGGTGTCAGTGAGGGAGCACTGTGAGGCAAATGATCATAATTCTTTTAGTTTTATAGTAGTTATGGAAAAGGATGGACCTTGTGTAAATGTTAATGTTCTAAATTGGAGCAAGGCCAATTTTGACTCTATTAGACAGGAACTTTCAAAAGTCGATTGGAGTCGGCTTTTTGCAGGTAAAGGGATGTCTAGCAAGTGGAAGACTTTCAAGACTAAGATAACAGAAGTACAGAGGCAGTATGTTCCTGTTCGTGTGCGGGGCAAGGTTGGTATGAGTAGGGCACACCGAATGACTGCAGATATTGAGGCCCTGATCAAGAAAAAGGAGGCATATGTCAAGTGTAGACATTTGGGATCAAGTGAATCCCTTGGGTACAGAAGGAGTAAGAGGGAGGTCAAGAGGGTAAAAAGAAGATGTCAGATAACCTTGGCAGATAAGGTTAAGGAGAATCTAAAGAGATTCTACATATGCATAACAGACAAAAGAGCAACAAGGGAGAGAATAGAGCCCCTTATAATCAATGAGGTTGTATATGTAGAACAACAGGAGATGGGTGCAATAGTAAATGAATATTTTGCTTCAATATTTACTGTGGAGAAAGACATGGAAGCTAGGTAACTTGGGGAAATGACATGTGTTGTCTTGAAAACAGACCACATTATAGAAAAGGGGGTGTCTTAAAAGATGGGAAAGTAAATAAATTCCTCGGACATTGTGGGAAGTTAGGGGAGAAATTGTGGAGCTCCTAGCAGAGATATTTGTCCCATCTACAGCCACAGCTGAGGTACTAGAAGAGGATGGTTAATAGTGTGCCTTTATTTCAGAAAGCCTGTAAGGAAAAGCCAGCGAACTATAGACTGGTGAATCTGAAGATCGGTGCTAGGTACGTTGTTGGAGGGGATGCTGAGAAACAAGATTTACATGCATTTGGAATGACAAGGACCATTTAGGGATAGTCAACATGGCTTTATCCGTGGGAAAATGTGTCTTACAAACTTGAGTTTTTTGAGGATAGATGCAGGCAAAGCAGTAGATATTGTTTACATGGATTTTAGCAAGGCCTTCAACAAGGTTCTGCATGGTGAACTGGTTAGTAAAGTTAGGTCACATAGAATCCAGGGAGAGCTAGCCAGTTGGACATAAAATTGACTTGACGATAGGAGACAGAGGGTGGTGGTAAAGGGTTGTTTTCAGACTGAAGGCTTGTGAGCAGTGGTGTTCCACAAGGAATTGTGCTGAGTCCACTACTGTTTGTTATTTATATAAATGATTTAGATGAGAATATAGGAATCATTGTTAGTAAGTTTGTGGATGACACCAGAGTTGGTGGGCAGCAATGAAGGTTATCTCAAAGTACAGCTGGGCCAAAGGGCTGAGGAGTGGCAGATGCAGATTCACTTAGATAACTGTGAGGTGTTACATTTTGGTAAGGCAAGCTAGGACAGGACTGATGCAATTAACAATAGGGCCCAAGTGAGCAGTAATGCACATAGAGATCTAGGGTTTCAGATAAAGAGTTCGGTGAAAATGGTGTCACAGGTAGACAAGGTAGTGAGCACACTTGCCTCATTGATCAGAACACATATTGTGGCAGTACAGGACATTGGTGAGGCCATGTTTGGACAATAGACAATAGACAATAGGTGCAGGAGTAGGCCATTCAGCCCTTTGAGCCAGCACCGCCATTCAATATGATCATGGCTGATCATTCCTAATCAGTATCCACTTCCTGCCTTATCTCCATAACCCTTGATTCCACTATCTTTGAGAGCTCTGTCCAACTCTTTTTTTAAATGAATCCAGAGACTGGGCCTCCACTGCCCTCTGGGGCAGAGCATTCCACACAGAATGCATACAATTCTGGTTGCCTTACTATGGGAAGGATGTTATTAAATTGGAAAGGGTGCAGAAAATATTTATTAGGACATTACTGGGACTGGATGGTTTCGGTTATACGGAGACGCTGGATAGGTTGCAATAGTTTTTTCTGGAGCATAGGAATTTGAAGGATGACTATATAGAGGTTTATAAAATCATGAGGTGCATAGCTAAGGTGAATAGTCAAGGTCTTTTTCCTAGGGTTGGGGAGTTCTAAACCAGAGGGCCTAGGTTTAAGGTGAGAGGGGATAGATTTAAAAGGAACCTGAGAGGCAACCTTTTAACAGAGTATGGAATGGAATGGTGCATGTATGGAATGAGCTGCCAGAGGAAGTGGTTGGGGCAGGTACAGTTACAGTTTAAAAGACATTTGGACAGATACAGGAATAGGGAAGGTTTAGAGGGATATGGGCCAAGTGCAGGCAAATGAGACTGGTTTAGTTTGGGAAACCTGGTTGGCATGGAGGAGTTGGACTGAAGGGTCAGTTTCCATGTTGTATGGCTCTATATCTCCCATGACAATTTAACAAAAATCTTCCCTTAACTTTACAGAGAGCAAAACGTAAACTAACAATATTTGAACAATATCTTTATTTCCTTCTTATTTTTTCTAAAGGTTGTATGACTTAGGCACAAGTACATCTGAAAAGAGTATGTTTCAGAATTAAAATAGCAATCACAAAATAAAGGCTGCGATGTTTACACCAGCTAATATGGTAGATAGCTCGATTCTAAAAGAAAAGAATGTTTTGACAGGAGTTGTTCCTGTTATACATAGTTTATATGGAGATATTCATTGATCCATTTGATTTAGTTAGTGGATGGTCAGGTATAATGGACATTATTAACATACCTGTTGAACTTGGTTATTAGTATAAGGTTTAAAGGCTATTCTACCCTCTAAATGTAATTGTTTCTTTAATGAATCTAGTACCTTAACAACTCAGTTTTTGAGTTGCTAGACCAGCATGCAGCTTTGCACATTCTTTTACAAATTGCACAATAGATGAACTATTTTCCCTGTGTTGTGGCAGGAAACAGAGTTTGTTCTCATAGGAATTGTAGTCACTGCACATCTGCTGCAGGAGTCTCCCCAGCTGTGCTTGGGAACCAGTTCTATGATTTGTTACAGCCCAGTAATGACCAAATGGACCCGATCTGCATTTTCATATTTGTTCTAACAACCATTTTTCTTTTTATTTGGTTAATTAAAAACTAATTCCAAAGATTTGTAGAATGGGATCACATGACTTGCTCATTATCTCCATCTTGTCCTGTGCATTGTCCAGTCTTTGTGGAAAGCCAGCAGCAAAGGCTGACATTATTAGCTTCAGTGCTGTCCAGAGCACATCTCTGCTCATTATTTCCGACAATATCTACCAACTCCATAAGCAATGCTGGCAGAATACTAGGATCAGAAAGAGGTCACAACCTCAAGGTCAGAAGCAAAGTTGCATGCTCTTAGCAAAAGTAGCCAAAAATAAAGTGAGCAGTTCAGTTAAATTTTACTAAACCATCTTTCTCAGTTGAAAAGAATGACAAGATATTCTCAATAACAAGATGGAAATAATGACCATTGGCTGGATATTGGGTGAGATGGAAGTTGTTGAAATATATAATCACATTGATCTTGCTCCTCACTAGTGCTGACATTGAGACAGCTGTCTCACAGCATTAGCCTGATATAGTCATACTCACTGAATCATACTTTACAAGCAAGCCACAATGTCCCAGACAATGGCGCCACCATGCCTGGATATGCCCTATCCCATCAGCAGGACAGACCAAGCAGAGGTGGCGGCACAGAGGTATACACTCAGGATATTTCAACGTTGACACTGGATTCCATGAGGCCTCATGTTGTCAATTCAAACAAGGGCACAGAAATCTCCTGTGGGTTATCATGTAATATCCACCCTTTGCTGATGAATCAGTGCTTCTCCATATTGAGCTAGACTTGGAGGCAGCACTGAGGGTTGCAAGGGCACAGAATGTACTACAGGTCGGGGATCTTCAATGTTGACCACCAGGAGTGGCTCAGTAGCACTGCCCCTGACTGAGCTGGTTGGGTCCTAAAGAACATAGCTGCTCAACTCGGTCTGTGGCAGGTGGTGAGGAAACCAACAAGAGGGAAAGACATACTTGACCTCATCCTCACCAATCTGCTGGCTTTCAGATGCTTCTGTCCACAACAGTAAGAATTACCACTGCACAGTCCTTGAGGAGACAAAGACAATGCCCTCCATTGTGTTGTGTGGCACTAGCACCATTAGAAATAGGACAGACTTTAAACAGATTTAGCAACACAGGACTGGACATCTATGAAGCACTGTGGGCCATCTTCAGCAACAGCAGAATTGTATTCCAGCACAATCTTTAACCTCATGGCCTAGCATATCCCCATTCAGCCCATTACCATCAAACCAGGGGATCAACCCCGGTTCAATGGAGAGTGCAAGAGGAAATGCTCGAAAGGGTACCATGCCTTTTTAAGAATGATGTGTCACCCGGTGAAGCTAGAAAACAAGACAACCTGTGTGTCAAAAGGTTTAACCAGCAAATGGCAGACAGAGCTATATGAATTCACACTAATATATCCAGTTTAAGCTCTGCAATCCTGCCATATCTAGTCATGAATGGTGGTGGATAATTAAACAACTGACTGTAGGAGGGGACTCCCAAAATATCCCCATCCTCAATGATGGAAGAGCCTTTACATCTGTGGAAATGGTAAGGTTGAAGCATTAGCAAAAAGCTTCAGCTAGAAGTCCTGAGTGGATAATCCATTTTGGCGTTTTACAGTAGCCCCCAGCATTACAGATGCCAGTCATCAGCCAACTTCATTTATTCAAAGTGATGTCATGAAACGGTAGAGGTGGTGGATGCCACAATGGCTATGGGCCCTGGCAATGTTCCAGTAATAACAGCGATCATGTGCGCTCCAGCCACATTGCCGTGCCATGAACCAGGCTGTTCCAGTACAGTTGCAACACTTGTACCTATCTGACTATGTGATACATTGCACAGGTATGCCCTGAACATGACATCAGGATAAATCCAACCCAGTCAATTACTGCCCCCATAAGTCTATTCTCAGTCATCTGTAAAGTGATGGAAGGTGTTATCAACAGTGCTATCAAGCAATACCTGCTCAGCAATTACCCTACTCAGTGACACCCCTCAGCTCCTGACCTCATTACAGCTTTGATTCAAGCATGGACAAAAGAGCTGAATTTCAGAGGGTAGGTGGGAATGACAACCCTTGACATCAAGGCTGCATTCGATGGAGTGTGACATCAAGGAGCCCTAGCAAAACTGGAATCAATGGGTATCAGGGCCGAACACT